>NC_069503.1:269922042-270227944 GCF_027579735.1 Bombina bombina
GCAGCTGCTTGTTATTTTAACTGCATTATTGTGGTATTGAAAAAGTTAGGAACAAATGATATAATGTGTATGTTGTAAGTTACAAAGCAAGAATACTTTTTGTCTGTAATGGGAATTAATGTAGTTCATTCGACTGTCAAATGTCGCCATTTTGATTCTGTGGTACTTACCTTAAACTGTTTTTAAAGGTTGGAGAAATATGGAGTGAAATTAAGGCAGAACTAAAAGCTGAAAATATTAACCCAGTAACCTCTGATCAAGAAGTTTTGGACGTCATTGAGAAAGCAACTGAAAATATTTGTAAGATTGTTGCTTCTCACCAGACGGAAATGATTGAAAATCACCAACAAATCGAATTACAAGAAGAACAACAGAAATATGCAGAGGTTGGGAGTTTAACAATTATATTGAGCAACTCTAGTGTGTATTTCATTTGTTTTGTACGCTTTGGTGAAAATCTACCTTTTACTGAACTCCAGTTCAACAACTCAAACAACTGCAGTGAATCCCAGGTTCCTAAATGGCCATAAAGAGAGGGAGGTTCATGGAATGTATTTTGTGTTTAATATCCGTTCAATAGGGCGTAGAGACAATAAATAATTATTTGCAGGTATTATCATGATCACATTTTATAGATAAAGTAAAGTGAAAAATAAACTTCTATAATTCAGACGGATGTTTTGTTTTTAAACAACTTTTCAATTTACTTCTATTATTAAATGACTTTGTTGTTTTGGTATCCTTTGATGAAGAGCATACCTAAGTAGGCTAAGGAACAACATCGAGCTAAGAGCTAGCTTGTGATTAGTGGCTGCACATATATGCCTCTTGCCATTGGCTCACCCGATATGTTCAGCTAGCTCCCAGAAGTACATTGCTGTTTCTTAGCCTACCTAAGTTTACTATTCAATAAAGGATTCCAAGAAAATAAAAGGAATGTTATAATAGAGAAATATTGTAAAGTTGTGTAAAATTACCTTCTCTATCTGAGCTATGAAACTTTGACTAAATAACAATTTAAGCATAAATGCTGCAAATATGTAATGTGAGAAGCAGTCTGATTCGTTGTTAAGTGTGATGTAAGACTGATGCTTTAAGTGTATTTTTTTTATCAACATACAGCTAAAGGCAAATCGCAAACAAAGTGAATTGGTTATAAAATCATGGGACAATTTCCTTGCTCGGACTTCAAACTATGAAGCTTTAAAGGTAACCATTCCCAGGTTTTCTTCTTTTTACACATTATTAGCTTGGTGTTTAGGGAATATAATTTATAGTTTATGAAAATGTAATGTTGCTGATACATGTAGGCATTTTGAATAATACTAATGTATAATATTTTATTATATTGCGTTTTCAGCTTTGTAGATATATTTTTTTACAAGTTCTTTACCTCTTTTCTAGTTGCTGTGGACTTTTGTTCTTCCATTTTTTACGCTTTCTTTTCTCTAACCTCCAACACATAGGGCCAGATTACAAGTGGAGCGCGATATACCAGCGCACCCAAATGTATATACACATATTAATCCATACATTTATATGTATATAAGCATATATATTTATAGTAATAACACAGTCCCCCTTTTCAGCTCTGTTTTTTTCTAACACCCCACATCCCCTCACTTTAACCCCTTAAAACAAAAATGCTCATAATTTTCTATTAGTAAAAAGGAACAAAACTCTTTCTTTTGGGGGCAATTGGGGGACATATTTTAAATTAACCAGAGGTCTCACCAGTTGGTTAAACTCTATATCTTCACACTGGGTACCACAATCTTGGCACTTAAAGGGCCATAATACCCAAATGTTTAAACACTTGAAAGTGATGCAGCATAGCTGTAAAAAGCTGACTAGAAAATTTCTCCTGAACATCTCTATGTAAAAAAGAAAGATATTTTACCTCAAAAGTTCCTTAGTAGCCACCTCCCATTGTAAAGGATTTCTAAGCAGCATTTTAGTGTGTCTGTCCTGGGACAGCTTAGGGGATGAGCCTCGTGAACTCTCATATTATTTCACCAATCAGGTAAAGGAAGCTTACTATGAAATCTCATGAGAGTTAAGTCAAATCTCATGAGATCACAGTAAGAGTTCATGACCTCAGCACTGCTGATTGGCTGCTGTTCATTTCTTCATTTTTTTTTTTTACCTGCAGCTGGGAGCAGGTGAAGTATAACTTTTTACACAGAACTTACTCTGCTGAGCTGAGGAGATTGTGAGGTAAAATATCTTCCTTTCTCCAACATAGGTGTGTCCGGTCCACAGCGTCATCCTTACTTGTGGGATATTCTCTTCCCCAACAGGAAATGGCAAAGAGCCCAGCAAAGCTGGTCACATGATCCCTCCTAGGCTCCGCCTTCCCCAGTCATTCTCTTTGCCGTTGTACAGGCAACATCTCCACGGAGATGGCTTAGAGTTTTTTGGTGTTTAAATGTAGTTTTTATTCTTCAATCAAGAGTTTGTTATTTTAAAATAGTGCTGGTATGTACTATTTACTCTGAAACAGAAAAAGAGATGAAGATTTCTGTTTGTAAGAGGAAAATGATTTTTGCAACCGTTACTAAAATCGATGGCTGTTTCCACACAGGACTGTTGAGAGGAATTAACTTCAGTTGGGGGAAACAGTGAGCAGACTTTTGCTGCTTGAGGTATGACACATTTCTAACAAGACTAGGTAATGCTGGAAGCTGTCATTTTCCCTATGGGATCCGGTAAGCCATTTTTATTACATAAGAATAAAGGGCTTCACAAGGGCTTTTAAGACTGGTAGACATTTTCTGGGCTAAAACGATTGATATATAAGCATTTTTCATACTTCATAGCTTTGAGGAGTTATTTTATTCTTGGGAATTATGTGAAATAACCGGCAGGCACTGTATTGGACACCTTTTTCTCTTGGGGCTTTCCCTAATCATAGGCAGAGCCTCATTTTCGCGCCTCTATTGCGCAGTTGTTTTTGGGAAGCAAGACATGCAGATGCATGTGTGAGGAGCTCAGATACATAGAAAAAGCTTACTGAAGGCGTCATTTGGTATCGTATTCCCCTTTGGGCTTGGTTGGGTCTCAGCAAAGCAGATACCAGGGACTGTATAGGGGTTAAATATAAAAACGGCTCCGGTTCCGTTATTTTAAGAGTTAAAGCTTTCAAATTTGGTGTGCAATACTTTTAAGGCTTTAAGACACTGTGGTGAAATTTTGGTGAATTTTGAACAATTCCTTCATACTTTTTCACATTTGCAGTAATAAAGTGTGTTCAGTTTAAAATTTAAAGTGACAGTAACGGTTTTATTTTAAAACTTTTTTTGTACTTTGTTATCAAGTTTATGCCTGTTTAACATGTCTGAACTATCAGATAGACTGTGTTCTGTATGTGGGGAAGCCAAGGTTCCTTCTCATTTAAATAGATGTGATTTATGTGACACAAAATTTAGAGAAAATGATGCCCAAGATGATTCCTCAAGTGAGGGGAGTAAGCATGGTACTGCATCATCCCCTCCTTCGTCTACGCCAGTCTTGCCCACACAGGAGGCCCCTAGTACATCTAGTGCGCCAATACTCCTTACTATGCAACAATTAACGGCTGTAATGGATAATTCTATCAAAAACATTTTAGCCAAAATGCCCACTTATCAGCGAAAGCGCGACTGCTCTGTTTTAGAAAATACTGAAGAGCATGAGGACGCTGATGATATTGGTTCTGAAGTGCCCCTACACCAGTCTGAGGGGGCCAGGGAGGTTTTGTCTGAGGGAGAAATTTCAGATTCAGGGAAAATTTCTCAACAAGCTGAACCTGATGTGATTACATTCAAATTTAAATTGGAACATCTCCGCGCTCTGCTTAAGGAGGTGTTATCTACCCTGGATGATTGTGAGAATTTGGTCATTCCAGAGAAATTATGTAAGATGGACAAGTTCCTAGAGGTCCCGGGGCCCCCCGAAGCTTTTCCTATACCCAAGCGGGTGGCGGACATTGTAAACAAAGAATGGGAAAGGCCCGGCATACCTTTCGTCCCTCCCCCTATATTTAAGAAATTGTTTCCTATGGTCGACCCCAGAAAGGACTTATGGCAGACAGTCCCCAAGGTCGAGGGGGCGGTTTCTACTCTAAACAAACGCACCACTATCCCCATAGAAGATAGTTGTGCTTTCAAAGATCCTATGGATAAAAAATTAGAGGGTTTGCTTAAAAAGATGTTTGTTCAGCAAGGTTACCTTCTACAACCAATTTCATGCATTGTTCCTGTCACTACAGCAGCGTGTTTCTGGTTCGATGAACTAGAAAAGGCGCTCAATAAAGATTCTTCTTATGAGGAGATTTTGGACAGAATTCATGCTCTCAAATTGGCTAACTCTTTTACTTTAGACGCCACTTTGCAATTGGCTAGATTAGCGGCGAAAAATTCTGGGTTTGCTATTGTGGCGCGCAGAGCGCTTTGGCTAAAATCTTGGTCAGCGGATGCGTCTTCCAAGAACAAATTGCTTAACATTCCTTTCAAGGGGAAAACGCTGTTTGGCCCTGACTTGAAAGAGATTATTTCTGATATCACTGGGGGCAAGGGCCACGCCCTTCCTCAGGATAGGTCTTTCAAGGCTAAGAATAAACCAAATTTTCGTCCCTTTCGCAGAAACGGACCAGCCCCAAGTGCTACATCCTCTAAGCAAGAGGGTAATACTTCTCAAGCCAAGCCAGCCTGGAGGCCAATGCAAGGCTGGAACAAAGGTAAGCAGGCCAAGAAACCTGCCACTGCTACCAAGACAGCATGAGATGTTGGCCCCCGATCCAGGACCGGATCTGGTGGGGGGCAGACTCTCTCTCTCTTCGCTCAGGCTTGGGCAAGAGATGTTCTGGATCCTTGGGCGCTGGAAATAGTCTCCCAAGGTTATCTTCTGGAATTCAAGGGGCTTCCCCCAAGGGGGAGGTTCCACAGGTCTCAATTGTCTTCAGACCACATAAAAAGACAGGCATTCTTACATTGTGTAGAAGACCTGTTAAAAATGGGAGTGATTCATCCTGTTCCATTAGGAGAACAAGGGATGGGGTTCTACTCCAATCTGTTCATAGTTCCCAAAAAAGAGGGAACATTCAGACCAATCTTAGATCTCAAGATCCTAAACAAGTTTCTCAAGGTTCCATCGTTCAAAATGGAAACCATTCGAACAATTCTTCCTTCCATCCAGGAAGGTCAATTCATGACCACGGTGGATTTAAAGGATGCGTATCTACATATTCCTATCCACAAGGAACATCATCGGTTCCTAAGGTTCGCCTTTCTGGACAAGCATTACCAGTTTGTGGCACTTCCATTCGGATTAGCCACTGCTCCAAGAATTTTCACAAAGGTACTGGGGTCCCTTCTAGCGGTGCTACGACCAAGGGGCATTGCAGTAGTACCTTACTTGGACGACATTCTGATTCAAGCGTCGTCCCTTCCACAAGCAAAGGCTCATACGGACATTGTCCTGGCCTTTCTCAGATCTCACGGGTGGAAAGTGAACGTAGAAAAAAGTTCTCTATCTCCGTCAACAAGAGTTCCCTTCTTGGGAACAATAATAGACTCCTTAGAAATGAGGATTTTTCTGACAGAGGCCAGAAAATCAAAACTTCTAAACTCTTGTCAAGTACTTCATTCTGTTCCTCTTCCTTCCATAGCGCAGTGCATGGAAGTAATAGGTTTGATGGTCGCGGCAATGGACATAGTTCCTTTTGCGCGGATTCATCTGAGACCATTACAACTGTGCATGCTCAGTCAGTGGAATGGGGATTATACAGACTTGTCTCCGACGATACAAGTAGATCAGAGGACCAGAGATTCACTCCGTTGGTGGCTGTCCCTGGACAACCTGTCACAAGGGATGAGCTTCCGCAGACCAGAGTGGGTCATTGTCACGACCGACGCCAGTCTGGTGGGCTGGGGCGCGGTCTGGGGACTCCTGAAAGCTCAGGGTCTTTGGTCTCGGGAAGAATCTCTTCTCCCGATAAATATTCTGGAACTGAGAGCGATATTCAATGCTCTCAAGGCTTGGCCTCAGCTAGCAAAGGCCAAATTCATACGGTTTCAATCGGACAACATGACGACTGTTGCGTATATCAACCATCAAGGGGGAACAAGGAGTTCCCTGGCGATGGAAGAAGTGACCAAAATCATTCAATGGGCGGAGACTCACTCCTGCCACTTGTCTGCAATCCACATCCCAGGAGTGGAAAATTGGGAAGCGGATTTTCTGAGTCGTCAGACTTTTCATCCGGGGGAGTGGGAACTCCATCCGGAAATCTTTGCCCAAATTACTCAGTTGTGGGGCATTCCAGACATGGATCTGATGGCCTCTCGTCAGAACTTCAAGGTTCCTTGCTACGGGTCCAGATCCAGGGATCCCAAGGCGACTCTAGTAGATGCACTAGTAGCACCTTGGACCTTCAACCTAGCTTATGTATTCCCACCGTTTCCTCTCATCCCCAGGCTGGTAGCCAGGATCAATCAGGAGAGGGCATCGGTGATCTTGATAGCTCCTGCGTGGCCACGCAGGACTTGGTATGCAGACCTGGTGAATATGTCATCGGCTCCACCATGGAAGCTACCTTTGAGACGGGACCTTCTTGTTCAAGGTCCGTTCGAACATCCGAATCTGGTCTCACTCCAACTGACTGCTTGGAGATTGAACGCTTGATTTTATCAAAGCGAGGGTTCTCAGATTCTGTCATTGATACTCTTGTTCAGGCCAGAAAGCCTGTAACTAGAAAAATCTACCATAAAATATGGAAAAAATATATCTGTTGGTGTGAATCTAAAGGATTCCCTTGGGACAAGATAAAAATTCCTAAGATTCTATCCTTTCTTCAAGAAGGTTTGGAGAAAGGATTATCTGCAAGTTCTTTGAAGGGACAGATTTCTGCTTTGTCTGTGTTACTTCACAAAAAGCTGGCAGCTGTGCCAGATGTTCAAGCTTTTGTTCAGGCTCTGGTTAGAATCAAGCCTGTTTACAAACCTTTGACTCCTCCTTGGAGTCTCAATTTAGTTCTTTCAGTTCTTCAGGGGGTTCCGTTTGAACCCTTACATTCCGTTGATATTAAGTTATTATCTTGGAAAGTTTTGTTTTTGGTTGCAATTTCTTCTGCTAGAAGAGTTTCAGAGTTATCTGCTCTGCAGTGTTCTCCTCCTTATCTGGTGTTCCATGCAGATAAGGTGGTTTTGCGTACTAAACCTGGTTTTCTTCCGAAAGTTGTTTCTAACAAAAACATTAACCAGGAGATAGTCGTGCCTTCTTTGTGTCTGAATCCAGTTTCAAAGAAGGAACGTTTGTTGCACAATTTGGATGTAGTTCGTGCTCTAAAATTCTATTTAGATGCTACAAAGGATTTTAGACAAACATCTTCCTTGTTTGTTGTTTATTCTGGTAAAAGGAGAGGTCAAAAAGCAACTTCTACCTCTCTCTCTTTTTGGCTTAAAAGCATAATCAGATTGGCTTACGAGACTGCCGGACGGCAGCCTCCTGAAAGAATCACAGCTCATTCCACTAGGGCCGTGGCTTCCACATGGGCCTTCAAGAACGAGGCTTCTGTTGATCAGATATGTAAGGCAGCGACTTGGTCTTCACTGCACACTTTTACTAAATTTTACAAATTTGATACTTTTGCTTCTTCTGAGGCTATTTTTGGGAGAAAGGTTTTGCAAGCCGTGGTGCCTTCCATCTAGGTGACCTGATTTGCTCCCTCCCTTCATCCGTGTCCTAAAGCTTTGGTATTGGTTCCCACAAGTAAGGATGACGCCGTGGACCGGACACACCTATGTTGGAGAAAACAGAATTTATGTTTACCTGATAAATTACTTTCTCCAACGGTGTGTCCGGTCCACGGCCCGCCCTGGTTTTTTAATCAGGTCTGATAATTTATTTTCTTTAACTACAGTCACCACGGTATCATATGGTTTCTCCTATGCAAATATTCCTCCTTTACGTCGGTCGAATGACTGGGGAAGGCGGAGCCTAGGAGGGATCATGTGACCAGCTTTGCTGGGCTCTTTGCCATTTCCTGTTGGGGAAGAGAATATCCCACAAGTAAGGATGACGCCGTGGACCGTTGGAGAAAGTAATTTATCAGGTAAACATAAATTCTGTTTTTTTACATAGAGACTCTCAGGTGATATTTTCCTGTCGGCTTTTTACAGTTATACTGCATCAGTTTCAAGTGATTTAGCATATGAGTATTATGTCCCTTTAAGGAAGCAGTGCATATTCACTAATCAGACATTGCTGATTTTTTGGAAAGCTATATCATGCACTCAAGTTTAGTGTGCACAATACAAAGTGGGAGCTGTACATTTTAACAATGGCTGATATGCTCTGTATTATTCATGAGGATTTTTTATATTTGTCATGAAACTTTTAAACTGCAAAAAAGTAAAGCGTCTGCTCTCTATTGTGCAAGTTTAACAAAAATGCAAGCTACATCTGTCAAAAAACTTGCAACATCATTGATCTGTTAGTGCACAGCACTTCTGTCACTCAGTACGAAGATGTGGCGCTTCACCAGGCAGCACCTATAATGGGTTAAAATAACAGAATGACTTTGAAGAGATCTGCAGGCACAGAAGGAACAAAAATACCATGGTGTGTAGTAACCTTGCTCCTGTAGCTGTACCTAGCAGTTTAATGTCCCTTTAAATTGCATTCAAACTGGTAAGCAGATGTTTGTCTCATTAATTCACACTTCTGTTGCAACAAAAGATTCCTAATGTACAAATGAGAACACTCAGGGGTATCCTGAGTATCTGGAATTTCTAATAAATCTTGTTTATCCCCTCAATGGATTGTAGGCTTAAAGGAACATGCCACCCACATTTTTTCTTTTATGATTTAGAAAGAGAATGCAATTTTAAACATATTTCTAATTTACTTATATTATCTAATTTGTTTTATTCTCTTGATATTCTTTGATGAAAAGCATATCTAGATATGCTCACAAGCTGCTGATTGGTTGCTGCACATAGAAGCATCATGTGATTGGCTCACCATGTGCATTGCTTTTTCTTCAAATAAGGATGTTTAAAAAATGAAGCAAAATAAATTATGGAAGTAAATTGTAATGTTTAAATTTCTATTCTCTATCTGAATCATGAAAGAAAGATTTTGGGTTTAGTGGCCCTTTAATGCTTTATTGTAATGGACTTGCAAGTCATTTCAAATATATGTTTTATCACTTTCAAAATAAGCCCAGCAGTTCTTCTAAGAAAGCAATATTCTTGATGCATTTTTGTGTTATATTCTTTTCCTTAGAAAGCAAAACGGATTCAGGAAAAATCTATTGAATCATCAAGACCTAAAGCACGACAAAAAAATACAACTTTACACTCAACACAAATTCCTCATCTCAATACCACAGTAAGTGAATGTATTATTTCTGCTTAATGAGAAAGGTGATGGTTTCAACAAATCTGTGCTTTTCTGTATGAAAACATATACAGTACATACTCAAATAACTAGCGTTTGAATAAACTACATTTTTATAAGGAATTAATTTAGGATTGACACAAAACATGATTAATAAAGTAATGTTAACTATGCATTAAAGGGACATGAAACAGTTGCATCATATCTGTAATTGGCCACAGAAGGGGGGATAAGATGAGCAACTGCAAAATAATTCTAGTTGTGCTAACGCAATTAAATGGCAAGCCTTGTCTACTTCAGGAACAAGTCTGGATTGGCTCCTCCAAATTGCAACAAACAATGTATCAAAGGGACAGTCTACCTCAGAATTTGTATTGTTTAAAAACATAGATAATTCCTTTATTACGCATTCCCCAGTTTTGCATACACAACACGGTTATATTAATACACTTTTTACCTCTGTGATTATCTGGTCTCTAAGCCTCTGCAGACTTCCTACTAATTTCAGTTCTTTTGAAAGACAAGCATTTTAGCCAATCAGTGCTGACTTAAATAACTCCTCGGGAGTGAGCACAGTGTTATCTATATTACACACATGAATTAGTAGTGTCTAACTGTCAAAATACACTGAGATAAGAGGCACTTCAATGGCCTAGAAATTAGCATATGAGCCTACCTAAGTTTAGCATTGCACAAAGAATACCAAGAGAGCAAAGCAAGTTTGATGATAAAAGTAAATTGGAAAGTTGTTTAAAATTGTATGCCCTATTGGAATCATGAAGGTTTAATTTTGACTAGACTATCCCTTTAATACATTCTAAACAGTTTCACACTTTCCTAACATGATATTTTCTTGAAGGCTGCAGAAAAATGTAATTACAAAAGGCCAGATAACAAGTGGCAACTTCTAATTTTCAACTTGTAATATGAGCATTATTTAGCGTGTTTGCGAAATCCATTGAAGTATACGTTGAACACTAATGTTAGGGCAGTCCAGTGTTATTGCAAATCCTATCCCACATTATCATTAACGCGCCACTTGTAATCTGACTCAAATTGTTTATGTCCTTTTAAGAGCAAGGCAACTCATATTACAGAATTAGTGCAACCATAATGTTAATGTATATTAATGTGTGTGTACTCTTATTGATTAAGCTAACAGGAGAATTAGTTAGATTTAGGGATTGTAAACAAACATCTGCAGCCTTATTCAAAATCAAGCTTGAGGCAAATCTTTGTAGAAATTTGTGAAATATGGCACTGTCTATTTAATATATTTAATATGGCATTGTCTTATTGTCCTTGTAATAGCAGAAACAACACATGCACGTTGTCTAATACTGACCACTTCCCCAGACACCTAGATTGTAGCAGGAAGCAATACTGGGTTTGCAATTTACCAAGAGGTTTGAAATTGCAATTCGAAAAACCATGCAGCCACACAAATCTACATCTTCTTGCTGGAGAAGTCCATTGTAGGCATTGGGGCAAAGTGAGAGACATCACACACTACTAGCATAAAAACCTGAATAAATGACAAACTGTCACTTCAGTGATAGTCATTGTGTATAGCTTTACATGTAATTCATGTGCAGCACTGTTTTCTGTTAGTGTGAGATACACATCCTATTTGTAAATTACAGGTTATGGTCATTTGTTGCATGACAGTACAGATATGATTTGACTTGTATGGCTACGTATTGTAGCAAAATACATGTGCACCTACACAGCTTTTTTTAATCTACCTGCTGGTTTTTCAGTAATTGCTATTTTATCTCATGATTCAGATAGGTGTGCAATGTTAAACAACATTCTAATTTACTTCAATTATCAGATTTTCTTTGTTATCTTGGTATCTTTTATTGAAAAGCAGTGATGTAAGCTCAGGAGTGTGCATGTCTCTGGAGCACTATGGCAGCAGTTTGCAAGAATGTTATATATATAAACAAGAGCACTAGATGGCAGCTCTATTCCCTGCAATGTAGTGCTCCAGACACTTGCCAAGGTATCTATTCAGCAAACAATATCATTGGGGACAAAGCAGTTTTGATAATATAAGTAAATTAGAACCTTTTTTTTAAAGTGTATGCACTGTCTGAATCACAAAAGAAGATGTTAGGTTTTTTTAGCCGATGATAATACTTGTTAAGTTTTAGTTAAACATCCCAGTATAACTCTTTGTAACCTTAGTGCCTGTGATTACACAATAGCAAAAATAAAATGTATGCTTACCTGATAAATTAATTTCTTTCATGGTGGTGAGAGTCCACTAGCCATTACTCCTGGGATTCAAATCCTGGTCACTAGGAGGAGGCAAAGATTCCCAAAACTCTAAGAGCACTTAATCCCTCCCGCCTCTCTGTTATTCTTGTTTGATGTATAACCAAGAAAAGAGAAGTAGAAAGGTAAGAAAGGACAAAGAAGGGAAAATAAGGTGCTGCCAGAAAAAAAAAATGGGCGGGTCTTGTGGACTCTCACCATCATGAAGTAAATTAATTTATCTGGTAAACATAAATTCAGTTTTCTTTCATAATTTGTTGAGAGTCCACAGGCCATTACTCCTGGGAACTAATACTCAAGAGCTGTGTAATCCACAAGTAATTGGGCAGAACAAGACATTTCTTCTGTTAAGTGTGATCAGTCCACGGGTCATCATTACTTGTGGGATATTAACTGCTCCCCTACAGGAAGTGCAAGAGGATTCACCCAGCAGAGTTGCTATATAGCTCCTCCCCTCTACGTCACCTCCAGTCATTCTCTTGCACCCAACGACTAGATAGGATGTGTGAGAGGACTATGGTGATATATTTAGTTTTTATATCTTCAATCAAAAGTTTGTTATTTTATAATAGCACCGGAGTGTGTTATTCCTTCTCTGGTAGAATTTGAAGAAGAATCTACCTGAGTTTTTCTATGATTTTAGCCGGAGTAGTTAAGATCATATTGCTGTTTCTCGGCCATCTGAGGAGAGGTAAACTTCAGATCAGGGGACAGCAGGCAGATTAATCTGCAAAGAGGTATGTAGCAGTTTATTATTTTCTGACATGGAATTGATGAGAAAATCCTGCCATACCGTTATAATGTAAACTCAGCCTTGAATGCAGTAGATGTAGCTGATATCAGGCTGTCATGTATGTATATTTTACACTTCAGTTTTCTGGGAAATGGTACTTCTCTGGCTTTTAAACTGTATACATAGACTTAACCTATTTTGCAGGGACTTGCAATAGGTTTTAAATGACAATTAATTATTGAGGTAAAACGTTTTTTTGCTGGCATGTAAAAACGTTTTTTTCTCTGAGGTACTGGGTGAAAAAATGTTTTGGGCACTTTTTTTCCACTTGGCAATAGTTTTGATTTAAATTAGAGCAGTTCACTGATCCCTCTCACTGTTATGTGTGTGGGGGAGGGGCCATTTTGGTGCTTTCACTATGCATCAGAAAAACTCAGTCAGAGGTTCATTTTCTTCCTGCATGATCCGGTTCATCTCTACAGAGTTCAGGGATCTCAAGAGTCTTTTTTGAGGGAAGTAATCATTCACAGCAGAGCTGTGCTGATTGTATTGACTGTGATATAAAAAACGTTTATTTGTGTATTTTTTTTCTGCTGCCTGGGTTAGTTATCATTTGCTGAGGGGAACAATCCTTTGCTAAAACTGTATTTCTCCAACATAGGTGTGTCCGGTCCACGGCGTCATCCTTACTTGTGGGATATTCTCTTCCCCAACAGGAAATGGCAAAGAGCCCAGCAAAGCTGGTCACATGATCCCTCCTAGGCTCCGCCTACCCCAGTCATTCTCTTTGCCGTTGTACAGGCAACATCTCCACGGAGATGGCTTAGAGTTTTTTAGTGTTTAACTGTAGTTTTTATTATTCAATCAAGAGTTTGTTATTTTAAAATAGTGCTGGTATGTACTATTTACTCAGAAACAGAAAAGAGATGAAGATTTCTGTTTGTATGAGGAAAATGATTTTAGCAACCGTTACTAAAATCCATGGCTGTTCCACACAGGACTGTTGAGAGGAATTAACTTCAGTTGGGGGAACAGTGAGCAGTCTCTTGCTGCTTGAGGTATGACACATTCTAACAAGACGATGTAATGCTGGAAGCTGTCATTTTCCCTATGGGATCCGGTAAGCCATGTTTATTAAGATAGTAAATAAGGGCTTCACAAGGGCTTATTAAGACTGTAGACTTTTTCTGGGCTAAATCGATTCATTATTAACACATATTTAGCCTTGAGGAATCATTTAATCTGGGTATTTTGATAAGATTTTATCGGCAGGCACTATTTTAGACACCTTATTCTTTAGGGGCTTTCCCAAATCATAGGCAGAGCCTCATTTTCGCGCCGTTGTTGCGCACTTGTTTTTGAGAGGCATGACATGCAGTCGCATGTGTGAGGAGCTCTGATACATAGAAAAGACTTTCTGAAGGCGTCATTTGGTATCGTATTCCCCTTTGGGCTTGGTTGGGTCTCAGCAAAGCAGATACCAGGGACTGTAAAGGGGTTAAAGTTAAAAACGGCTCCGGTTCCGTTATTTTAAGGGTTAAAGCTTCCAAATTTGGTGTGCAATACCTTTAAGGCTTTAAGACACTGTGGTGAAATTTTGGTGAATTTTGAACAATTCCTTCATATTTTTTCGCAATTGCAGTAATAAAGTGTGTTCAGTTTAAAATTTAAAGTGACAGTAACGGTTTTATTTTAAAACGTTTTTTGTACTTTGTTATCAAGTTTATGCCTGTTTAACATGTCTGAACTACCAGATAGACTGTGTTCTGAATGTGGGGAAGCCAGAGTTCCTTCTCATTTAAATAAATGTGATTTATGTGACGATGACAATGATGCCCAAGATGATTCCTCAAGTGAGGGGAGTAAGCATGGTACTGCATCATTCCCTCCTTCGTCTACACGAGTCTTGCCCACTCAGGAGGCCCCTAGTACATCTAGCGCGCCAATACTCCTTACTATGCAACAATTAACGGCTGTAATGGATAATTCTGTCAAAAACATTTTAGCCAAAATGCACACTTATCAGCGTAAGCGCGACTGCTCTGTTTTAGATACTGAAGAGCATGACGACGCTGATAATAATGGTTCTGAAGGGCCCCTAAACCAGTCTGAGGGGGCCAGGGAGGTTTTGTCTGAGGGAGAAATTACAGATTCAGGGAACATTTCTCAACAAGCTGAACCTGATGTGATTACGTTTAAATTTAAGTTGGAACATCTCCGCGCTCTGCTTAAGGAGGTGTTATCCACTCTGGATGATTGTGACAATTTGGTCATCCCAGAGAAGCTATGTAAAATGGACAAGTTCCTAGAGGTCCCGGGGCTCCCAGAAGCTTTTCCTATACCCAAGCGGGTGGCGGACATTGTAAATAAAGAATGGGAAAGGCCCGGTATTCCTTTCGTCCCTCCCCCCATATTTAAAAAATTGTTTCCTATGGTCGACCCCAGAAAGGACTTATGGCAGACAGTCCCCAAGGTCGAGGGAGCGGTTTCCACTTTAAACAAACGCACCACTATACCCATAGAAGATAGTTGTGCTTTCAAAGATCCTATGGATAAAAAATTAGAAGGTTTACTTAAAAAGATGTTTGTTCAGCAGGGTTACCTTCTACAACCAATTTCATGCATTGTCCCTGTCGCTACAGCCGCATGTTTCTGGTTCGATGAGCTGGTAAAGGCGGTCGATAGTGATTCTCCTCCTTATGAGGAGATTATGGACAGAATCAATGCTCTCAAATTGGCTAATTCTTTCACCCTAGACGCCACTTTGCAATTGGCTAGGTTAGCGGCTAAGAATTCTGGGTTTGCTATTGTGGCGCGCAGAGCGCTTTGGTTGAAATCTTGGTCAGCTGATGCGTCTTCCAAGAACAAGCTACTTAACATTCCTTTCAAGGGGAAAACGCTGTTTGGCCCTGACTTGAAAGAGATTATCTCTGATATCACTGGGGGTAAGGGCCATGCCCTTCCTCAGGATCGGCCTTTCAAGGCCAAAAATAAACCTAATTTTCGTCCCTTTCGTAGAAACGGACCAGCCCAAAGTGCTACGTCCTCTAAGCAAGAGGGTAATACTTCTCAAGCCAAGCAAGCTTGGAGACCAATGCAAGGCTGGAACAAGGGAAAGCAGGCCAAGAAACCTGCCACTGCTACCAAGACAGCATGAAATGTTGGCCCCCGATCCGGGACCGGATCTGGTGGGGGGCAGACTCTCTCTCTTCGCTCAGGCTTGGGCAAGAGATGTTCTGGATCCTTGGACACTAGAAATAGTCTCCCAAGGTTATCTTCTGGAATTCAAGGGGCTTCCCCCAAGGGGGAGGTTCCACAGGTCTCAGTTGTCTTCAGACCACATAAAAAGACAGGCATTCTTACATTGTGTAGAAGACCTGTTAACAATGGGAGTGATTCATCCTGTTCCATTAGGAGAACAAGGGATGGGGTTCTACTCCAATCTGTTCATAGTTCCCAAAAAAGAGGGAACGTTCAGACCAATCTTAGATCTCAAGATCTTAAACAAGTTTCTCAAGGTTCCATCGTTCAAGATGGAAACCATTCGAACAATTCTTCCTTCCATCCAGGAAGGTCAATTCATGACCACGGTGGATTTAAAGGATGCGTATCTACATATTCCTATCCACAAGGAACATCATCGGTTCCTAAGGTTCGCATTCCTGGACAAGCATTACCAGTTCGTGGCGCTTCCTTTCGGATTAGCCACTGCTCCAAGGATTTTCACAAAGGTACTAGGGTCCCTTCTAGCTGTGCTAAGACCAAGGGGCATTGCTGTAGTACCTTACTTGGACGACATTCTGATTCAAGCGTCGTCCCTTCCTCAAGCAAAGGCTCACACGGACATCGTCCTGGCCTTTCTCAGATCTCACGGATGGAAAGTGAACGTGGAAAAGAGTTCTCTATCTCCGTCAACAAGAGTTCCCTTCTTGGGAACAATAATAGACTCCTTAGAAATGAGGATTTTTCTGACAGAGGCCAGAAAAACAAGACTTCTAGACTCTTGTCGGATACTTCATTCCGTTCCTCTTCCTTCCATAGCGCAGTGCATGGAAGTGATAGGTTTGATGGTAGCGGCAATGGACATAGTTCCTTTTGCGCGCATTCATCTAAGACCATTACAACTGTGCATGCTCAGTCAGTGGAATGGGGACTATACAGACTTGTCTCCGAGGATACAAGTAAATCAGACCAGAGTGGGTCATTGTCACGACCGACGCCAGTCTGATGGGCTGGGGCGCGGTCTGGGGATCCCTGAAAGCTCAGGGTCTTTGGTCTCGGGAAGAATCTCTTCTACCGATAAATATTCTGGAACTGAGAGCGATATTCAATGCTCTCAAGGCTTGGCCTCAGCTAGCGAGGGCCAGGTTCATACGGTTTCAATCAGACAACATGACAACTGTTGTGTACATCAACCATCAGGGGGGAACAAAGAGTTCCCTGGCGATGGAAGAAGTGACCAAAATCATTCAATGGGCGGAGTCTCACTCCTGCCACCTGTCTGCAATCCACATCCCAGGAGTGGAAAATTGGGAAGCGGATTTTCTGAGTCGTCAGACATTGCATCCGGGGGAGTGGGAACTCCATCCGGAAATCTTTGCCCAAATCACTCAACTGTGGGGCATTCCAGACATGGATCTGATGGCCTCTCGTCAGAACTTCAAAGTTCCTTGCTACGGGTCCAGATCCAGGGATCCCAAGGCGGCTCTAGTGGATGCACTAGTAGCACCTTGGACCTTCAAACTAGCTTATGTGTTCCCGCCGTTTCCTCTCATCCCCAGGCTGGTAGCCAGGATCAATCAGGAGAGGGCGTCGGTGATCTTGATAGCTCCTGCGTGGCCACGCAGGACTTGGTATGCAGATCTGGTGAATATGTCATCGGCTCCACCATGGAAGCTACCTTTGAGACGAGACCTTCTTGTTCAAGGTCCGTTCGAACATCCGAATCTGGTCTCACTCCAGCTGACTGCTTGGAGATTGAACGCTTGATCTTATCGAAGCGAGGGTTCTCAGATTCTGTTATCGATACTCTTGTTCAGGCCAGAAAGCCTGTAACTAGAAAGATTTACCACAAAATTTGGAAAAAATATATCTGTTGGTGTGAATCTAAAGGATTCCCTTGGGACAAGGTTAAGATTCCTAAGATTCTATCCTTCCTTCAAGAAGGATTGGAAAAAGGATTATCTGCAAGTTCCCTGAAGGGACAGATTTCTGCCTTGTCTGTGTTACTTCACAAAAAGCTGGCAGCTGTGCCAGATGTTCAAGCCTTTGTTCAGGCTCTGGTTAGAATCAAGCCTGTTTACAAACCTTTGACTCCTCCTTGGAGTCTCAACTTAGTTCTTTCAGTTCTTCAGGGGGTTCCGTTTGAACCCTTACATTCCGTTGATATTAAGTTATTATCTTGGAAAGTTTTGTTTTTGGTTGCAATTTCTTCTGCTAGAAGAGTTTCAGAATTATCTGCTCTGCAGTGTTCTCCTCCTTATCTGGTGTTCCATGCAGATAAGGTGGTTTTACGTACTAAACCTGGTTTTCTTCCAAAAGTTGTTTCTAACAAAAACATTAACCAGGAGATTATCGTACCTTCTCTGTGTCCGAAACCAGTTTCAAAGAAGGAACGTTTGTTGCACAATTTGGATGTTGTTCGCGCTCTAAAATTCTATTTAGACGCTACAAAGGATTTTAGACAAACATCTTCTTTGTTTGTTGTTTATTCCGGTAAAAGGAGAGGTCAAAAAGCAACTTCTACCTCTCTCTCTTTTTGGATTAAAAGCATCATCAGATTGGCTTACGAGACTGCCGGACGGCAGCCTCCCGAAAGAATCACAGCTCATTCCACTAGGGCTGTGGCTTCCACATGGGCCTTCAAGAACGAGGCTTCTGTTGATCAGATATGTAGGGCAGCGACTTGGTCTTCACTGCACACTTTTACCAAATTTTACAAGTTTGATACTTTTGCTTCTTCTGAGGCTATTTTTGGGAGAAAGGTTTTGCAAGCCGTGGTGCCTTCCATCTAGGTGACCTGATTTGCTCCCTCCCATCATCCGTGTCCTAAAGCTTTGGTATTGGTTCCCACAAGTAAGGATGACGCCGTGGACCGGACACACCTATGTTGGAGAAAACAGAATTTATGTTTACCTGATAAATTACTTTCTCCAACGGTGTGTCCGGTCCACGGCCCGCCCTGGTTTTTTAATCAGGTCTGATAATTTATTTTCTTTAACTACAGTCACCACGGTATCATATGGTTTCTCCTATGCAAATATTCCTCCTTAACGTCGGTCGAATGACTGGGGTAGGCGGAGCCTAGGAGGGATCATGTGACCAGCTTTGCTGGGCTCTTTGCCATTTCCTGTTGGGGAAGAGAATATCCCACAAGTAAGGATGACGCCGTGGACCGGACACACAGTTGGAGAAAGTAATTTATCAGGTAAACATAAATTCTGTTATTCTGACAAAGATTGATGCTATAACTTAATTATTTTATCTGTTATAATATTTTCTGTGCTTCTTAAAGGCACAGTTCGTTTTCATATTATTTGTAAATTACTTTGAAAAGTATTTCCAAGTTGCTGTTTATTTGCTAGTGTGTTAAACATGTCTGATTCAGAGGAATATCTCTGTGCTATATGTGTTAATGCCAAAGTGGAGCCCAATAGAAATTTATGTACTAAATGTATTGATGCTACTTTAAAAAATAGTCAATCTGTACAAATTGAACATATTTCACCAAACAACGAGGGGAGAGTTATGCCGACTAACTCGCCTCACGTGTCAGTACCTGCATCTCCCGCTCAGGAGGTGCGTGATATTGTAGCGCCGAGTGCATCTGGGCGCCCATTACAAATCACATTACAAGATATGGCTACTGTTATGACTGAAGTATTGGCTAAACTACCAGAACTAAGAGGTAAACGTGATCACTCTGGGATGAGAACAGAGTGCGCTGATAATGCAAGGGCCATGTCTGATACTGCGTCACAGTTTGCAGAACGTGAAGACGGAGAGCTTCATTCTGTGGGTGACAGTTCTGATCCAAATAAACTGGACTCAGACATTTCAAATTTTAAATTTAAGCTTGAGAACCTCCGTGTGTTACTAGGGGAGGTATTAGCGGCTCTGAATGATTGTAACACAGTTGCAATCCCAGAAAAAATGTGTAGGTTGGATAAATATTTTGCGGTACCGACGAGTACTGACGTTTTTCCTATACCTAAGAGACTTACTGTCATTGTTACTAAGGAGTGGGATAGACCCGGTGTGCCTTTCTCACCCCCTCCTATATTCAGAAAAATGTTTCCAATAGACGCCGCCACACGGGACTTATGGCAAATGGTCCCTAAGGTGGAGGGAGCAGTTTCTACTTTAGCTAAGCGTACCACTATCCCAGTGGAGGATAGCTGTGCTTTTTCAGATCCAATGGATAAAAAATTAGAGGGTTACCTTAAGAAAATGTTTGTTCAACAAGGGTTTATATTGCAACCTCTTGCATGTATTGCGCCTGTCACGGCTGCAGCAGCATTTTGGTTTGAGTCTCTGGAAGAGACACTTCAATCATCCACACTAGATGACATCACACACAAACTTAAATTCCTTAAGTTAGCTAATTCATTTATTTCAGATGCCGTAGTACATTTAACTAAACTTGCGGCTAAAAATTCAGGATTCGCCATTCAGGCACGCAGAGCTCTGTGGCTAAAATCCTGGTCAGCTGATGTTACGTCTAAATCTAAATTGCTTAATATTCCTTTCAAAGGGCAGACCTTATTCGGGCCCGGCTTGAAAGAGATTATTGATGACATTACAGGAGGTAAAGGTCATGCCCTGCCTCAGGACAAGGCCAAAGCCAAGGCTAGACAGTCCAATTTTCGTTCCTTTCGTAATTTCAAAGCAGGAGCAGCATCAACTTCCTCTGCACCAAAACAGGAAGGAGCTGTTGCTCGCTACAGACAAGGCTGGAAACCTAACCAGTCCTGGAACAGGGGCAAACAGGCCAGAAAACCTGCTGCTGCCCCTAAGACAGCATGAATTGAGGGCCCCCGATCCGGGACCGGATCTAGTGGGGGGCAGACTTTCCCTCTTCGCCCAGGCTTGGGCAAGAGATGTTCAGGATCCCTGGGCGTTAGAGATCATATCTCAGGGATACCTTCTGGACTTCAAATCCTCTCCCCCAAGAGGGAGATTTCATCTGTCAAGGTTGTCAACAAACCTAACAAAGAAGGAAGCGTTTCTACGCTGCGTACAAGATCTTTTATTAATGGGAGTGATCCATCCAGTTCCGCGGTTGGAACAAGGACAAGGGTTTTACTCAAATCTGTTTGTAGTTCCCAAAAAGAGGGAACCTTCAGGCCAATCTTGGATGTAAAGATCCTAAACAAATTCCTAAGAGTTCCATCGTTCAAGATGGAAACTATTCGAACAATTTTGCCCATGATCCAAGAGGGTCAGTACTTGACCACAGTGGATTTAAAGGATGCTTACCTTCACATACCGATTCACAGAAGTCATTACCGGTATCTAAGGTTTGCCTTTTTAGACAGGCATTACCAGTTTGTAGCTCTTCCATTCGGACTGGCTACGGCTCCAAGAATCTTCACAAAGGTTCTGGGCACTCTTCTGGCGGTACTAAGACCGCGAGGAATTTCAGTAGCTCCGTACTTAGACGACATACTGATACAAGCTTCAAGCTTTCAAACTGCCAAATCTCATACAGAGATAGTACTGGCATTTCTAAGGTCGCATGGATGGAAAGTGAACGAAGAGAAAAGTTCTCTCTTTCCACTCACAAGAGTTCCCTTCCTGGGGACTCTGATAGATTCTGTAGAAATGAAGATTTACCTGACAGAGGACAGGTTAACAAAACTTCAAAATGCATGCCGTGTCCTTCATTCCATTCAAGAGACCAGAAATTCTCTTCTATGGTGGCTTTATCGGCCACATCTGTCCAGGGGAATGCCATTCAGCAGGCCAGACTGGTCAATTGTAACAACAGACGCCAGCCTACTAGGTTGGGGCGCTGTCTGGAATTCTCTGAAGGCTCAGGGACTATGGAATCAGGAGGAGAGTCTTCTTCCAATAAACATTCTGGAATTGAGAGCAGTCCTCAATGCTCTTCTGGCTTGGCCCCAGTTAGCAACTCGGGGGTTCATCAGGTTCCAGTCGGACAACATCACGACTGTAGCTTATATCAACCATCAGGGAGGGACAAGAAGCTCCCTAGCAATGATGGAAGTATCGAAGATAATTCGCTGGGCAGAGTCTCACTCTTGCCACCTGTCTGCAATCCACATCCCGGGAGTGGAGAACTGGGAGGCGGATTTCTTAAGTCGTCAGACTTTTCATCCGGGGGAGTGGGAACTTCATCCAGAGGTCTTTGCCCAAATACTTCCACGTTGGGGCAAACCAGAGATAGATCTCATGGCGTCTCGACAGAACGCCAAGCTTCCGCACTACGGGTCCAGATCCAGGGATCCGGGAGCGGTCCTGATAGATGCCTTGACAGCACCATGGACCTTCAGGATGGCTTATGTGTTTCCACCTTTCCCGATGCTTCCTCAATTGATTGCCAGAATCAAACAGGAGAAAGCATCAGTGATTCTAATAGCGCCTGCATGGCCACGCAGGACTTGGTGTACAGATCTGGTGGACATGTCATTCTGTCCACCTTGGTCGTTACCTCTGAAACAGGACCTTCTGATTCAGGGTCCTTTCAAACATCAAAATCTAACTTCTCTGAAGCTGACTGCTTGGAAATTGAACGCTTGATCTTATCAAAGCGTGGTTTTTCTGAGTCAGTTATTGATACCTTAATACAGGCTAGGAAGCCTGTCACCAGAAAGATTTACCATAAAATATGGCGTAAATACCTATATTGGTGCGAATCCAAAGGTTACTCTTGGAGTAAGGTTAGGATTCCTAGGATATTGTCTTTTCTACAAGAAGGTTTAGAAAAGGGGTTATCCGCTAGTTCCTTAAAGGGACAGATCTCAGCTCTGTCCATTCTGTTACACAAGCGTCTGTCAGAAGTTCCAGACGTTCAGGCTTTTTGTCAGGCTTTGGCCAGGATTAAACCTGTGTTTAAAGCTGTGGCTCCACCATGGAGTTTAAACCTTGTTCTTAACGTTTTACAGGGTGTTCCGTTTGAACCCCTTCATTCCATTGATATAAAGTTGTTATCTTGGAAAGTTCTATTTGTAATGGCTATTTCCTCGGCTCGAAGAGTCTCTGAGTTATCAGCCTTACATTGTGATTCTCCTTATTTGATTTTTCACTCGGATAAGGTAGTTCTGCGTACTAAGCCTGGGTTCTTACCTAAGGTAGTCACTAACAGGAATATCAATCAGGAGATTGTTGTTCCATCCTTGTGCCCAAATCCTTCTTCGAGGAAGGAACGTCTTTTGCACAATCTGGATGTAGTTCGTGCCCTTAAATTTTATTTACAGGCGACTAAAGATTTTCGACAAACGTCTTCCCTGTTTGTCGTTTACTCTGGTCAGAGGAGAGGTCAAAAAGCTTCTGCTACCTCTCTCTCTTTTTGGCTTCGTAGCATAATTCGTTTAGCTTATGAGACTGCTGGACAGCAGCCTCCTGAAAGAATTACAGCTCATTCCACTAGAGCTGTGGCTTCCACTTGGGCCTTTAAGAATGAGGCCTCTGTTGAACAGATTTGCAAGGCTGCAACTTGGTCTTCGCTTCATACTTTTTCCAAATTTTACAAATTTGACACTTTTGCTTCCTCGGAGGCTATTTTTGGGAGAAAGGTTCTTCAGGCAGTGGTTCCTTCTGTATAAAGAGCCTGCCTATCCCTCCCGTCATCCGTGTACTTTTGTTTTGGTATTGGTATCCCACAAGTAATGATGACCCGGGGACTGATCACACTTAACAGAAGAAAACATAATTTATGCTTACCTGATAAATTCCTTTCTTCTGTAGTGTGATCAGTCCACGGCCCGCCCTGTTTTTTAAGGCAGGTAAATATTTTTTAAATTATACTCCAGTCACCACTACACCCTTGGCTTCTCCTTTCTCGTTGGTCCTTGGTCGAATGACTGGAGGTGACGTAGAGGGGAGGAGCTATATAGCAACTCTGCTGGGTGAATCCTCTTGCACTTCCTGTTGGGGAGCAGTTAATATCCCACAAGTAATGATGACCCGTGGACTGATCACACTACAGAAGAAAGGAATTTATCAGGTAAGCATAAATTATGTTTTTTAAGGCAAGCACCTAATTACCAAACCCCTGCTAGAAGGATTTTTCTAACAAACACATTGAAGTGGTTGAATTTAGAGAAACTATGTTGCCCCCTTGCAAATTTATTCTATGTAATCCTCATTCTTGAAAATCCAAGAAGAAGAAACTGATCTAGAAAAAGGGCAATAATGCATTTTGAAAAAGACTATCCGCCTCTAAATAAACCTTGGTAATCAAGAGATTTAACAAAAAAGCTAAAGAAACTGATGTGAACCTTTGACTTTACATGGACCAAGGGACAAACAAAATAAAGGATTATTTAAAAACATTTGTATTATTCTAATACTCTTACACTACCTAAATTAAGTAAGAGACCATCAAATTAATTATTTGGATTAGAACAAGGAGATGGGCTATAATCTCCTTATTGATGATCTCCGAAAAATCATATTAGGTAAAAAAAACTAAAAACTTCCAAGACAAAAGCTAAATGTCCAAACCATGCAGGTTTTGAAAAGAGAAACTTGTAAAGATTGTAAAAAAAAATAATATTCCAAAGAGTAGAAGTTTGTTTAGACACTGGATATATCCTAACTAAGCCCGAACAAAGCCTTGATGTCAAGACACTTAGCACATTTTGTACTGAGAAATAGAAAAAGCCAAAATGTGACTCTTTGTAGAGTAAGCAGATAAGTCAGTATCCAAACAGATTTGCAATAAGAAGAATCGTTGAAATTCTAAAAGAATACCAGCTAAAACCCTAGTTTTCAAATGCAGGAAGTAAACAACTTTCCAAATAATTTGCAAAATTTTACCTTATGGCCTGAAATAAGGTTTTCAATGCAGAGTCAATGAAACCTCTTTTTTTAAAATAAAAAATAGGTATTCAATCTTTAATCCATCAATATGAGAGACTCTAATTATTGATGATTGGAGAAAGCTTGACATCTGAATTAGATTCGCAACCCAAATTTTGCGGGGCCTGACTGGAGCATTCAGAATAATGCTTTAATCTCTGCAAAACCCCATTGTTCCACAATCTAGTAGAAAACTAATTGAAGGTGAAAACATTCCTGTGGATGGGATTGCCTACTAAGGAAATCTTCCCAGGTTTTCTTCCTGGTATGCAAATTATATTAAAAAAAATCTGTGTCCAATTAAAAAACCTTGAGTCTTGATAAATTATTGCTAAGGAACTGTAAGTTCCCCCTGATGATGGATATAAGCTACAGCTGTAACATTGTTTGAATGAAGGATACGTTTCTTCTTTCAGAAGAGGACAGCTCTGAAGGGACCTAAAGATTGCACTATGATAATTATTGGTAATCTTTCCTCCTGAAGAAACCAAACTCCCTTTGCTCTCCTGGACCCCCAGACCAATCCCAGAGAATAGTGTCTGCTAGTTTGGTGACTAATGGATGCCCCCAGAAAAATAGTTTGGAAAACTATCCACAGGGACAGAAAGAACCTCTCTGAATAATCCCATAGGATTATATAAGATAGTTAAGTGAAATTTTCGCGCTATAGTCAAAGAATACAAAAGTGGTTTTATATGGAACCATGCAAAAAGAAGAACATCTAATGATACAATCATCAGACCTTACATTTCCATACATTGAGTTACAGATGGGTTGGAAATTTAGTGTAGTTGTGAGCAAACTGACTGTAACTTTGATCCCTTATCTGTTGGGGAATGATGCATAACTAATGAGTCTATAATGACTCCTAGAAAAAAGTAACTCTTAGCAAAGCGACTCTCGATAAATTAATTCTCCAACCATGTCTGCAAACAAATTGAGCCTCAACCAATATGTTGTCCAAGTATAGAGCCACTGAACTACATGAGTATTTATTACAGACAAGAGAGTTCCTAGAATCTTCGTAAAAATACTAGGAGCTGTAGATAGACCAAACGAAAGTGCCACAAACGGAAAAAAAATGTCCTGAAAGGCAAATATTAGAAACTGGAGATGGTCTGGGAATAATAAGGAAAGCATCCTTCAAATTAAACGTTGACATAAATTGACACTGTTAAATAAGGGGTTGAATTGTCCAGATTGTAACTATTTTGAAAATAGGAACACTTAGACATTTGGTTAACGTCATTAAGGCCAGACTAGGTGCAAGAATTCACTCTTTCTTGGTAATAATGGAAAAGGATTAAATAAACTACTTGGCCTTGTTCCAAATCTTGTACTGCAGCTAATACACCCATAATACAATTCAGAAAGTCTTTTGGAATGTGGGACAGAAGGCATCTTCCTTGAGTGGACCTTGATTTGAAACCTATTCAGGAATCCTGGGAAACTATGTTTAGAACCAAGAGATCTTGGACAGACTGTGATAGGCATTCTAAAAAAAACTGTCCCCTACCAGAAATGAATCTGGATTAGGGCCATAACTTAATGCTGATTTGGAAGAGAAAGAAAGCTAATAGAATGCTTGGCCTCAGACAAATATTCATCCACAGACTCTGAACTGTAACTGCCGTGCTAATTCAGTGCACAAAAAAACATAAATTACACTGAGACACCCCTTCACATTGCCAAACGGTTAAATCCCTTTTACTGTGTATATAACATAGGGTATAAGGTTGCATTGAGATGTAACTCCCAGGTGAAATTAGCTAAATAGTAAATAGCAGCTATTACCTCATAATAAAGTTTTCATAATTACTAGACTGAGGCCTATTTATCAAAGGTCTCGCGGACCTGATCTGACAGTGCGGATTAGGTCTGCAAGACCTCGCTGAATGCGGAGAGCAATACGCTCTCCGTATTCAGCATTCATTGCACCAGCAGCTCACAAGAGCTGCTGGTGCAACACTGCCCCCTGCAGACTCACGGCCAATCACAGGGGGGTGACAATCAACCTTATCGTACTCGATTGGGTTGAATTGTGGCGATTTCTGTCCGCCTGCGGTTATGGAGCAGCGGTCTTTAGTCCGCTGCTTTATAACTGCTGTTTCTGGCGAGTCTAAAGACTCGCCAGAAACACGGGCCCACAAGCTCCATACAGAGCTTGATAAATGGGCCTCTTAGTATGAAAAGTCTAAGTAATAAGGTGGAATTAGTCTGTCACATGTATATATCCCCTCGTTATGATGTACCTCAACATTGGTGTGCCTACTAATAAGCTGTAGGCTATGTGAGTGCAAGAAATGGCTGCACTTACCTCAAATGCACCCACTCTACTGTGCATACTGGTGGCAGAAAATACTGCATCCAGTATAGGGCCCATCCAGTGTTGTGTACATCACAGCAGAGGATCTATGTGTGGAGTATATGGTCGACCCAAAAGGAAGAGGCTAAGGGACCAGTCCTCACGACACCTGTGACAGGCTTGTAACTAACTCCTCACTGGGTATAATTGTGTCTCTGCCCAATACTCCAATCATCCCTCTGTTTCTCATTAGCAGCTCTCTAAGGGGAAAATGGGCCTCAAATTTTTATGAGGACGCTGCTCAACAAAGAATATGGAGCACCTCGATTCTTCACCTTTCTCCTGTTGAGGCAAAGAAAAGACTAGCATAAAAGAGAGGTGGGAGGGATTAAGTGCTCTTGGAGTTTTCGGAATCTTTGCCTCTTCCTAGTGACCAGGAGTTGAATCCCAGGAGTAATAGCTTGTGGACTCTCAGCAAAATATGAAATAAATTTTGTATTTAGCATATATTTTATCAATATTGTACTCAGTGTTCACATAAACTCACTTCTTGATCCTTTAATTGCATTAAAAAGTTAACTTTTCACATATGTTGCATCCTATTTTTTTAAGTTTTCAGATTATATTGTTTTGTTTTGTATGTTCTCTTACTTGAAACTGAATTCTAGATGTTAAGTGAATGATGATCTATAAAAGTACCAAATTGTACATATTTGTTTCCTAGGTTGCTTGTGGCCGTGTTGTAAATGTAGAAAGCACGCCAGCTCATATAACTGGAGGGCCGCTATCTGGTACAGATATTAACCTCAAAAAGGTTTCAGCCCGTGGTGGAGGAGTTGCTCAAAAGAACAAATCTGTTAAAATGCTGGACTAGATTAAAAAGCAACTTTTTTTTCTTTCATCTAAATTATCACATTGCTAGATTTATTTTTTTAAGATGAATAAATTGTATATATTTGCTTTATTTGCAAACTCAACTGAATGTAATTATATATATATATATATATATATATATATATATATATATATATATATATATATATATATATAAAATGAGTTTTAAAAATATTATATTAAATAAGGAATACTGTCTGCTAATTGTATCGTTATTGAAATATTTTTTTACAAAATATATGTAAGGTTGTCACATTCCTTAAGTTCCACACAAGATATTTATAGGGACACTATACTGTATTTTTTCCATTTAATGTTTTCCCATTTACTTTTTGTACCATCTGCATAGTATTAAATGCCTTAGAAATTGGTTTATTCTTGCAATTCAAATAGATGGCTTTTCTGAATGAAACCTAAATATTTTACTTTGGGTAAATAGAGACATAATATATGCAGATCTGTGAAGGCTCAGCCATTTTGAACTTTGTTTCGATGTAGACAAATAAGTCCCAGCGGCAAAAGGGTTAATGAACACATCACATTAACACCTATATATTGGATTATTTGTATTAACACAAGCCTTATTGCCTATATTAAAAGTAACATTTACTGCAAATTACATTAAACTTTTTATCATTTTTAAAGCTTGAGGCAGTGCCTTGTTTCAGTAGGTATGTACAGCAAATTAAGACAGTTATTTTCAAGCATCCTTCAAATATTTTTCTTAAAGAGGAACATTTTCAGTGTTTTTCATCATTAACAAATCTGTAAATTGACTATATGCATAATCAGAACAATTGAATGGGAAACTAGTTTGTTTAAGTTTTATAACTGTTTGACACAATTTTTATGTTTATTCATTATCTTTATTCATTTTAAAGTAATTACATTGAAACAGAATTTACATACATGGAAACATTACCAAATAATTTTAAACTATGCGTTGCATGGGAATCTGCCATATTTTGCTAACAACTAAAAATAAAACTACTTTATGTATTAACAGTAGGATATGTCAGTTCCCTCTGGTGTTATTTTAACTTGTCTGTCTGTCTTAAACAAATTAATCTGTAATGCTCATGCAATTAAAGGATAAAAACGGCTTGTTATTTTCTGCCTATATTGAGTTTGGAAGTTTATCCAATATAGTGGCGTGCTAACTGTTTTTCTCATCTTTTTGCATGGAATGGAAATAGCGCGCTTATTACAAGTTGAAATAGGAATATCACGGTCCGGTTAGCACAAATGAAGAATTACTAACTTCAATGCTCCTTCTTGAAACATTGAATAATTAATATTAAAAAATTATTATTGAAAATTATTATACATACTGTAAAAAAATAGATATATTGGGGCATATGTATCAAGCTCCGTATGGAGCTTGATGCCCTGTGTTTCTAGCGAGCCTGCAGGCTCGCCAGAAACAGCAGTTATGAAGCAGCGGTCACAAAGACCGCTGCTTCATAACCTGTCTGCCTGCTCTGAGCAGGCGGACAGACATCGCCAGAAATCAACCCGATCGAGTACGATCGGGTTGATTGACACCCCCTGCTGGCGGCCGATTGGCCGTGAGCTGCTGGTGCAATGCTGAATACGGTAAGCGTATTGCTCGCCGTATTCAGCGAGGTCTGGAGGACCTGATCCGCAGTGACGAATCAGGTCCACCAGACCTTGATAAATAGAGCCCATTCTATTGATTATTTAGACTATGTTCTTCCTAATTGGAAAGAGTCCACAGCTGCATTCATTACTTTTTAGGAAATAAGAACCTGGCCACCAGGAGGAGGCAAAGACACCCCAGCCAAAGGCTTAAATACTCCTCCCACTTCCCTCATCCCCCATTCTTTTGCCTTTCGTCCCAGGAGGTTGGCAGAGAAGTGTCAGAATTTGTTTTGTCTTTTATGGAGGGTACTACACTTCGCAATGGGACAGGAGTTTAAAGTAGCCCTATAAGCTTCTCAGTGAGGGCCTGGGTGAAAGTTAGAGTCCAGAGATGCAGGGAGAGTTCTCTTTCTCTTGTAAGGTGTATCCAGTCCACGGATCATCCATTACTTGTGGGATATTCTCATTCCCAACAGGAAGTTGCAAGAGGAAACCCACAGCAGAGCTGCAATATTGCTCCTCCCCTAACTGTCATAGCCAGTCATTCTCTTGCAACTCTCAACAAGCAAGGAGGTCGTAAGAGAGAGTGGTTAAATATAGCTAGTTTATTTTCTTCAATCAAAAGTTTGTTATTTTTAAATAGTACCGGAGTTGTGCTATTTTATCTCAGGCAGTAAATAGAAGAAGAATCTGCCTGAGGTTTCTATGATCTTAGCAGGTTGTAACTAAGATCCATTGCTGTTCTCACATATGTCTGAGGGGATTACACAGATGAGGTAAAACTTCAGCGAGAGAATGGCGTGCAGTTTATTCTGCTATCAGGTATGTGCAGTTATAATTTTTTCTAGAGATGGAAAACACTAGAAAATGCTGCTGATACCGGATTAATGTAAGTTAAGCCTGAATACAGTGATTTAATAACGACTGGTATCATGCTTACTCTCAGGGGTAATACCCTTATAAAATTGCAATATAAAACGTTTGCTGGCATGTTTAATCGTTTTTATATATGCTTTGGGGGTAAAACTTTATTGGGGCCTAGTTTTTTCCTCATGGCTGGCTTAAATTTTGCCTAGAAACAGTTTCCTGAGGCTTTCCACTGTTGTAATATGAGTGGGAGGGGCCTATTTTAACATTTTTTTGTGCAGTTAAAATTACAAACTAAGACATCCAGATTCCCTCAAAGGCCCTCTGAATGCTATAGGACATCTCTAAAGGGCACAAAGGCTTTCCAAAGTCGTTTATTGGGGAAGGTAGGGCTACAGCTTGCTGTGGCAGTTGGTTGTGACTGTTAAAAAACGTCTATTTCATTTTTTTGATCCGTTTTTTGAACTAAGGGGTTAATCATCCATTTGCAAGTGGGTGCAATGCTCTGCTAGTCTATTACATACACTGTAAAAATTTCGTTTGATTTACTGCATTTTTTCACTGTTTTTCAAATTCTGACAAAATTTGTTTCTCTTAAAGGCACAGTACCGTTTTTTATATTTGCTTGTTAACTTGATTTAAAGTGTTTTCCAAGCTTGCTAGTCTCATTGCTAGTCTGTATAAACATGTATGACATAGAAGAAACTCCTTGTTCATTATGTTTAAAAGCCATGGTGGAACCCCCTCTTAGAATGTGTACCAAATGTACTGATTTCATTTTAGGCAATAAAGATCATTTTCTGTCTTTTTAAAAATTTTATCACCAGAGGAATCTGACGAGGGGGAAGTTATGCCGACTAACTTTCCCCACGTGTCAGACCCTTTGACACCCGCTTAAAGGGACAGTATACTGTAAAATAGTTTTTCCCTTAATGTGTTTACAATTGCTTTTTTTACCAACTGCAGAGTAAAAAATGTATGAAAATTAGCTTTTAAAGGTTTATTTCTGTATATTAAAGCTCTGATTTTGTGTTTTGAAGCCACAGCCTAATAAAATAGGTTGAGCTTGTAGGTATAATCAGATCTCATTACTGTATCACATTGTGTACATATACCTGCTTCTTTATCTTATATCTGTCCTTAAAACAATCACCAATACTTTGAGAGAACAATGGAAAATCAACATTGTATTACCTTCTTTATCACACTGGGAGTGTAATTTCTTCTGCTGGCTGTGTTTACAAAGCTTATCTATAGCTGGTACGCGCGGCCACAAACTTTCAGAATAGGTGGGGATACCACATGCTAAATTAACAATTTCAAATGCCAATATAAGGGTAAAGGAGCTACTTGTAAACAATTTAATACACTCCAACAGGTAAAGTGGATCATTGGGAACAAATTAAAGGGGAGAAAGTATTTGAGTAAACTGTCCCTTTAAGGGACTCACGCTCAAATGGCGCCAAGTACTTCTAGGGCGCCCATAGCGTTTACTTTACAAGACATGGCGGCAGTCATGGATAATACACTGTCAGCGGTATTAGCCAGACTACCTGAACTTAGAGGTAAGCGAGATAGCTCTGGGGTGAGACAAAATGCAGAGCATACTGACGCTTTAAGAACCATGTCTGATACTGCCTCACAATATGCAGAAGCTAAGGAAAGAGAGCTTCAGTCAGTGGGTGATGTTAATGACTCAGGAAAGATACCTGATTCTAATATTTCTACATTTAAATTTAAGCTTGTACACCTCCGCGTGTTGCTTAGGGAGGTTTTAGCTGCTCTGAATGACTGTGATTCCATTGCAGTGCCAGAGAAATTGTGTAGACTGGATAAATACTTGCAGTGCCGGTGTGTACTGATGTTTTTCCAATACCTAAAAGGTTAATAAGGAATGGGATAGACCAGGTGTGCCGTTCTCTTCCCCTCCTATTTTTAGAAAAATGTTTCCAATAGACGCCACCACACGGGACTTATGGCAGACAGTCCCTAAGGTGGAGGGAGCAGTTTCTACTCTAGCAAAGCGTACTACTATCCCTGTCGAGGACAGTTGTGCTTTTTTAGATCCAATGGATAAAATATTAGAAGGTTATCTTAAGAAAATATTTATTCAACAAGGTTTTATCCTGCAGCCCCTTGCATGCATTGCCCCTGTCACTGCTGCTGCGGCGTACTGGTTTGAGTCTCTGGAAGAGGCTTTACAGGTAGCGACTCCATTGGATGACATACTTGGCAAACTTAGAGCACTTAAGCTATCCAATTCTTTTATTTCTGATGCCATTGTTCATTTGACTAAACTAATGGCTAAGAATTCTGGTTTTGCTATACAGGCGTGCAGAGCGCTATGGCTTAAATCATGGTCAGCTGACGTGACTTCAAAATCTAAGCTACTTAACATTCCCTTCAAGGGGCAGACCCTATTCGTGCCTGGTTTGAAGGAGATTATTGCTGATATCACTGGAGGAAAAGGTCATGCCCTTCCTCAGGACAGGTCCAAATCTAGGGCCAAACAATCTAATTTCCGTGCCTTTCAAAACTTCAAGGCAGGTGCAGCATCAACTTCCTCTAATAATAAACAAGAGGGAACTTTTGCTCAATCTAAGACGGTCTGGAGACCAAACCAGACCTGGAAAAAAGGTAAGCAGGTCAAAAAAGCCTGCTGCTGCCTCTAAGACAGCATGAAGGAAAGGCCCCCTATCCGGTAACGGATCTAGTAGGGGGCAGACTTTCACTCTTCGCCCAGGCGTGGGCAAGAGATGTTCAGGATCCCTGGGCGTTGGAAATTATATCCCAGGGATATCTTCTGGACTTCAAAGCTTCCCCCCCAAAAGGGAGATTTCACCTTTCACAATTATCTGCACAGCAGATAAAGAGAGAGGCATTCTTACACTGTGTACGAGACCTCCTAGTTATGGGAGTGAACAGGAACAGGGTTTTTACTCAAATCTGTTTGTGGTTCTCAAAAAAGAGGGAACCTTCAGACCAATTTAGGATCTAAAGATTTTAAACAAATTCCTCAAAGTTCCGTCGTTCAAGATGGAAACTATTCATACCATCCTACCACTGATCCAGGAGGGTCTATATATGACTACAGTGGATCTAAAGGATTCTTATCTTCACATTCCGATACACAAAGATCATCATCGGTTTCTCAGGTTTGCCTTTCAAGACAGGCATTACCAGTTGTAGCTCTTCCCTTTGGATTAGCTACAGCCCCAAGAATCTTTACAAAGGTTCTAGGGTCGCTTATGGCGGTCCTAAGGCCGCGGGGCATAGCAGTAGCCCCTTATTTAGACGACATCCTGATACAGGCGTCAAACTTCCAAATTGCCAAGTCTCATACGGACGTAGTACTGGCATTTCTGAGGTCGCATGGGTGGAAAGTGAACGAGGAAAAGAGTTCTCTATCCCCACTCACAAGAGTTTCCTTTCTAGGGATTCTATAGAAATGAAAATTCACCTGACGGAGTCCAGGTTATCAAAGCTTCTAAATTCCTGCCGGGTTCTTCATTCCATTCCGCGCCCTTCGGTGGCTCAGTGTATGGAAGTAATTGGCTTAATGGTAGCGGCAATGGACATAGTGCCGTTTGCACGCTTACATCTCAGACCGCTGCAACTATGCATGCTCAGTCAGTGGAGCGGGGATTACACAGATTTGTCCCCTCAACTGAATCTGGACCAAGAGACCAGGGATTCTTTTCCCTGGTAGCTATCTCGGGTCCATCTGTCCAAAGGTATGACCTTTCGCAGGCCAGATTGGACAATTGTAACAACAAATGCCAGCCTTCTAGGTTGGAGTGCAGTCTGGAACTCCCTGAAGGCTCAGGGATCGTGGACTCAGGAGGAGTTTCTCCTTCCAATAAATATTCTGGAACTAAGAGCGATATTCAAGGCTCTTCAGGCTTGGCCTCAGTTAGCAACTCTGAGGTACATCAGATTTCAGTCGGACAACATCACGACTGTAGCTTACATCAACCATCAAGGGGGAACAAGAAGCTCCCTAGAGATGTTAGAAGTTTCAAAAATAATTCGCTGGGCAGAGATTCACTCTTGCCACCTATCAGCTATCCATATCCCAGGTGTAGAGCACTGGGAGGCAGATTTTCTAAGTCGTCAGACTTTTCATCCGGGAGAGTGGGAACTCCATCCGGAGGTTTTTTCACAACTGATTCATTGTTGGGGCAAACCAGAACTGGATCTCATGGCGTCTCACCAGAACGCCAAGCTTCCGTGTTACGGATCCAGGTCCAGGGATCCCAAGGAGACACTGATAGTTGGTCTTTCAACCTGGCTTATGTGTTTCCACCGTTTCCTCTGCTCCCTCGACTGATTGCCAAGATCAAGCAGGAGAGAGCATCGGTGATTCTGATAGCACCTGCGTGGCCACGCAGGACCTGATATGCAGATCTAGTGGACATGTCATCCTTTCCACCATGGTCTCTCCCTCTGAGACAGGACCTTCTACTTCAGGGTCCTTCCAACCATCCAAATCTAATTTCTCTGCGGCTGACTGCCTAGAGATTGAACGCTTGATTTTATCAAAGTGTGGCTTCTCCGAGTCAGTTATTGATACCTTAATACGGGCACGAAAGCCTGTCACCAGGAAAATTTACCATAAGGTATGGCGTAGATATCTTTATTGGTGTGAATCCAGGGGTTACTCATGGAGTAAGGTCAGGATTCCTAGGATATTATCTTTTCTCCAAGAAGGTTTGGAAAAAGGATTGTCAGCTAGTTAAGCGTCTGGCAGATGTTCCAGACGTTCAGGCATTTTGTCAAGCTTTAGTTAGAATCAAGCCTGTGTTTAAACCGGTTGCTCCACCATGGAGCTTAAACTTGGTTCTTAAGGTTCTTCAAGAAGTTCCGTTTGAACCTCTTCATTCCATAGATATCAAACTTTTATCTATGAAAGTCCTTTTTTTTTTTGGTAGCTATTTCCTCGGCTCGTAGAGTCTCCGAGTTATCTGCCTTACAATGTGATTCTCTTTATCTGATTTTCCATTCGGATAAGGTAGTCCTGCGTACCAAACCTGGGTTTTTACCTAAGGTGGTATCTAACAAGAATATCAATCAAGAGATTGTTGTTCCATCCTTGTGTTTCACAATCTGGACGTGGTCCGTGCTTTAAAGTTTTTACTTACAAGCTACTAAAGATTTTCGTCAAACATCTGCTTGGTTTGTTGTCTTCTCTGGACAGAGGAGAGATCAAAAGGCTTCGGCAACCTCTCCTTCTTTTTGGCTAAAAAGCTTAATCCGCTTAGCCTATGAGACTGCTGGACAGCAGCCTCCTGAAAGGGAAGAACCCCCTCTGAGGAAGCGTATGGGAAACGCGGCGTCAGGGGTTCCCTAACATTTTTTAAATTGCTCTCCTATGTTGTTAAAACAATAGTAATCTCTAATTAATGTGATAGAAAAAACTAGCAGATATAGCTTAAACTTTAGATCGCTTACTGAGCTCATAAGTTAAAGGGCATAACAAGCAAGATAGCACCAGGAAAACCACCTATAGTAACGGCTACTTTATAACTATTGCGGTAATTTAATTTAAGGGTAATCCAAAGGTAATAGCAGCACAATAGTGACGGTAATTATAAGGTAAACTGGATATCGGTAATATAAATGGTAACATTTTATATCCAGTACAGCAGTAACTTAGAGGTTAATAGCCTAGCGGTATTACTAAGGTAATATTATATTTGGGTATAACAGTTATGTCAAGGTAAATTTCGCTATAGAGCTATAACAAACTACAAATCACCAGGTGGTATTTCAAAGGTTGCTTACTAGTTCTATATCGTCTGGCTAATAAATAATCAGCAGGTTTCAACAGCAGACAAAAGAAATACGCTGTGACTATAGGTTACACAGTTACCATTTAAACTGTTATATGGCATTGACATTAGAAGTCACACACTAAGATGCAATTAAATGTTATAACAAGCTAACAGTTATCACGATGTTATAGATAACTGAAACCTACTTTATTATATTGTATTCATTATACCAGATAATTTGAAGCAGCCATATACATCTTGTCAATCCAATCAATGTAAAGCCCAGTAACACCCCACTAAAGCTGCCAATTTCAATCTTTTTTGATAAAAAATTTTTTGAAGTTGTTAATCCTATAACACTGAGAACGCTCCTATTAATAAATTTTGCCAAATTAACTCAGAGACAATAACAGGGAGACTCTGCATGTTAACAACATTTTGGAATACACGAATGTTATTCCCCCACAGTTAGAAATTGACAGTTATTCAGTTAGCTATCTTTTGCCAAACATGAGACAACAAAAAGTTAGTAAGTGAGACCTGGAGTATTGTGAAGCACACATGATTTAAAATATAAAGATTTACTTTGGTGAGCCATTATCTTGGCTACAGACATAACACAATTTATTAGGTGTTTTACTATACTCAGGATCCCAGCTCACATATTATCTACATATTAGAGTTTAAGCATACACCTAGGAGATGTGTTTTTAAGTACCAACGCAGGCAGCAAACATAAGTGATATATTGCTGTCATCATTGTTTTAATATAAGAAATAAAAGTTAAATTTTAAATAGCAAAAAAGTATCCATTTACTAAAAGAATACACAAGACGTCTCACAGTACATAGAAGCATAATCTTTTTGAACTCAACCCACAAATTGTGGGTACTGAGTCAATTTATTACTAAGTCCTGCGTACCAAACCTGGGTTTTTACCTAAGGTGGTATCTAACAAGAATATCAATCAAGAGATTGTTGTTCCATCCTTGTGTTTCACAATCTGGACGTGGTCCGTGCTTTAAAGTTTTTACTTACAAGCTACTAAAGATTTTCGTCAAACATCTGCTTGGTTTGTTGTCTTCTCTGGACAGAGGAGAGATCAAAAGGCTTCGGCAACCTCTCCTTCTTTTTGGCTAAAAAGCTTAATCCGCTTAGCCTATGAGACTGCTGGACAGCAGCCTCCTGAAAGGATTACAGCTCATTCCACTAGAGCTGTGGCTTCCACTTGGGCCTTTAAAAATGAGGCTTCTTTTGAACAGATTTGCAAGGCGGCGACTTGGTCTTTGCTTCATACTTTTTCAAAATTTTGCAAATTTGATACTTTTGCTTCTTCTGAGGCTATATTTGGGAGAAAGGTTTTACAGGCAGTGTTTCCTTCCATTTAAGTTCCTGCCTTGTCCCTCCCTTCATCCGTGTACTTTAGCTTTGGTATTGGTATCCCACAAGTAATGGATGATCCGTGGACTGGATACACCTTACAAGAGAAAACACAATTTATGCTTACCTGATAAATTTATTTCTCTTGTGGTGTATCCAGTCCACGGCTCCAGTCCACGGCCCGCCCTGTCATTTTAAGGCAGGTAATTTTTAAATTTAAACTACAGTAACCACTGCACCCTATGGTTCCTCCTTTCTCGGCTTGTTTTCGGTCGAATGACTGGCTATGACAGTTAGGGGAGGAGCTATATTGCAGCTCTGCTGTGGGTTTCCTCTTGCAACTTCCTGTTGAGAATGAGAATATCCCACAAGTAATGGATGATCCGTGGACTGGATACACCACAAGAGAAATAAATTTATCAGGTAAGCATAAATTGTGTTTTTGCGACACCATCCCGACTCATATTAACAGCTCCTACAGCAATCGGCATTGACGAGTCCATGTCAGGAGCAATGCTACGACCTGTCACACTTGAAGGGCCGTGTTCCTGTTCCACGGCGTAGATTCTGGTAAGATCGTTTCATTTTTTATTACATAATGTTAACACAGAAGACAGGGTCACAGTGTGGTGCCTGGCAGGCTTTCTCTCATAGCAGGGACGGTCCTGCATTGTGCACTATGTAATTCATTCCCTCCTTCGTGACTATCAGAGAGGAGTCATACATAGGAGGTGGTGAGTGCCCCAGCCATTGGGGTATAGAGGTGCCATTATTTTATTAAAAAAAAAAAAAGAGGATGTTTTATCTCTCTAGTTCTCCAGTTATTGCACTAGTGATGGATGATTCAGTTTCTTTATAGGGCACTCCCTCTATTCCTAGAGAGCAATTCCTGTTTATATGTGGAGGAGGCCCTAGTTCCCCCTCTCAATTATGTTCCATATGCCTTGATAATGTGATAATATCAAACATGTTTGATATCACAGAGCCGTCCACCTCTGAGGAATTGTCGTTCAGTGAGGTGTGTACCCTGCATTGTTACCTCTATACACATGCAGTTTTCCCATAGCATTGCTGATCCTCCATCTTTAGTTTTAGGAATTTGCGCTTCTTCTAAAGGACGTTGTTGGCGAATTCAGGGGTTCCAGAGGTCATATTGCCTGACAAACCTTTATTTCTAAATTGAATAGAGTTTGAGGACAGGGAAGGTGCCTTCCTTTCCCTGCTCCTGTTTCGGGTATTCCACCTTGGACTGTACAGTTCCCTGCGGGTGCGACTGTCTCTTTCATTACAGAATTGTGCGCTTTTGCGTGTTACTCAGACATGTTTTTTCAGTTATTGAACGACCCTATCCTTATCGGATATGGGAATACTCAGTCTGCTTTTCGAATGGCACACCTCATTAGACATGTGGGGATGATGTAATCTCCTGATTGTTCATGTATTGAGATCTTTTCCAGTTTTTTTGGAAGACCAGGGCTCCGTTTGGCTGGTTTTGCAGTAGGCCTGTTTCTTTTTGGGCGTTAACCTACGGGTTGCCTTGTATTTTATTTTCATCTGTTTTCCTTCTTCCCCTCTGAGGGAGGATTTATGCGGCTTGACGGTTAGGACCCAGATTGCAGGCTGGTCCTGTTTGGGTTCAGTTCTGTCTGGTAGCTGTTTGGACACATGGTGCCGCCCTGCTTGGCTGGTCCAGTAGAGGCGCCGAGTGCTCATGTTATCCTCTGTGTTCAACTAAGCATTCTAGAGGACCCGTGGGTCCGTGAGACAGGAAGTATTTTCTCAGTCCTTATAGCCTTCAATTTGGATGACTGGGTCAGTGGAGTTCCACCGCGTCTCTCTCTCTCCTGTGTCTGGGGTTGTCAGACCCTAGAGCTCCTTCCCATGTAGTGGAAGGTGGGTGGGCTTGCGCCCTCTTGACTTGGGCCGTTTGGCCTTTTTTCTTTTAAGGCCCTGGGAATTGTCTTTCTAGACTTAGTTCTTAGCAGCTAGTAGTTTATTGGGTAGTTCAGCTGCCTTGTAGTGGATGGGTTGCAGAATGTGACCAGCTGCAGCAATTGCACATTGACTGTGTACTGTCTAGCTGTTTTTTATGAGACCTTTTGGTCTTCCTCTGTTGAGTTAGGTCTCTTTTTAGGGACCTGGGTTCCCCTCCGGGATATGGTCGTTCCTTGTTAGGGGCACTGGGCGTGGTCTCCTTGGGCTCTGCTCAGAGCTGGGGATGCTGTGCGTCCTTTTCTCTCTATGATCCTCTGATTGTATGGAGGTGATGCAGAGACCAGCCTTTGCTCGAGTGATTTTGGCCTTGGGGTATCCCCTTGCTTGTTGTTCTGCGGCTGTTTGAGAGTCTATGGGCTCTAGTGTCGTTGTACGACTTTTAACGCCTTAGCTCCTTTGGAGCATTGGACTTTGGCAAGGGGGTGGTCTCTTCCTTGTCTCGGGACTTGGGAGTTATCTCGTTATCCGGGTTGATCTGGATATTGCATTGATATCTCCCTGTGGTCTGGTATTTTATATCAGACAGGGTGTTAAGTTCTCGGATATTGTTTATTTAAACAATTGGGGCTCAGATCTGTTTTGTCCCTGGTGCTTCTAGTTGCTGAGGCTTCGTTCAGTGTTTTCCTTTGTGGAGTTGTTTACCGGACTTTTTGGATCTAGGGCTGGTTCGGGGTTCCCCAGTTCCTGGGAACTTGGGCTATGTCCTTTTACTCTGCCTTTTTGGCCCCATCCCTTCTCTTAGGGTGGGGGGCTTATTCTCCTTCTTATGGAGGTGTGGTCCTTTTTCTAGGGATTCTCTTGGATTCAGGAGGTTGGAACTGAGAGTTAACCTTTCAGAGAGCGGGGGGTTTCTCTTGGTTGTTACGTTACATCTGGAGTCGTGCTGGCTCTGTGTCAAGACTGGTGGGCATTTTGTTAGATTCCTTTGAGTCTACAGCCTTGCCATCTGTTTCTAAGGAGTCGGGCTGGGACCTGTGCTCTGTTGGGATGGCTGTGGCCATTCTTCAGCTCATTTTTGAGCTGGTTTTGGGGTTTTTCTGTTCTGTTTTTCAAGACCTACCGATGCTTGGGCTGGCCCGGTTGGGAGTGGGTTCTGAGATGCATTGTTATATTCAAGATCTAGGTTGGCATTGCAGCTAGCCCCCTGGGTTTACAAGCTGAGGGTCCCGGGTTACCATTCACCTTCGGGTTCTGGGTGTAACCTCTCTCTCTCTCTTGGGGGTGCAGTGAGTCTCGTTGAGGTTATGTGCTTCCCCTTTTGGAGCCCTGTGTGTAGGTCTAGCGGCTTCAATTGCCTGGAAGTGTGCCTTCTGTCTGGGAGTTCTCCTTTTGCAATCTGTTCTCTTGCTGGCTGCTTTTACTTCTCAGCAAGTATTCTTCTGTATCATCCTAATGATTTCTGCGTGTTCTTGACTCTGAATACTATAGTATTCTTAGTTCTGACGATGTGAGTCTTCAGTTGTCTTTCGGTGCTTTTGCACAATGTTGAGAGAAAGGTTTCTCTGTTTCAAGGACCGGTCCTAAACCTCTGGTTTCTGCTTGGTCTGGGCGTAGCCTCCCCTTGTCTGTCAGGACCACTTTGGGTCTTTGTGCGCTGGGCTCACTATTGGGGGTTTTCCTTTTATAGATTTTGTAGTGACCTTTCGGTTCTTCTTTACCTTTTGCCTTGGTGAGGGACCGCCTGTTCAGCGACCATGTCTCCTGGAAGACTGTTGGCACAGTTGAGTCCGATTTTGCGGTCTCTAGCTAGGCTTCTGGACTATCTGTGGGTCAGTGCCCTTGGGGCCTTTCCTTTTCAAAGTTTTCTCGGCTTCGGACGAAGCGGGGTTTTTGTTGGTTAGTAGTTTCTGGCTTGGTGCCCTCAGAATGGGCCGCCTATTGTACCCTCCTGTTTTGGCAATCAGTGTCCTCTTTAGCTTGGGTATTAGTAATGAATGCAGCTGTGGACGCTTTCCAATTAGGAAGAAAAACATAAATTATGCTTACCTGATAATTTCCTTTTATTCTGTTTGAAAGAGTCCACAGCTCCCCACCCTTTTTCTACGTGGGGCGTCTTTCTCTTGTAAAGGTGTATCCAGTCCACGGGTTCATCCATTACTTGTGCGATATTCTCCTTCCCAACAGGAAGTTGCAAGAGGACACCCACAGCAGAGCTGTCTATATAGCTCCTCCCCTAACTGCCACCCCCAGTCATTCTCTTGCAACTCTCGACAAGAAAGGAAGTATCAAGAGATATGTGGTTACTTAGTGTAGTTTTTACCTTCAATCAAGAGTTTGTTATTTTTAAACGGTACCAGCGTTGTACTGTTTTACTCTCAGGCAGAAATTGGATGAAGAATCTGCCTGGAGGTTGATGATCTTAGCGGTTTGTAACTAAGGTACACTGCTGTTCTCACACATAACTGAAGAGTATGGAAAGAAAACTTCAGTTGGGGGGACGGTTTGCAGATCACCTGCTTTGAGGTATGTTCAGTATATTTTTTCTAGAGAGATGATAAGGTCTAGAAAATGCTGACAGTGCCTGGTATATTTGAGGTAAGCCTGATACAGTGATTTAACAACGACTGGGATCATGCTTACAAGATAAGGGTAATATTCATGTTAATTCTCATATTACTTAGTGTAAACATGTTTGCATAACTTACAGAAAAACGTTTTTTCTCTGAGGGTGATAAATCTTTATTTGGGGCCTAGTTTTCCACATGGCTTGTTAGATTACTCCTAGGAGTACTTTTTTAAGGCCCTCTGACATTGAGTGCATGGTGGGAGGGGCCTATTTTTGCGCACTTTATGCGCAGTTGATATTCAGACTGAGACATCCAACTTCCCTAAACGAGTCCTCTGGCATCTAGGACCACTATAGAGGGTTTTTTTCCTGCAAAAATCGTGTTTAAGGGCAGGTAGGAGCCACAGCAGAGCTGTGGCAGTGTGTTGGACTGTTTTTTAACGGTTTTACCGTTTTTCTAATCCGGTTTGGGGCCTAAGGGGTTAATCATCTATTTGCAAGTGGGTGCAATGCTGCTTTGGTCTCTTATACACACTGTAAAAATTTCGTAGAGTTTACTACTTTTTAACACTGTTTTGCAGTTTATGTGGTAGTTTTTTTCTCTTAAAGGCACAGTACCGTTTTTGTTTAATTGCTTTTTCACATTTATTAAAGTGTTTTCCAAGCTTGCTGGTCTCATTACTAGTCTGTTAAACATGTCTGACATAGAGGAAACTCCTTGTTCATTATGTTTAGAAGCCATTGTGGAACCCCCTCTTAGAATGTGTACCAAATGCACTGACCTTTCTAGAAGTTATAAAGACCATATTATGGCTTTTAAAATGTATCACCAGAGGTTTCTCAGACTGACAAAAGAGAGGTTAAACCACCTAGCTCTCCCAATGTGTCAGAACCTATATCTCCCGTGCAAGTGACGCCAAGTACATCTGGCGCGTCCAATGCGTTTACCTTACAAGACATTGCGGCAGTTATTAATCATACCCTCACACAGGTATTGTCCAAACTGCCAGGGTTACAAGGAAAGCGAGACAGCTCTGGGGCTAGAACAAATACAGAGCTTTCTGACGCTTTAGTAGCTATGTCTGATATACCCTCACAATGTACAGAAGCCGAAGCAGGAGAGCTTCTATCTGTGGGTGACATTTCTGATTCAGGGAAGGCGTTACTTCAGTCTGACTCTGAAATGACAGCATTTAAATTTAAGCTTGAACACCTCCGCTTGTTTCTCAGGGAGGTTTTAGCGACTCTGGATGACTGTGACACCATTGTAGTCCCAGAGAAATTGTGTAAAATGGACAAATACTTTGCAGTGCCTGTTTACACTGATGTTTTTCCAATCCCTAAGAGGTTTTCAGAAATTATTACGAAGGAATGGAATAGACCAGGTGTACCGTTCTCTCCCCCTCCTGCTTTTAAAAAGATGTTTCCCATAGATGCCGCTACACGGGACCCGTGGCAGACGGTCCCTAAGGTGGAGGGAGCAGTCTCTACCCTAGCTAAGCGTACAACTATCCCCGTTGAGGACAGTTGTGCTTTCCTAGATCCAATGAATAAAAAATTAGAGGGTTTCCTTAAGAAAATCTTTATACAACAAGGTTTTATTCTCCAGCCTCTTGCATGCATTGCCCCAGTCACTGCTGCAGCAGCTTTCTGGTTTGAGCCTCTTGAGGAGGCTCTACAGGTGGAGACCCCGTTGGATGATATCCTAGACAGGCTTAAAGCTCTTAAGTTAGCCAATTCATTTATTTCTGACGCCATTTTTGATTTAACAAAGCTAACGGCTAAGAATTTAGGTTTTGCCATTCAGGCGCGTAGGGCGCTATGGCTTAAGTCCTGGTCAGCTGATGTTACTTCAAAGTCTAAGCTTCTCAACATCCCCTTCAAAGGGCAGACCCTATTCGGGCCTGGACTGAAGGGGATCATTTCTGATATTACTGGAGGAAAAGGCCACGCCCTTCCCCAGGATAGGTCCAACAAATTAAGGACCAAACAGACTAATTTTCGTTCCTTTCGAAACTTTAAAAGTGGCGCAGCTTCAACTACAAAACAAGAGGGAACTTTTGCCCAGTCCAAGCCAGTCTGGAGACCTAACCAGGCTTGGAACAAGGCAAAGCAGGCCAAAAAACCTGCTGCTGCCTCTAAGACAGCATTAAGGAGTAGCCCCGATCCGGGACCGGATCTAGTTGGGGGCAGACTTTCTCTCTTCGCCCACGCTTAAGCAAGAGACGTCCAGGATCCCTGGGCTCTGGAGATTGTTTCCCAGGGATATCTTCTGGATTTCAAAGCCTCATCTCCAAAGGGGAGATTTCATCTCTCACAATTATCTGCAAACCAGATAAAGAGAGAGGCATTCTTATGTTGCGTTCAAGACCTTCTGGTTATGGGAGTGATCCACCCAGTTCCTAGGGAGGAACAGGGGTAGGGATTCTATTCAAATCTGTTTATAGTTCCCAAAAAAGAGGGAACTTTCAGACCAATCTTGGATCTCAAGATCCTAAACAAATTTCTCAGGGTCCCATCCTTCAAGATGGAGACTATTCGAACCATCCTACCTATGATCCAGGAGGGTCAATATATGACTGCCGTGGACTTAAAGGATGCTTATCTCCACATTCCGATACACAGAGATCATCATCGGTTTCTCAGGTTTGCCTTCCTAAACAGGCACTACCAGTTTGTGGCTCTTCCCTTCGGGTTAGCCACGGCACCAAGAATCTTTACGAAGGTTCTAGGGTCCCTACTGGCGGTTCTAAGGCCACAAGGCATAGCGGTGGCTCCTTACCTGGACGACATTCTGATACAGGCGTCGACTTTTCAAATCGCCAAGTCCCATACGGACATTGTTCTGGCATTCCTGAGGTCTCACGGGTGGAAGGTGAATGAAGAAAAGAGTTCTCTCTCCCCTCTCACAAGAGTTTCCTTCCTAGGAACTCTGATAGATTCAGTAGAAATGAAGATTTTTCTGACAGAGGTCAGGTTGTCAAAGCTTCTAACTTCCTGCCATGCACTTTATTCCACTTCTCAGCCATCAGTGGCTCAGTGTATGGAAGTAATCAGCTTAATGGTAGCGGCAATGGACATAGTTCCGTTTGCCCGCCTACATCTCAGACCACTGCAACTTTGCATGCTCAATCAGTGGAATGGGGATTACACAGATTTGTCCCCTCTGCTAAATCTGGATCAGGAGACCAGGGATTCTCTTCTCTGGTGGCTATCTCGGGTCCATCTGTCCAGGGGAATGAGTTTCCGCAGGCCAGAATGGACTATAGTGACGACAGATGCCAGCCTTCTGGGCTGGGGCGCAGTCTGGAACTCCCTGAAGGCTCAGGGTTTGTGGACTCAGGAGGAAACCCTCCTTCCGATAAACATTCTGGAACTAAGAGCGATATTCAATGCTCATCAGGCTTGGCCTCAGCTAGCTGCGGTCAGGTTCATCAGATTTCAGTCAGACAACATCACGACTGTAGCCTACATCAACCATCAGGGGGGAACAAGGAGCCCCCTAGCAATGTTGGAGGTTTCAAAGATAATTCTATGGGCAGAGGTTCATTCTTGCCATCTCTCAGCTATCCATATCCCAGGAGTAGAGAACTGGGAGGCGTATATCCTAAGTCGGCAGACTTTTCATCCGGGGGAGTGGGAGCTCCATCTGGAGGTATTTGCCCAGTTGATTCAACTATGGGGCAAACCAGAACTGGATCTCATGGCGTCTCGTCAGAACGCCAAGCTTCCTCGTTATGGGTCCAGGTCCAGGGATCCCAAGGCAGCGCTGATAGATGCTCTAGCAGCGCCCTGGTCCTTCAGCCTGGCTTATGTGTTTCCACCGTTTCCTTTTTTCCCTCGTCTGATTGCCAAGATCAAGCAGGAGAGAGCTTTGGTGATTTTGATAGCTCCTGCGTGGCCACGCAGGACTTGGTATGCAGATCTGGTGGACATGTCATCCTTTCCACCATGGACTCTGCCGCTGAGGCAGGACCTTCTACTTCAAGGTCCTTTCAAACATCCAAATATAATTTCTCTGCGTCTGACTGCTTGTCTGACACGCTTCTATCAAAGCGTGGTTTTTCTGATACCTTAATTCAGGCTCGAAAGCCTGTCACCAGGAAAATCTATCATAAGATATGGTGTAAATATCTTCATTGGTGTGAATCCAAGGGTTACTCATGGAGTAAAGTCAGGATTCCTAGAATCTTATCCTTTCTCCAAGAAGGATTGGAGAAGGGATTGTCAGCTAGTTCCTTAAAAGGACAGATTTCTGCTCTGTCTATTCTTTTGCACAAACGTCTGGCTGAGGTTCCAGACGTTCAGGCATTTTGCCAGGCTTTAGTTAGAATCAAGCCTGTGTTTAAACCTGTTGCTCCGCCGTGGAGTTTAAATTTAGTTCTTAAAGTTCTTCAAGGGGTTCCGTTTGAACCTTTACATTCCATAGATATTAAACTTTTATCTTGGAAAGTTCTGTTTTTGGTAGCTATCTCCTTGGTTCGAAGTGTTTCAGAGTTATCTGCTTTACAGTGTAATTCACCTTATCTGATTTTCCATGCAGATAAGGTCGTTTTGCGTACTAAACCTGGGTTTCTTCCTAAAGTAGTATCTAATAAGAGTATCAATCAGGAGATTGTTGTTCCTTCTCTATGTCCTAATCCTTCATCAAAGAAGGAACGTCTTTTACACAATCTTGATGTGGTTCGTGCTTTAAAGTTTTATTTACAAGCTACGAAGGATTTTCGTCAAACATCTGCTTTGTTTGTTGTCTACTCTGGACAGAGGAGAGGCCAAAAGGCTTCGGCAACTTCTCTTTCTTTTTGGCTGAGAAGCATAATCCGCTTAGCTTATGAGACTGCTGGCAAGCAGCCTCCTGAAAGAATTACAGCTCATTCCACTAGAGCGGTGGCTTCCACATGGGCTTTTAAAAATGAGGCCTCTGTTGAACAGATTTGTAAGGCGGCGACTTGGTCTTCGCTTCATACTTTTTCTAACTTCTACAAATTCAATACTTTTGCTTCTTCTGAGGCTATTTTTGGGAGAAAGGTCTTACAGGCAGTGGTGCCTTCCGTTTAAGTTCCTGCCTTGTCCCTCCCTTCATCCGTGTCCTAAAGCTTTGGTATTGGTATCCCACTAGTAATGGATGAACCCGTGGACTGGATACACCTTTACAAGAGAAAACAAAATTTATGCTTACCTGATAAATTTATTTCTCTTGTGGTGTATCCAGTCCACGGCCCGCCCTGTCATTTTAAGGCAGGTGTTTTTTATTTTTAAACTACAGTCACCACTGCACCCTATAGTTTCTCCTTTTTTCTTGCTTGTCTTCGGTCGAATGACTGGGGGTGGCAGTTAGGGGAGGAGCTATATAGACAGCTCTGCTGTGGGTGTCCTCTTGCAACTTCCTGTTGGGAAGGAGAATATCCCACAAGTAATGGATGAACCCGTGGACTGGATACACCACAAGAGAAATAAATTTATCAGGCAAGCATAAATTTTGTTTTTTATTCTTCTGGCACATTTTTTCACCCTGATATTTCTTCTACTGTTCCTTGTTCCTCGGCAGAATGACTGGGGGATGAGGGAAGTGGGAGGAGTATTTAAGCCTTTGGCTGGGGTGTCTTTGCCTCCTCCTGGTGGCCAGGTTCTTATTTCCCAAATGTAATGAATGCAGCTGTGGACTCTTTTCAACGGAAGAAAAGGATATCATCAGGTAAGCATAATTTATGTTTTTACAGAATGTATAGCAATATTTAAGAATTTTTATTAATAATTTTTAATCTTTTATATTTCAAGAACACACATTGAAGTTAGCAATTCTTCATGTACGGTAACCCGACACCTTGTTAGACCTAAATAGGGAATCCTGATTCGTGTTACGCATATTTTACACTCCTATGTTATTCACATAGAAAATAATGTACTTTTTATTATGAAATATATATTTCTATATATATGTGACACTCCTAATGTAACATAGATATCTATACCTTAATATTTATAGCAATATATCTACAGGTACAGGTAGAAAACCCTTTATCCAAACTGCTTGGGACCGGTAACGGTTTGGATTTCGGAATAGTTTGTATTTTGGATTGTTTGCATTTTTAAAATGGTTCAGTTGGGAGAGGGCATGGAACCAAGTGTAAACAACATCTTATGTCATTTAGGCAATGTTTTAAATGTTATAATACAACTTAAACATGCAACTAAAGGTAGTTTTAGATCATTTTAATACTTTTGTGACAGGCATATAGTCATTTTTGATCATTTTATTTTTTAAAAATATTAATGAAAAAGTTTTGATTTTGGGACTTCTGGTGGGCAGCATAAGGAAATGGCCGCAATTGATTGAGGCTCTGACAAGAGTTTTTCCCCATGTGTAATATTTGGCCGTTGAACCTAGCCGTCCTATCTCTTCTTGGCAACTTGGATGCCCAGAAACTTTTCTGGATTTAAGATTACATCTTTCCTGAGCCTTGGAAGGCATATAATTGAAATTAGACTGACAATGTGTATAATAAATAACGTAACCAACACTGTGATATGGAAGACTGCAAAGATGCTATCTTTATAGAACTGTCTGCATTGTTCCTGCCTCTCTTAGATGATCTACAAGCTTCCTGTTTAGCCCTTTATGAAGAGGTTCGGTCGGCTGGACACAGTACTCAATTGCATAATGGCACCTCTGACAGCAACAAAGATGCCCCCCGCAAATCGATCTAGCATTACCTACCACTTCCTTAACTATCGGCAGCCTGGATGTCTTACTGTTAGCCCCTCAGGGCAATCACTGTGCTAGCTTCACTGTTTATGGGGAGACCGAGAACTTCTATAATCCAGCTGTAGATGCATCTGCTCCTATACAATTAACTGTCTTAAAGCCTGATCTGATGACCCTGCGATCCGAGCCTGCCAGTTCTGCTTTCAGTAAAGGAGGTAGCTGAGAGGATTCCTTGCTGGAACGGAGCGGCAGTTTTCAGTGTGCCTTTATTGATTAACTAGGCGATAAGCATGCCCAGAGGGCAGTCTATTTGTTTAAAACTACAAACCCCAAAGCTAATATTACAAAAAATAACAAATGTAAAATTACAGAAAAAAATAAACAAAGCTATCCAAAATAAAAAAATGTAACCTAAACTAATACCCCTATAAAAATACAAAATCCCCCCCCAATAAAAACACCCCCTAATCTATCAATAAACTACCAATAGCCCTTAAAAGGGCCTTTTGTAGGGCATTGCCCTAAAGAAATCAGCTTTTTTACATACAAAAATTGCAAAGTTCCCCTTAACAGTAAAACCCCCCACCCAACCAACCCCCCCCAAAATAAAAAAACTAAGTCTAAAAAAAACCTAAGCTAATTCAGTGCACAAAAAAAAACATAAAATACACTAAGAGACACCCCTTCACATTGCCAAACAGTTAAAACCCTTTTACTGTGTATATACCATAGGGTATAGGGTTGCATTGAGATGTAACTCCCAGGTGAAATTAGCTGAATAGTAAATAGCAGCTATTACCTCATAATAAAGTTTTAATAATTACTAGACTAAGTATGAAAAGTCTAAGTAATAAGGTGGAATAAGTCTGTCACATGTATATGTCCCCTTGTTATGATGTACCTCAAAATTGGTGTGCCTACTAATAAACTGTAGGCTATATGAGTGCAAGAAATGGCTGCACTTACCTCAGATGCACCCACTCTACTGTGCATACTGGCGGCAGAAAATACTGCATCCAGTATAGGGCCCATCCAGTGTTGTGTACATCACAGCAGAGGATCTATGTGTGGAGTATATGGTCGACCCAAAAGGAAGAGGCTAAGGGACCAGTCCCCACGACACCTGTGACAGGCTTGTGACTAACTCCTCACTGGGTATAATTGTGTCTCTGCCCAATACTCCAATCATCCCTCTGATTCTCATCAGCAGCTCTCTAAGGGAAAATGGGCCTCAAATTTTTATGAGGACCCCGCTCAACAAAGAATATGGAGCACCTCAATTCTTCACCTTTCTCCTGTTCAGGCAAAGAAAAGACTAGAGGTGGGAGGGATTAAGTGCTCTTGGAGTTTTGGGAATCTTTGCCTCTTCCTAGTGACCAGGAGTTGAATCCCAGGAGTAATAGCTTCTGGACTCTCCACAAATTATGAAATAAATTTTGTATTTAGCATATATTTTATCAATATTGTACTCAGTGTTCACATAAACTCACTTCTTGATCGTTTAATTGCATTAAAAAGTTAACTTTTCACATATGTTGCATCCTATTTTTAAAGTATTTTCAGATTATATTGTTTTGTTTTGTATATTCTCTTACTTGAAACTGAATTCTAGATGTTAAGTGAATGATGATCTATAAAAGTACCAAATTGTACATATTTGTTTCCTAGGTTGCTTGTGCCTGTGTTGTAAATGTAGAAAGGACGCCAGCTCATATAACTGGAGGGCCGATATCTGGTACAGATATTAACCTCAAAAAGGTTTCAGCCCCGTGGAAGAGTTGCTCAAAAGATCAAATCTGTTAAAATGCTAGACTAGATTAAAAAGCAACTTTTTTTTTTCTTTCAACTAAATTATCACATTGCTAGATTTATTTTCTTCTGTTATGTGTGATCAGTCCACGGGTCATCATTACTTCTGGGATATAACTCCTCCCCAACAGGAAATGCAAGAGGATTCACCCAGCAGAGCTGCATATAGCTCCTCCCCTCTACGTCACTCCCAGTCATTCTCTTGCACCCAACGACTAGATAGGATGTGTGAGAGGACTATGGTGATTATACTTAGTTTTTATAACTTCAATCAAAAGTTTGTTATTTTACAATAGCACCGGAGCGTGTTGTTGCCTCTCTGGCAGAGTTTGAAGAAGAATCTACCAGAGTTTTTACTATGATTTTAACCGGAGTAGTTAAGATCATATTGCTGTTTCTCGGCCATCTGAGGGAGGTAAAAGCTTCAGATCAGGGGACAGCGGGCAGATGAATCTGCATTGAGGTATGTAGCAGTTTTTATTTTCTGAATGGAATTGATGAGAAAATCCTGCCATACCGTTATAATGAAAAAACATGTATGTATACTCTACACTTCAGTATTCTGGGGATGGTATTTCACCGGAATTACTCTGTTAAAAGTACACTAAACCTTTTAATAGGTATTTATCATGTTAAACGTTTTTGCTGGAATGTAGAATCGTTTGCATTTCTGAGGTACTGAGTGAATAAATATTTGGGCATTATTTTTCCACTTGGCAGTTACTTGTTTTAATTGTGACAGTTTCGTTTCTCTCTCACTGCTGTGTGTGAGGGGGAGGGGCCGTTTTTGGCGCTCTTTTGCTACGCATCAAAAATTTCCAGTCAGTTACTCTTGTATTTCCTGCATGATCCGGTTCATCTCTAACAGAACTCAGGGGTCTTCAAACTTCTTTGGAGGGAGGTAGATTCTCTCAGCAGAGCTGTGAGACTTATATATTGACTGTGATTAAAAAACGTTGCTCTGTAATTTTTATTTTCAAATTTAATTATTGTTAATTTACTAATGGGAACAAACCTTTGCTAAAAGTTGTGTTGTTTTTAAGGATTGAGACTATAACTGTTTTTCAGTTCATTATTTCAACTGTCATTTAATCGTTTAGTGCTTCTTGGAGGCACAGTACGTTTTTGTTAAATAAGATTGTAACCAAGTTGCAAGTTTATTGCTAGTGTGTTAAACATGTCTGACTCAGAGGAAGATACCTGTGTCATTTGTTCCAATGCCAAGGTGGAGCCCAATAGAAATTTATGTACTAACTGTATTGATGCTACTTTAAATAAAAGCCAATCTGTACAATTTGAACAAATTTCACCAAACAGCGAGGGGAGAGTTATGCCGACTAACTCGCCTCACGTGGCAGTACCTGCATCTCCCGCCCGGGAGGTGCGTGATATTATGGCGCCTAGTACATCTGGGCGGCCATTACAGATAACATTACAAGATATGGCTACTGTTATGACTGAAGTTTTGGCTAAATTACCAGAACTAAGAGGCAAGCGTGATCACTCTGGGGTGAGAACAGAGTGCGCTGATAATACTAGGGCCATGTCTGATACTGCGTCACAGCTTGCAGAGCATGAGGACGGAGAGCTTCATTCTGTGGGTGACGGTTCTGATCCAAACAGATTGGATTCAGATATTTCAAATTTTAAATTTAAATTGGAAAACCTCCGTGTATTACTAGGGGAGGTTTTAGCGGCTCTTAATGATTGTAACACTGTTGCAATACCAGAGAAATTGTGTAGGTTGGATAAATACTTTGCGGTACCCGGCGAGTACTGACGTTTTTCCTATACCTAAGAGACTAACTGAAATTGTTACTAAGGAGTGGGATAGACCCGGTGTGCCGTTCTCACCCCCTCCAATATTTAGAAAGATGTTTCCAATAGACGCCACCACACGGGACTTATGGCAAACGGTCCCTAAGGTGGAGGGAGCAGTTTCTACTTTAGCTAAGCGTACCACTATCCCGGTGGAGGATAGCTGTGCTTTTTCAGATCCAATGGATAAAAAATTAGAGGGTTACCTTAAGAAAATGTTTGTTCAACAAGGTTTTATATTGCAACCCCTTGCATGCATCGCGCCGATTACGGCTGCGGCAGCATTTTGGATTGAGTCTCTGGAAGAGAACCTTAGTTCATCTACGCTGGACGACATTACGGACAGGCTTAGAGTCCTTAAACTAGCTAATTCATTCATTTCGGAGGCCGTAGTACATTTAACCAAACTTACGGCTAAGAACTCAGGATTCGCCATTCAGGCACGTAGAGCGCTGTGGCTAAAATCCTGGTCAGCTGATGTAACTTCTAAGTCCAAATTACTTAATATTCCTTTCAAGGGGCAAACTTTATTTGGGCCCGGTTTGAAAGAAATTATCGCTGACATTACAGGAGGTAAGGGCCACGCCCTGCCTCAAGACAAAGCCAAAGCTAAGGCTAGACAGTCTAATTTTCGTCCCTTTCGGAATTTCAAAACAGGAGCAGCATCAACTTCCACTGCACCAAAACAGGAAGGAGCTGTTGCTCGTTACAGACAAGGCTGGAAACCTAACCAGTCCTGGAACAAGGGCAAGCAGGCCAGGAAACCTGCTGCTGCCCCAAAGACAGCATGAACCGAGGGCCCCCGATCCGGGACCGGGTCTAGTGGGGGGCAGACTCTCTCTCTTCGCCCAGGCTTGGGCAAGAGATGTTCAGGATCCCTGGGCGCTAGAGATCATATCTCAGGGATACCTTCTAGACTTCAAATTCTCTCCCCCAAGAGGGAGATTTCATCTGTCAAGGTTGTCAACAAACCAGATAAAGAAAGAAGCGTTTCTACGCTGTGTACAAGATCTGTTATTAATGGGAGTGATCCATCCGGTTCCGCGGTCGGAACAAGGACAAGGGTTTTACTCAAACCTGTTTGTGGTTCCCAAAAAAGAGGGAACTTTCAGGCCAATCTTGGATTTAAAGATCCTAAACAAATTCCTAAGAGTTCCATCGTTCAAAATGGAAACTATTCGGACAATCTTACCCATGATCCAAAAGGGTCAGTACATGACCACAGTGGATTTAAAGGATGCTTACCTTCACATACCGATTCACAAAGATCATTTCCGGTATCTAAGGTTTGCCTTCTTAGACAGGCATTACCAGTTTGTAGCTCTTCCATTCGGATTGGCTACGGCTCCAAGAATCTTCACAAAGGTTCTGGGTGCCCTTCTGGCGGTACTAAGACCGCGAGGAATTTCGGTAGCTCCGTACCTAGACGACATTCTGATACAAGCTTCAAGCTTTCAAACTGCCAAGTCTCATACAGAGTTAGTTCTGGCATTTCTAAGGTCGCATGGATGGAAAGTGAACGAAAAGAAGAGTTCTCTTTTTCCTCTCACAAGAGTTCCATTCTTGGGGACTCTTATAGATTCTGTAGAAATGAAGATTTATCTGACAGAAGACAGATTAACAAAGCTTCTAAATGCATGCCGTGTCCTTCATTCCATTCAACTCCCGTCAGTAGCTCAATGCATGGAGGTGATCGGCTTAATGGTAGCAGCAATGGACATAGTTCCCTTTGCACGTCTACATCTCAGACCGCTGCAATTGTGCATGCTGAGTCAGTGGAATGGGGATTACTCAGACTTGTCCCCTACTCTGAATCTGGATCAAGAGACCAGAAACTCTCTTCTATGGTGGCTTTCTCGGCCACATCTGTCCAGGGGGATGCCATTCAGCAGGCCGGACTGGACAATTGTAACAACAGACGCCAGCCTACTAGGTTGGGGCGCTGTCTGGAATTCTCTGAAGGCTCAGGGACAATGGAATCAGGAGGAAAGTCTCCTGCCAATAAACATTCTGGAATTGAGAGCAGTTCTCCATGCCCTTCTGGCTTGGCCCCAGTTAAAAACTCGGGGGTTCATCAGGTTTCAGTCGGACAACATCACGACGGTAGCTTACATCAACCATCAAGGAGGGACAAGAAGCTCCCTAGCAATGATGGAAGTATCAAAGATAATTCGCTGGGCAGAGTCTCACTCTTGCCACCTGTCAGCAATCCACATCCCGGGAGTGGAGAACTGGGAGGCGGATTTCTTGAGTCGCCAGACTTTTCATCCGGGGGAGTGGGAACTTCATCCGGAGGTCTTTGCCCAAATACTTCGACGTTGGGGCAAACCAGAGATAGATCTCATGGCGTCTCGCCAGAACGCCAAACTTCCTCACTACGGGTCCAGATCCAGGGATCCGGGAGCGGTTCTGATAGATGCTTTGACAGCACCTTGGAACTTCGGGATGGCTTATGTGTTTCCACCCTTCCCGCTGCTTCCTCGATTGATTGCCAAAATCAAACAGGAGAGAGCATCAGTGATTCTAATAGCGCCTGCATGGCCACGCAGGACTTGGTATGCAGATCTAGTGGACATGTCATCCTGTCCGCCTTGGTCTCTACCTCTAAGACAGGACCTTCTGATACAGGGTCCATTCAAACATCAAAATCTAACTTCTCTGAAGCTGACTGCTTGGAAATTGAACGCTTGATTTTATCAAAACGTGGTTTTTCTGAGTCGGTTATTGATACCCTGATACAGGCTAGGAAGCCTGTTACCAGAAGGATTTACCATAAGATATGGCGTAAATACCTATACTGGTGCGAATCCAAAGGTTACTCCTGGAGTAAGGTTAGGATTCCTAGGATAATGTCCTTTCTACAAGAAGGTTTAGAAAAGGGTTTATCGGCTAGCTCATTAAAGGGACAGATCTCGGCTCTGTCCATCTTGTTACACAGGCGTCTGTCAGAAAATCCAGACGTCCAGGCCTTTTGTCAGGCTTTAGCTAGGATCAAGCCTGTGTTTAAAGCTGTTGCTCCGCCATGGAGTTTAAACTTAGTTCTTAACGTTTTACAGGGTGTTCCGTTTGAACCCCTTCATTCCATTGATATAAAATTGTTATCTTGGAAAGTTCTGTTTTTAATGGCTATTTCCTCGGCTCGAAGAGTCTCTGAGTTATCAGCCTTACATTGTGATTCTCCTTATCTGATCTTTCACTCAGACAAGGTAGTTCTGCGTACTAAACCTGGGTTCTTACCTAAGGTAGTCACTAACAGGAATATCAATCAAGAGATTGTTGTTCCATCCTTGTGTCCAAATCCTTCTTCAAAGAAGGAACGTCTTCTACACAATCTGGATGTAGTTCGTGCCCTCAAGTTCTACTTGCAGGCAACTAAAGATTTTCGCCAAACTTCTTCCCTGTTTGTCGTTTATTCTGGACAGAGGAGAGGTCAAAAAGCTTCTGCTACCTCTCTCTCTTTTTGGCTTCGTAGCATAATACGTTTAGCCTATGAGACTGCTGGACAGCAGCCTCCTGAAAGAATTACAGCTCATTCCACTAGAGCTGTAGCTTCCACTTGGGCCTTTAAGAATGAGGCCTCTGTTGAACAGATTTGCAAGGCTGCAACTTGGTCTTCGCTTCATACTTTTTCCAAATTTTACAAATTTGACACTTTTGCTTCTTCGGAGGCTATTTTTGGGAGAAAGGTTCTTCAGGCAGTGGTTCCTTCTGTATAATGAGCCTGCCTATCCCTCCCGTCATCCGTGTACTTTTGCTTTGGTATTGGTATCCCAGAAGTAATGATGACCCGTGGACTGATCACACATAACAGAAGAAAACATAATTTATGCTTACCTGATAAATTCCTTTCTTCTGTAGTGTGATCAGTCCACGGCCCGCCCTGTTTTAAGGCAGGTAAATATCTTTTAAATTATACTCCAGTCACCACTTCACCCTTGGTTTCTCCTTTCTCGTTGATTCTTGGTCGAATGACTGGGAGTGACGTAGAGGGGAGGAGCTATATGCAGCTCTGCTGGGTGAATCCTCTTGCATTTCCTGTTGGGGAGGAGTTATATCCCAGAAGTAATGATGACCCGTGGACTGATCACACAACAGAAGAAAGGAATTTATCAGGTAAGCATAAATTATGTTTTTTTTGTTTCGATGTAGACAAATAAGTCCCAGCGGGAAAGGGTTAATGAACACATAACATTAACACCTATATGTTGGATTATTTGTATTAACACAACCCTTATTGTTTATATTAAAAGTAACATTTACTGCAAATTGCATTATACTTTTTATCATTTTTAAAGCTGCAGGCAGTGCCTTGTTTCAGTAGATATGTACAGCAAATTAAGTTCTTTTCAAGCATCCTTCAAATATTTTTCTTAAAGAGGAACATTGACTATATGCATAATCAGAACAATTGAATGGGAAACTAATTTGTTTAAGTTTTATTACTGTTTGACACAATTTTTATCTTTATTCGTTTTAAAGTAATTACATTGAAACTGAATGTACATACATGGAAACATTACCAAATAATTTTAAACTATGCGTTGCATGGGAATCTGCCATATTATGCTAACAACAAAAAATAAAACTACTTTATGTATTAACAGTAGGATATGTCAGTTCCCACTGGTGTTAATTTAACTTGTCTGTCTTAAACAAATTAATCTGTAATGCTCATACAATTAAAGGATAAAAATGGCTAGTTAAAATAGTATTCCTGGGGCTTCCGTTGGGAGGAGCGTGAAGCAGGTCTGCACGCTCTGTAGCTCGTGAGAGAAGAGCAAACATTTCAAACTTCCCCGCAAACAGTTTCTCTATTGCTGAGGATATTCAACCCGGCTAGGGAAGGAAGAGTCCGAAAAGTTTTGGACGGAAGCCCCACTAGCCACCACTGGCCGGATGGCACTGGCCGCTAACACATACAGCATCTGCAAAGCCGGGTGGTGATACAGGTGTACGGAGTGACGTGTAACGTCAGTAGCAGCTGCCGATTTTGATCGGGGATAGTGCGACAGCACAAAGACAGAAGCAGAGAAGCAGAGTGTTCCCTGCAGCGTCTGAGAATCTTCATAATTCTGTTCCACCTTCCACCTAGGGATGTCCGGGAGGTATCATGCTCAGAGCCAGGTAAAGGAAGGTGAAACAAAGCTCCAGGGCCCGACCAAATACCCGCTGAATTTTACAGAATACTTAAAAATGAAATTGGAGATACGTTGCAAGATTTATTTAACCCATACTTCATTAAAAATTGCTCAGAATTGAGTCTTTTTTTTGCCTTTTTTTTGCCTTTATTCTTATACATAAAAAGATAAAGATCCTGAAAACCTTAATGCTTACAGACCAATATCATTATTAAATAATGACTACAAACTTCTTACAGCCATAGTTGCAGATAGACTGAAAAAATATATTAATAACTTGATCCATATTGACCAAACGGGAATAAAGCTAAGAGTGAAGTTAAATCAGGTGAGGTAGACTTGGCCCTTTTAACCTTAGACGCTGAAAAAGCATTTGATGCAATTGTATGGGAGCATTTATTTACTTCATTATCTCGGTTCGGCATAACAGGTAATTTTCTCAATTTTATTAAATTAACCTATAAGGCACCCTGCTCTACTCTTTATATAAATGGGCAATTCTCCCCTAAAATAACGTTGACGAAAGGGACTAGACAAGGATGCCCCCTGTCACCATTATTGTTCAACCTCTCGATAGAACCATTAGCGGCTAGACTTAGACAAGCGCTAACTGGAATGAAGCTGGGAGATGGTAATGTAATTTTATCATTATATGCAGATGACCTAATACTTTTTTTATCCAGAAGTATTCAGATACTATTAGAAATAATTAATGAATTTGGTTCATTTTCAGGCTACAAAGTAAATTAGCCAAAATCAGAATTATTATGGATTACCCGTCCTAAAACGCGCACCTTTTATCACCCCTTTCAATAGGTTGAACAAATTAAATATTTAGGGCTATATTTAAGCTTAAACCCAGGGATGTGGTATATATTAAACTATCTTAAATTTTTCCAAGAAAGTAGATTCTTAATAGAAAATTGGAGACCATTGCCCATTTCTGTATCCGCCAGAATTATGATGCTGAAAATATTTTTATTCCCACGTCTGTTGTATATATTACAGAATCTTCCAATTCCCCTCAAAAATGTGGATATGAAGAGATATGATAAAGAATGTAAATCCTTTATATGGGGTGGAAGAAGGGTGAGACTTTCAAAAAATATTTTTTATCTAGATAAAGAATATGGAGGGTTTGGACTTCCTAACCTTAAATTATATAATCAGGTTACAATGTTAAAAATAGCAATTGATTGGATCATGGAAAAAGATTACTGTTCCTTTATAGATATAGAGGGTAGTTTACTAAAGCCTTTTGATTTAAAAGCTATTTTACATACTCTTATAGATAAACTGCCATCTCCGGTATTAAATATTAAGATTACCAGTAATGTGGTTAAATTAAAGTATGGCAGAAATTTTGTTCAGATCTTAAGGTAAATTTTAGGTTTTCCAAATTCTTTCCTATCCTGTGGCACCCGGAGTTTACGCCAGGATTAAGTTATGGTATTTTTCACATCTGGAAAAGAAAAGGAATAGAATATTTAGAGCAACTAATTGATAAAGAGTCAGGGGTGTTTAAAGCTTTTACACAGTTACAAGAAGAATTTGACATCCCCAGGCAGCATTTTTTTGCGTTTCTGCAGGTCAGGAAATTCTACAAGCAGGTATTACAAAAAATGTTTGGTAATTCACATCTGGGGATAATAGGAAGTGGGATACAGATTTACCGGGCGGGCTATCACTCAATACCAATTTGGTATAAAATGATAATGAATAATATTGGCAATATGTATTTAGAAACTCTTATTATTAGATGGCAAAAAAAAATTCCAGATTTATTAGTGCAGGATATTAAACAAAGTATAGAGTTGGCTGGATATAAGTTTACTTCCTGGAAAGAAACGCATAGCTATTTTGCATACATTACTCCCATGCGGTTAGCCAAATGGGATAAAAAATCCAAAGGGAACTGCTTTCATTGTTATGCCCCTCAGGCAGACATACTTCATTGTTTGTGGTATTGCTCGAGGATATACCAGTTTTGGAAAAAAGATATCTTTTTGGTTGAATAGGTTTGTGAATCAACCTGTGATTTTTACTCCTGTATTTATTTTTTTTAACTTCGCTAAGCATTTTGCTAAGGAAGAATACTCTTTAATTATTACAGCAACACAAACCGCAAGGAATTTAATTTTCCGACACTGAAAAGCTAAAAAGTACCCGACTATAGCTGAATTTGGACAAAAAATGATTGCACAACTAATTATAGAGCAAATGAATATAAAGCCTAACAATGAAAGACATTTCAGAAGCTTTTATACAAAATGGGTGGATATTATTAGACTGCCAACATTGGAGTTGCAAGCAGATATTTTGAAACCCTTGTATAAAGCAGTTTTTTTTATCTCTGGGGGAGTTAGAGAATTCCAGATAGTAGCAGTTATGTAGATAGTATATATTTGGTATAGGAGGAAGTAATCTATTCATAGATGGACCTTAACCTTCTGGGTCCCCTTTCCTTTTTTCTTTTCTTTCTTCCTTTGTTGTTTTTGTGGTGGTTGTGTTATGTTATCTTATGTATGTTTATTATAAAATAGATTTGAAAAGTCCCAATTCAGGTACTAAGAGTAAATTGATTTTTTGTAACAGTTGATGAGTTCTTTGAATAGTAGAGATATCGTCTTAGGTATAGTGTTTTAGTTGGATTTCTATAAGTGAAACGTTATAATGATATCCACTATGTATGATAATTGATTTTGGTATTGTTTTTACTTGTGTTTCTTTTATCTTTTTCAATGGCTCTGTGTAAAGTATTATGAATTGGTATGTAAATAAAGAAATTAAAAAAAATAGTATTCTTAGTTAAGGATAAAAAGGTTCAATCTTGCTGATATTTTCTGCCTATATTGAGTTTGGAAGTTTATCCAATACAGTGGCGTGCTAACTGTTTTTATCACCTTTTTGCGTGGAACGGAAATAGCTCCCTTATTACAAGTTGAAATAGGAATAACACGGTCGGGTTAGCACACATGAAGAATTACTAACTTTAATTCTCATTCTTGAAACATTGAATATTAAATATTAAAAAATTATTATTGAAAATTATTATACATACTGTAAAAAATTGATATATTTTACAGTATGTATAATAATATTTAAGAATTTTTATTAATACTTTTTAATATTTTAAAAAAGAACACACAATAAACTAAATTCTTCATGTGCAGTAACCTGACACCTTGTTAGACCTAAATAGGGAATCCTGATTTGTGTTACGCATATTTTACACTCCTATGTTATTCACATAGAAAATAATGTACTTTTTATTATGAAATATATATTTCTATATATATGTGACACTCTTAATGTAACATAGATATCTACACCTTAATATCTATAGGAATATATCTACAGGTACAGGTAGAAACCCTCTTATCCAAACTGCTTGGGACCGGTAACGGTTTGGATTTCAGAATAGTTTGTATTTTGGAATATTTGCATTTTTAAAATGGGTCAGTTGGGAGAAGGCATGGAACCAACTGTAAACAACAATATCTTATGTCATTTAGGCAATGTTTTAAATGTTATAATACAGCTTATACATGCAACTAAAGGTATTTTTAGATAATTTTAACACTTTTGTGACAGGCATATAGTAGTTTTTGATCATTTTATTTAAAAAAAAATATTAATTAAAAAGTTTTGATTTTGGGACTTCCGGTGGGCAGCATAAGGGCATGGCCGCAATTGTTTGAGGCTCTGACAAGAGTTTTTCTCCATGTGTAATATTTGGCCGTTGAACCTAGCCATCCTATCTGTTTTTCTCCATGTGTAATATTTGGCCGTTGAACCTAGCCATCCTATCTCTTCTTGGCAACTTGGATGCCCGGAAACTTTTCTGTATTTAAGATTACATATTTCCTGAGCCTTGGCAGGCACATAATTGAAATTCGACTGACAATGTGTATAATAAATAACGCAACCCACACTGTGATATGGAAGACTGCACAGATGCTATCATTATAGAACTGTCCGCAGTGTTCCTGCCTCTCTTAAATGATCTACAAGCTTCCTGTTTAGCCCTTTATGAAGAGGTTCGGGTGGCTGGACACAGTACTCAATTGCATAATGGCACCTCTGACAGCAACAAAGATGCCCCCCAGAAATCGATCTAGCATTACCTACCACTTCCTTGACTATTAGTAGCCTGGATGTCTTACTGTTAGACCCACAGGGCAATCACTGTGCTGTCAAGGTATTTGAAATATTATTAAATAATATATAGAAGTATATTTGTCTTTATTTAACAAGTCTGTGGATGTGCACATTGTTTGTAGAACAAAGGATTGTTTCTAAGAGATCTCCCACACTCAATATGCTAAATTATGCAATTGTATAAACACAAGGAGCTTAAAATGTAACACAGTTTCAGAAATCATCTGTGTGATTGCCTGGGAACCAATGTTAAAAGACAGCATTCTGATACCTAGAACAGGATAGATGCCCATATATGGGTTTCCTCCAATGGAGATGCCGATCCGTCTGAAGAGATGTGAAAAATGCGAGCATTTTTTCAAAAGGGACTGATAATTAGCACAGATTTGTTTAAGTGGCTCATGCTGTGTGGTTACTAACCCTGGAGTATACAAGATGTGGTGAATAAGAGACATTGTGTCTAGGGGAGGACAGCATACAGTGAAGGCACATGGCTTACATTATGATTTCAAAACAACTGTATATATTTTAATGGATATGATATATATATATATATATATATATATATATATATATATATATATATATATATATATATGTATATTTTGAAAGCATGAATATCTTAATCTCTGTGTTTTTAAGAATATAAATAAATATTTGTGGACCTGGAAAGAAATAATTAATGACACTTATTTTTATTTCAGATCTATTCAGACAAGATTCAGATATCCAGGAAGAAATGCACAGAAATATGAAACATGCTCTATATGCATGAATACCATATTAGATGTATAAATCATACTAATCTGTAACTGTTAGCATTATAAATTGGTAACATAATATAATGGAGTTTGATCTAGAAATGATCAGAAAATTCATAAAACCCTACCCTATCTAAAACAAATATTATGAATAATTGCTATAGAAAGTTATGGTCTGATTAAATAATCATTTTATAAAAATAATTAAGTTGTTTAAAAATGTTCAGAAATGTTGTGCGTGTATTGCTGTGTTATATGTCTGCTGCCACCCGGTGTTGCCATGAGAGAACTACAGCCAGAAAGCCTTTTGGCTGTTAAAAATAAGATATTCCAATTATCCAATGACAAGGGACAAGGCTCCGTGGGCGTTTCCAATACTCACCAATGACTGATAATATCCAAAAAAGGGGAGGGGTGAAATCAGATGATTTAAACCCCAGCTTAGAGACTGATAAAGGAGGTTGTTGGCTGACTCCTGAAGGAATAACTAATGTAGTTATTATTAAAGCACACACCTACTATTGGACTCCATATGCATTATCCCCAAATTTTGAATTTCTGAGGTGAAATTGGATCTGTTGAGAAATATTGGAAACTGGATTGCTGTTTATTTGGTGATGTATACAAGGTTTTTTGTAAGATAAGTTATATGCATAGCCATTACAGTTAATAGATTTAAAGAGCAGATTGTACTTTTAAACTGTGTGTCATTGTTTTAGATAGCTCTTAACCTGGCTATTTGTAGGCAGGTTAAGAGCTTTTAGTAAGCATTTACTATTAATAATAGTAAGCATTTACTATTGCTGTATGTAGCAGAGTTAAAGAAATAGTTTGGATTTTAAGTTAGTATTTCATAGCCTATGTATTGTTAAACTAATCCCAATCTTAAATTGTTTATCTATGCAAATATATAATAATAATTCAGAGAAATAAATTGTATTTCAAATTGGTAGTCACAGCCTATATATTGTTTAAATCTGTGTCTGATTGGCTAAGTAACTCATCTGTGCAAGTTCTGATATTGTAAATTAATATTGTATTAGGATAAATTGCAGTTAAATAGCAGAATATATATATTATCCTATTGTTTAAGAGCACAGTTTAGAATTGTATTGCTGGATGTTAAAGGTTTTTAGTCCCATTGTGTTAACCAAGGCTATTTATAAATAAGGTTGGTTTTAAAGGTAAGCGTGTATGAACTTTGCATAGCATATTTAAATAGTTTTCAAGCGCATATAATATTATTTCATATTCCTTTTATTGCAAATATATTTAAAAAATGTTCATGGATATTAACTAAATAAAAGAGTTCAGGTATTTATATTAATTTTGTTGTCTTAGTAGAAGTATATTGATTGTGGGTTCAGTCTAAAGAAAGATTGTCAAATATATTCCCTGCCATATACTCACACATTGTTTGGAGAATACTGCTAAGATTCTTATAAATATACTGACAGTGCTAGCTTCACTGTTTATGGGGAGACAGAGAACTTCTATAATCCAGCTGTAGATGCATCTGCTATACAATTTACTGTCTTAAAGCCTGATCTGATGACCCTGGGATCCGACCCTGGGATTTGACCCTGCCATAGTTCTGCTTTCAGTAAAGGAGGTAGCTGAGAGGATTCCTGGCTTTAACGGAGCAGTAGTTTTCAGTGTGCCTTTATTGATTAACTAGGCTATAAGCCTGCACATAGGGCAGTCTATTTTTTAAAAACTACAAACCCCAAAGCTAATATTACAAAAAATAACAAATGTAAAATTACAGAAAAAAATAAATCCAAAATAGAAATTTTAAACCTAAACTAATACCCCTATTAAAAATAAATAAAATCCCTAATCTATCAATAAACTACTAATAGCCCTTAAAAGGGATTTTACATACAAAAATTACAAAGTACCCCCTAACAGTAAAAACCCCCAACCAACCAACCCCCCAAAAATAAAAAAAACTAAGTCTAAAAAAAACCTAAGCTACCCATTGCCCCTAAAGAGGCATTTGTATGGGCATTGCCCTTAAAAGGGCATTCAGCTATTTTACTTCCCTTAAAAGGGCAATCAGCTCTTTTACAGACCAAAAAAAACCTAATCTAAAAAAAAGCCTAAGACGCCCCAAATAGGTACTCACCATTCCTGAAGTCTGGCAGTGAAGGTATTTTTCCAGACGGCTCCATTATCTTCTATCTTCATCTGGAGCGAAGGCGGTGCTCCTTGATGCGTGGATCCGGAGCGGCGGCGATCCTCAGTGGCGTGGAGGCTCCTCTTCATCCGATCTCCGTCGTACACTAAAATATTGAATGGAAGGTACCGCATTCTATTTGGGGTACCTTGCATTCCTATTGGCTGAAATTTTAAAATTAGCCAGTAGGATAAGTAGCTCTCATCCTATTGGCTGATTTAAAAATTTCAGCCAATAGGAATGCAAGGTACCGCAATAAATATGGGGTACCTTGCATTCAATCTTCGGTGTGCCGCGGACGATCAAATGAAGATAAGCCTCCACGCCACTGAGGACCGCCACTCCAGAATGCTGATATGACATCTAAGTCTAGATTACTATATCTTTCTTTCCAAGGTAATAATTTATTTGGTTCTCAGTTGGATTCTATTATTTCAACTATTACTGGGGGAAAGGGAGTTTTTCTGCCTCAGGATAAAAAAACCTAAGGGTAAATCTAAGGCTTCTAACCGTTTTCGTTCCTTTCTTCAGAATAAGGAACAAAAATTGAATCCTTCCCCCAAGGAATCTGTTTCCAATTGGAAGCCTTCCTCAAATTGGAATAAATCCAAGCCATTTAAGAAACCAAAGTCAGCCCCTAAATCCACATGAAGGTGCGGCCCTCATTCCAGCTCAGCTTTTGGGGGCAGATTAAGGTTTTTCAAGGATTTTTGGATAAATTCTGTCCAAAATCAATGGATTTCGAGCATTGTCTCTCAAGGGTATCGAATAGGATTCAGAGTAAGACCTCCTGTGAGAAGATTTTTTCTCTCAAGTATCCCAGCAAATCCAGTAAAAGCTCAGGCTTTCCTCAAGTGCGTTTCAGACCTGGAGTCTTCAGGGGTAATCATGCCAGTTCCTTTTCAGGAACAAGGTCTGGAGTTTTATTCAAATCTATTCATTGTCCCAAAGAAGGAAAATTCTTTCAGTCCAGTTCTGGATCTGAAAACTTTGAATCGGTATGTAAGAGTACCAACTTTCAAGATGGTGACTATAAGGACTATTCTGCCTTTTGTTCAGCAAGGACATTATATGTCTACAATAGACTTGCAGGATGCATACCTTCATATTCCGATTCATCCAGATCATTATCAGTTCCTGAGATTCTCTTTTCTAGACAAGCATTACCAATTTGTTGCTCTTCCATTTGGCCTAGCAACAGCTCCAAGACTCTTTTCAAAGGTTCTAGGTGCCCTACTATCTGTAATCAGAGAACAGGGTATTGAGGTGTTTCCTTATTTGGATGATATCTTGGTACTAGCTCAGTCTTTACGTTCTGCAGAATCTCACATGAATCAACTAGTGTTGTTTCTTCTAAAACATGGTTGGAGGATCAATTTACCAAAAAGTTCTTTGATTCCTCAGACAAGGGTCATCTTTTTAGGTTTCCAGATAGATTCAGTGTCCATGACTCTGTCTCTAACAGACAAGAGACGCTTGAAATTGGTTGCAGCTTGTCGGCACCCTCAGTCTCAGTCATTACCTTCAGTGGCTACGTGCATGGAAGTTTTAGGCCTCATGACTGCAGCATCGGACGCGATTCCTTTTGCTCGTTTTCACATGAGACCTCTCCAGCTTTGTATGCTAAATCAATGGTGCAGGGATTATACAAAGATATCACAATTAATATCCTTAAATCCCAATGTACGACGCACTCTGATGTGGTGGTTAAATCACCAACGTTTAGTTCAAGGGGCTTCTATTGTTCAACCATCCTGGACTGTGATATCTACAGATGCAAGTCTTTCGGGTTGGGGAGCTGTTTGGGGATCTCTGACTGCTCAAGGGGTTTGGAAATCTCAAGAGGCGAGATTACCAATCAATATTTTAGAACTCCGTGCAATTTTCAGTGCTCTTCAGTTTTGGCCTCTGTTGAAGAGAGAACCATTAATTTGCTTCCAGACAGACAATATCACAACTGTGGCATATGTCAATCATCAAGGTGGGACTCACAGTCCTCAAGCCATGAAAGAAGTATCTTGGATACTTGCTTGGGCGGAATCCAGCTCCTGTCTAATTTCTGTGGTGCATATCCCAGGTGTAGACAATTGGGAAGCGGATTAGCTCAGTCATCAGACTTTACATCCAGGAGAGTGGTCTCTCCATCCAGATATGTTTTCTCAGATTGTTCAAATGTGGGGTCTTCCAGAGATAGATCTGATGGCCTCTCACCTAAACAAGAAACTTCCCAGATACCTGTCCAGGTCCAGGGATATTCAGGCCGACGCAGTGGACCGACGCTAACCATTCCATGAAATTATCATCCTTCTTACATCTTCCCGCCTCTAGTTCTTCTTCCAAGAGTGATTTCCAAAATCATCATGGAACAATTGTTTGTGTTGCTGGTTGCTCCAGCATGGCCTCACATGTTTTGGTAAGTGGATCTTGTTCGGATGTCCAGTTGTCAACCTTGGCCACTTCCATGAAGGCCAGGCCTACTGTCTCAAGGTCCATTTTTCCATCAGGATCTCAAATCATTAAATTTGAAGGTATGGAAATTGAACGCTTAATTCTAAGTCATAGAGGTTTCTCTGACTCAGTGATTAATACTATGTTACAAGCTCGTAAATCTGTTTCCAGGAAGATTTACTATCAAGTTTGAAAGACTTTCATTTCATGGTGTTCTTTTCATAAATTTTCTTGGCATTCTTTTAGAATTCCTAGAATTTTACAGTTTCTTCAGGATGGTTTGGATTAAGGTTTGTCTGCAAGTTCCTTGAAGGGACAAATCTCTGCTCTTTCAGTTTTATTTCACAGAAAGATTGCTAAACTTCCTGATATTCACTGTTTTGTACAGGCTTTAGTTCGAATTAAACCTGTCATTAAATCAATTTCTCCTCCTTGGAGACTCAATTTGGTTTTGAAGGCATTACAGGCTCCTCCATTTGAGCCTATGCATTCTTTAGACATTAAACTACTTTCTTGGAAAGTGTTGTTCCTTTTGTCCATCTCTTCTGCTAGAAGAGTTTCTGAGCTTTCTGCTCTTTCTTGTGAATCTCCTTTTCTGATTTTTCATCAGGATAAGGCAGTTTTGCGGACTTCATTTAAGTTGTTACCTAAGGTTGTGAATTCTAACAACATTTGTAGAGAAATTGTTGTCCCTTCCTTGTGTCCTAATCCTAAGAATTCTTTGGAAAGATCCTTACATTCTTTGGATGTGGTAAGGGCTTTGAAATATTATGTTGAAGCTACTAAAGATTTCAGGAAGACTTCTAATCTATTTGTTATATTTTCTGGTTCTAGGAAAGGTCAGAAGGCCTCTGCTTTTTCCTTGGCTTCTTGGTTAAAGCTTTTGATTCGTCAAGCTTATTTGGAGTCGGGTAAGATCCTGCCTCAGAGAATTACAGCTCATTCTACTAGGTTAGTCTCCACTTCATGGGCTTTTAAGAATGAAGCTTCTGTTGATCAGATTTGCAAAGCAGCAACTTGGTCTTCTTTGCATACATTTACTATATTCTACCGTTTTGATGTATTTGCTTCTTCAGAAGCAGTTTTTGATAGAAAAGTTCTTCAGGCAGCTGTTTCAGTTTGATTCTTCTGCTAATGTTTTAATTTTTTTCTTATCACTAAAGAATAAATTTATACTTTGGGTTGTGGATTATTTTTTCAGCGGAAAATGGCTGTATTTTATTTTTTATCCCTCCCTCTCTAGTGACTCTTGCGTGGAGTTCCACATCTTGGGTATTTGATATCCCATACGTCACTAGCTCATGGACTCTTGCCAATTACATGAAAGAAAACATAATTTATGTAAGAACTTACCTGATAAATTAATTTCTTTCATATTGGCAAGAGTCCATGAGGCCCATCCTTTTTTTGGTGGTTATGATTTTTTGTATAAAGCACAATTATTTCCAAATTCCTTTGTTGATGCTTTTTACTCCTTTCTTTGTCACCCTACTACTTGGCTATTCATTAAACTGAATTGTGGGTGTGGTGAGGGGTGTATTTATAGGCATTTTGAGGTTTGGGAAACTTTGCCCCTCCTGGTAGGATTGTATATCCCATACGTCACTAGCTCATGGACTCTTGCCAATATGAAAGAAATGAATGTATCAGGTAAGTTCTTACATAAATTATGTTTTTATGTCTTCACCTAACACCCTAACATGAACCCCGAGTCTAAACACCCCTAATCTTATACTTATTAACCCCTAATCTGCCGCCCCGACATCGCCGCAACCTACATTATATTATTAACCCCTAATCTGCTGCTTCAGACAACGCCGCCACCTAAATTATACTTATGAACCCCTAATCTGCTGCCCCCAACATCGCCGACACCTACATTATATTTATTAACCCCTAATCTGCTGCCCCCAATGTCGCCGCCACCTACCTACATTTATTAACCCCTAATCTGCTGCCGCCAACGTCGCCGCCACTATAATAACATAATTTATGCTTACCTGATAAATGTATTTCTCTTGTGGTGTATCCAGTCCACGGATCATCCATTACTTGTGGGATATTCTCCTTCCCAACAGGAAGTTGCAAGAGGATCCCCCACAGCAGAGCTGCTATATAGCTCCTCCCCTAACTGCCATATCCAGTCATACGACCGAAGACAAGCAGAGAAAGGAGAAACCATAGGGTGCAGTGGTGACTGTAGTTTAAAATTAAAAAATACCTGCCTTAAAATGACAGGGCGGGCCGTGGACTGGATACACCACAAGAGAAATAAATGTAAGGTAAGGTAAGCATAAATTATGTTTTCTCTTGTAAGGTGTATCCAGTCCACGGATCATCCATTACTTGTGAGATACCAATACCAAAGCTAAAGTACACGGATGAAGGGAGGGACAAGGCAGGTACTTAAACGGAAGGTACCACTGCCTGTAAAACCTTTCTCCCAAAAATAGCCTCCGAAGAAGCAAAAGTATCAAATTTATAGAATTTTGAAAAGGTATGAAGCGAAGACCAAGTCGCCGCCTTGCAAATCTGTTCAACAGAAGCCTCATTTTTAAAGGCCCATGTGGAAGCCACAGCTCTAGTAGAATGAGCTGTAATCCTTTCAGGAGGCTGCTAGCCAGCAGTCTCATAAGCTAAGCGTATTATACTCCTTAGCCAAAAAGAAAGAGAAGTTGCAGAAGCCTTTTGGCCTCTCCTCTGTCCAGAGTAGACAACAAACAAAGCAGATGTTTGACGAAAATCTTTAGTAGCTTGTAAATAATACTTTAAAGCATGAACCACGTCAAGATTGTGTAATAGACGTTCCTTCTTTGAAGAAGGATTAGGACACAATGAAGGAACAACAATCTCCTTGATTTATATTCTTATTAGATACCACCTTAGGTAAAAACCCAGGTTTGGTACGCAGAACTACCTTATCTGCATGGAAGATCAGATAAGGAGAATCACATTGTAAGGCAGACAACTCGGAAACTCTACGAGCCGAGGAAATAGCTACCAAAAAAAGAACTTTCCAAGATAAAAGTTTGATATCTATGGAATGAAGAGGTTCAAACGGAACCCCCTGAAGAACTTTAAGAACCAAATTTAAGCTCCAAGGTGGAGCAACAGGTTTAAACACAGGCTTGATTCTAACTAAAGCCTGACAAAATGCCTGAACGTCTGGAACATCCGCCAGACGCTTGTGCAAATTAGCTGACAATCCTTTCTCCAATCCTTCTTGGAGAAAAGATAATATCCTGGGAATCCTGACCTTACTCCATGAGTAGCCCTTGGATTCACACCAATAAAGATATTTACGCCATATCTTATGATAGATTTTCCTGGTGACAGGCTTTCGAGCCTGAATTAAGGTGTCAATGACTGACTCGGAGAAACCACGCTTTGATAAAATCAAGCGTTCAATCTCCAGGCAGTCAGCCTCGGAGAAATTAGATTTGGATGGTTGAAAGGATCTTGAAGTAGAAGGTCCTGTCTCAGCGGCAGAGTCCATGGTGGAAAGGATGACATGTCCACCAGATCTGCATACCAAGTCCTGCGTGGCCACGCAGGCGCCATCAAGATCACTGATGCTCTCTCCTGCTTGATTTTGGCAATCAGATGAGGGAGCAGAGGAAACGGTGGAAACACATAAGCCAGGTTGAAGGACCAAGGCACTGCCAGAGCATCTATCAGCGTTGCCTTGGGGTCCCTGGACCTGGATCCGTAACAAGGAAGTTTGGCGTTCTGGCGAGACGCCATGAGATCCAGTTCTGGTTTGCCCCAACGATGAATCAATTGTGCAAACACGTCCGGATGGAGTTCCCACTCCCCCGGATGAAAAGTCTGTCGACTTAGAAAATCTGCCTCCCAGTTCTGTACACCTGGGATATGGATAGCTGATAGGTGGCAAGAGTGAATCTCTGCCCAGCGAATTATCTTTGAGACTTCTAACATCGCTAGGGAACTCCTTGTTCCCCCTTGATGGTTGATGTAAGCCACAGTCGTGATGTTGGCCAAGCCTTAAGAGCATTGAATATCGATCTTAGTTCCAGAATGTTTATCGGAAGGAGTGTCTCCTCCTGAGTCCACGATCCCTGAGCCTTCAGGGAGTTCCAGACTGCCCCCCAGCCTAGAAGGCTGGCATCTGTCGATACAATTGTCCAATCTGGCCTGCGAAAGGTCATACCTTTGGACAGATGGACCCGAGATAGCCACCAGAGAAGAGAATCCCTGGTCTCTTGATCCAGATTTCGTAGAGGGGACAAATCTGTGTAATCCCCATTCCACTGGCTGAGCATGCAGAATTGCAGCGGTCTGAGATGTAGGCGGGCGAACGGCACTATGTCCAATGCCGCTACCATTAAGCCGATTACTTCCATACACTGAGCCACCGAAGGGGTGAGGAGTGGAATAAAGAACACGGCAGGAATTTAGAAGTTTTGATAACCTGGTTTCTGTCAGGTAAATCCTGATTTCTACAGAATCTATTAGAGTTCCCAGAAAGGAGACTCTTGTGAGAGGGGATAGAGAACTCTTTTCTTCGTTCACTTTCCACCCATGCGACCTCAGAAATGCCAGAACTATGTCCGTATGAGACTTGGCAATTTTGAAATTTGACGCCTGTATCAGAATGTCATCTAAATAAGGGGCCACTGCTATGCCCCGCGGCCTTAGGACCGCCAGAAGTGACCCCAGAACCTTTGTAAAGATTCTTGGGGCTGTAGCTAACCCAAATGGAAGAGCTACAAATTGGTAATGCCTGTCTAGGAAGGCAAACCTGAGAAACCGATGATGATCTTTGTGTATCGGAATGTGAAGATACGCATCCTTTAAATCCACTGTAGTCATGTATTGACCCTCCTGGATCATAGGCAGGATGGTACGAATAGTCTCCATCTTGAATGATGGGACCCTGAGAAATTTGTTTAAGATCTTGAGATCTAAGATTGGTCTGAAGGTTCCCTCTTTTTTGGGAACCACAAACAGATTTGAATAGAATCCTTGTCCCTGTTCCTCCTTTGGAACTGGGTGGATCACGCCCATAACTAGGAGGTCTTGAACACAGTGTAAAAATGCCTCTCTCTTTATCTGGTTTGCAGATAATCGTGAAAGGTGAAATCTCCCTTTTGGAGGGGAAGCTTTGAAGTCCAGAAGATATCCCTGGGATACAATTTCCAACGCCCAGGAATCCTGGACATCTCTTGCCCAAGCCTGGGCGAAGAGCGAAAGTCTGCCCCTACTAGATCCGTTACCGGATAGGGGACTGATACTTCATGCTGTCTTAGGGGCAGCAGCAGGCTTTTTGGCCTGCTTCCCTTTGTTCCAGGTCTGGTTAGGTCTCCAGACCTCCTTGGATTGGGGAAAAGTTCCCTCTTGTTTTGCATTAGAGGAAGTTGATGACGCACTCGCCTTGAAATTTCGAAAGGCACGAAAATTAGACTGTTTGGCCCTAGATTTGGACCTATCCTGAGGAAGGGCATGACCTTTTCCTCCAGTGATATCAGAAATGATCTCCTTCAAACCAGGCCCGAATAGGGTTTGCCCCTTGAAGGGAATGTTAAGCAGCTTAGACTTTGAAGTAATGTCAGCTGACCATGATTTAAGCCATAGCGCCCTGCGCTCTTGAATAGCAAAACCAGAATTTTTAGCCGTTAATTTAGTCAAATGAACAATGGCATCAGAAACAAAAGAATTGGCTAGCTTAAGTGCTCTAAGCTTGTCAAGTATGTCATCCAATGGGGTCTCTACCTGTAAAGCCTCTTCCAGAGACTCAAACCAGAAAGCCGCAGCAGCAGTGACTGGGGCAATGCATGCAAGGGGCTGTAGAATAAAACCTTGTTGAATAAACATTTTCTTAAGGTAACCCTCTAACTTTTTATCCATTGGATCTGAGATAGCACAACTGTCCTCGACAGGGATAGTAGTACGCTTAGCTAGGGTAGAAACTGCTCCCTCCACCTTAGGGACTGTCTGCCATAAGTCCCGTGTGGTGGCATCTATTGGAAACATTTTCTTAAAAATAGGAGGGGGAGAGAACGGCACACCTGGTCTATCCCATTCCTTAGTAATAATCTCTGTAAACCTTTTAGGTATTGGAAAAACGTCAGTGCACACCGGCACTGCATAGTATTTGTCCAATCTACACAATTTTTCTGGCACTGCAATTGTATCACAGTCATTCAGAGCAGCTAATACCTCCCTGAGCAACACGCGGAGGTCTTCAAGCTTAAATTTAAATGTAGACATATCAGAATCAGGTTGAATCTTTTTCCCTGAGTCAGAAACATCACCCACAGAAAGAAGCTCTCCTTCCTCAGCTTCTGTATATTGTGAGGGAGTATCAGACATAGCTCTTAAAGCGTCAATATGCTCTGCATTTCTTCTAACTCCAGAGCTATCTCGCTTTCTTCTAAACCCAGGTAGTCTGGATAATACCGCTGACAGTGTATTATCCATGACCGCCGCCATGTCTTGTAAAGTAAACGCTATGGGCGCACTCGATGTACTTGGCGCCATTAGAGCGTGAGTCCCTTGAGCAGGAGTCAAAGGGTCTGACACGGGGGCGAGTTAGTCGGCATAACTTCCCCCTCGTCAGATTCCTCTGGTGATAAATTTTTTAAAGACAGAATATGATCTTTATTACTTAAAGTGAAATCAGTACATTTGGTACACATTTTAAGAGGGGGTTCCACCATGGCTTCTAAACATAATGAACGAGTTTCCTCTATGTCAGACATGTTTAAACAGACTAGCAATGAGACCAGCAAGCTTGGAAAACACTTTAAATCAAGTTAACAAGCAAAAAATAAAAACGGTACTGTGCCTTTAAGAGAAACAAATTTTGTCATAATTTGAAAAACAGTGAAAAAAAGCAGTAAATCAAACGAAATTTTTACAGTGTGTATAATAGACTAACAGAGCATTGCACCCACTTGCAAATGGATGATTAACCCCTTAGTTCAAAAAACGGATACAAAAAACGATATAGACGTTTTTTAACAGTCACAACAACTGCCACAGCCTTGCTGTGGGCCTACCTTCCCCAACAAACGATTTTGGAAAGCCTAAGAGCCCTTTAGAGAGGTCCTATAGCATGCAGGGGACTCCTGGAGGAAGCTGGATGTCTCAGTCTGTAAAAGTTACTGAGCAATAAAGCGCTAAATTAGGCCCCTCCCACTCATATTAAAACAGTGGAAAGCCTCAGGAAACTGTTTCTAGGCAAATCTAAGCCAGCCATGTGGAAAAAAACTAGGCCCCAATAAAGTTTTATCACCAAAGTATATATAAAAACGTTTAAACATGCCAGCAAATGTTTTATATTGTAAATCTATAAGAGTATTACCTCAGAAAGTAAGCATGATACCAGTCGCTATTAAATCACTGTATTCAGGCTTACCTTACATAAATCTGGTATCAGCAGCATTTTCTAGCATTTACATCTCTAGAAAATTTTTTAACTGCACATACCTCATAGCAGGATAACCTGCACGCCATTCCCCAGCTGAAGTTACCTCTCTCTTCAGTTATGTGTGAGAACAGCAATGGATCTTAGTTACATCCTGCTAAGATCATAGAAATCACAGGCAGATTATTTTTTTTCTGCCTGGGACAAAATAGTACAACTCCGGTACCATTTAAAAATAACAAACTCTTGATTGAAGTAAAAAACAACTACGTTACACCACTTCTCTCTTACTACCTCCATGCTTGTTGAGAGTTGCAAGAGAATTATTGGATATGGCAGTTAGGGGAGGAGCTATATACCAGCTCTGCTGTGGGTGATCCTCTTGCAACTTCCTGTTGGGAAGGAGAATATCCCACAAGTAAGGGATGATCCGTGGACTGGATACACCTTACAAGAGAAAAACATATTAACCCCTAAACCACCGCACTCCCGCCTCGCAAACATTAGTTAAATATTATTAACCCCTAATCTGCCGGGCCTAACATTGATGCCACCTACCTACATTTATTAACCCCTAATCTGCCGCCCCCAACATCGACGCCACTATATTAAAGTTATTAACCCCTAAACCTAAGTCTAACCCTAAACCTAACACCCCCTAACTTAAATATAATTAAAAGAAATCTAAATAAAATTACTATAATTAACTAAATAATTCTTATTTAAAACTAAATATTTACCTGTAAAATAAACCCTAAGCTAGCTACCATATAACTAATAGTTACATTGTAGCTATCTTAGGGTTTATTTTTATTTTACAGGCAAGTTTGTATTTATTTTAACTAGGTACAATAGTTATTAAATAGTTATTAACTTTTTAATAACCACCTAGCTAAAATAAATACAAAAGTACCTGTAAAATAAAACCTAAGCTAAGTTACAATTACACCTAACACTACACTACAATTAAATTATTTCCCTAAATTAAATACAATTAAATACAATTAAATTAAACTATCTAAAGTACAAAAACCCCCACTAAATTACAGAAAATAATAAACAAATTACAAGATTTTTAAACTAATTACACCTAATCTAATCCCCCTAACAAAATAACCCCCCCCAAATAAAAAAGCCCTACCCTACACTAAATTACAAATAGCCCTTAAAAGGTTCTTTTGTGGGGCATTGCCCCAAAGTAATCAGCTCTTTTACCTGTAAAAAAAAAGTACAAATCCCCCCTCAACATTAAAACCCACCACCCACACAACCAACCCTACTCTAAAACCCACCCAATACCCCCTTAAAAAACCTAACACTAACCCCTTGAAGATCACCTTACCTGGAGAAGTCTTCATCCAACGGGCCGAAGTCCTAAACGAAGCTGGGAGAAGTCTTCATCCAAGCCGGCGAAGTGGTCCTCCAGATGGGCAGAAGTCTTCATCCAGACGGCATCTTCTATCTTCATCCATCCGGCGCGGAGCGGGTCCATCTTCAATACATCCGACACGGAGCATCCTCTTCTGACGACGGCTAAGACTGAATGAAGGTTCCTTTAAATGACGTCATCCAAGATGGCGTTCCTTCAATTCCGATTGGCCAATCGGAATTAAGGTAGAAAAAATCCTATTGGCTGATGCAATCAGCCAATAGGATTGAACTTCAATTATATTGGCTGATCCAATCAGCCAATAGGATTGAGCTCACATTCTATTGGCTGTTCCAATTATTATTACTTTTTTTTACAGGTAAAAGAGCTGATTACTTTGGGGCAATGCCCTTTTAAGGGATATTTGTCATTTAGTGTAGGGTAGGGCTTTTTTATTTTGGGGGGGCTTTTTTATTTTGTTAGGGGGATTAGATTAGGTGTAATTAGTTTAAAAATCTTGTAATTTGTTTATTATTTTTTGTAATTTAGTGCTAATTTAGGGAAATAATTTAATTGTAGTGTAGTGTTAGGTGTAATTGTAACTTAGGTTAGTTTTTATTTTACAGGTACTTTTTTATTTATTTTAACTAGGTAGTTATTAAATAGTTAATAACTATTTAATAACTATTGTACCTAGTTAAAATAAATACAAACTTGCCTGTAAAATAAAAATAAACCCTAAATAAACCCTAAGCTAGATACAATGTAACTATTAGTTATATTGTAGCTAGCTTAGGGTTTATTTTATAGGTATTTAGTTTTAAATAGGAATCATTTAGTTAATTATAGTAATTTTATTTATATTTATTTTAATTATATTTAAGTTAGGGGGTGTTAGGGTTAGACAGGTTTAGGGGTTGGTGGCGTCAATGTTAGGGACGGCAGAGTAGGGGTTAATAATATTTAACTAATGTTTGCGATGCGGGAGTGTGGCGGTTTAGGGGTTAATATATTTATTATAGTGGGGGCGATGTCCGGTTTGGCAGATTAAGGGTTAAAAAATTTCTTTTAGTGTTTGTGATGTGGGGGGGCATCGGTTTAGGGGTTAATAGGTAGTTTATGGGTGTTAGTGTACTTTTTAGCACTTTAGTTAAGAGTTTTTATGCTACGGCGTTGTAAAACTCTTAACTACTGACTTTAAAATGTGGTACCAGTCTTGACAGGAGAGGGTCTACCGCTCACTTTTTGTCAGACTCGTAATACCAGTGGGCGTTAAAAAGCAGCATTAGGACGCACAACTCGTAATCTAGCCATAAGATTACAAAAAATAATAAGCAACATTTTAAAAGTCCCCCAACCAACCCCACAAAATAAAAAGACTAACTCTACAAAAAACCTATGCTACCAATTGCTCCTAAAGGGGCATTTGTATGGGCATTACCCTTAAAAGGGCATTCAGCTCTTTTACTGCCCTTAAAATGGCATACATTTCTGCGGTGTTTGTGTTTAGCTGTAATTTTCCTCTTACTCGTTTACTGTACCGACACATATTATATACCGTTTTTCTCGCCATTAAATGGATTTTCTAAAGATAGCATTATTTTTATCATATCTTATAGTTTACTATAAAAAAATTTTTAACTTTTTCTAACTTTGACCCCCAAAATCTGTTACACATCTACAACCAACAAAAAAAAACACCCCTGCTAAATTGTTTGTAAATTTTGTTGTGAGTTTAAAAATGCCCAATGTTTACATGTTCTTTGCTTTTTTTGCAAGTTATAGGGCAATAAGTACAAGTAGCACTTTGCTATTTCCAAACCACTTTTTTTTTTTTTTTAAATTAGCGCTAGTTACATTGGAACACTGATAACTTTCAGGAATCCCTGAATATCCCTTGACATGTATATATTTTGTTCTAGAAGACATGCCAAAGTATTGATCTAGGCCCATTTTGGTATATTTCATGCCACCATTTCACCGCCAAATACAATCAAATAAAAAAATTGTTCACTTTTTCACAAATTGTTTCACAAACTTTAGGTTTCTCACTGAAATTATTTACAAACAGCTTGTGCAATTATGGCACAAATGGTTGTAAATGCTTCTCTGGGATCCCCTTTGTTCAGAAATAGCAGACATATATGGCTTTGGTGTTGCTTTTTGGTAATTAGAAGGCCGCTAAATGCCACTGCGCATCACACGTGTATTATATCTAGCAGTGAAGGGGCTAATTAGGTAGCTTGTAGGGAGCTTGGAGGGTTAATTTTAGCTTTAGTGTAGAGATCAGCCTCCCACCTGACACATCAAACCACCTGATCCCTCCCAAACAGCTCTCTTCTCTCCCCCACCCCACAGTTGTCCCTGCCATTTTAAGTACTGGCAGAAAGTCTGCCATTACTAAAATAAGTTATTTTTTTATTATGCTGCTGTGTAGGATCCCCCCTTAGCCCCCAACCTCCCTGATCCCCCCCCCCCAAACAGCTCTCTAACCCTCCCCCTCTATCTTATTGGGAGCAATCTTGGGTACTGGCAGTACCCAGTTTACAAATAAATTGTTTTTTTGTTTTTTTTCTATAGCAATTCCCTCCCCCCTCTCTCCCCCTTTGTATCCCACGATCCCGCCCCCCCCCCCTCTTGATGCAGAGAGTGGCTCTCTCTGCATCAGATGGCTAAGAAACGTTATTGCAGGATGCCTCGATATCGAGGCATCACTGCAAAAAACGGAAAGCGGCTGGAAGCGATCAGGATCGCTTCCACCACTTTCAAAGACTGACGAGGTACGGGGTACGTCCTCAGTCATTAACTGTACCCCATACATCGTTGGTCGTTAAGGGGTTAATGTTTAGTTGTTTGTTTTGGTTTTTGTTGTGTATAGTTCAGAAAATGAGGAGTTTATCCTTAAAGGGACAGTCTACACCAGAATTTTTATTGTTTAAAAAGATAGATAATCCCTTTATTACCCATTCCCTAGTTTTGCACAACCAACACAGTTATATAAATGCACTTTTTACCTCTGTGATTACCTTGTATCTAAGCCTCTGCAAACTGCCCCCTTATTTCAGTTCTTTTGACAGACATCCATTTTAGCCAGAGCTGGCTCACCTGAACTCCACGTACGTGAGCACAGTGTTATCTGTATGACACACATGAACTAACACCCTCTAGTGGTGAAAAACTGTCAAAATGCCCTGGGAGAAGAGGCAGCCTTCAAGGGCTTAGAAATTAGCACATGAACCTCCTAGGTTTAGCTTTCAACTAAGAATACCAAGAGAACAAAGCAAAATTGGTGATAAAAGTACATTCGAAAATTGTTTAAAATTGCATTATCTGAATCATGAAAGTTTATTTTGGACTGGACTGTCCTTTTAAGTGGGAATATTTGTTTCCCCATTGTGCAGCTCCATAATAATTAGGATGCTTCTACTTGCACCTCTTTAATAATTTGCTGCTTTATATTATTTATATGTCTGGAATACGTACATTATCAGTGGTATAGCTTCTGTTTAACATTGTAATTGTTGCAGAGTCGTGTATAACTTATCTGACACCTGGGCTATTACAATTTATATGATTCAGTCTATGTTTTTCTGGACAATAGCATCTACTTTCTTACATTATATGTACGCTTTTCTTTTGTATGCTTATATCTCCTCAATAAAAATAATTTAATTTTTTTTTTTTTTTTTAAATTCAAGGTTTAAGAATATGTGCCTGTATAGGTATAAATTGATATGTTTTTACAATAAAAAGAACATTGTTCTGAATGTGAAGAATGTGAAATATTCATAACTCCTGTCGGGTTAGCGCGTGAATAACGGTGTTAGTTTTTTTCAGTTTGCGCTCTCCATTGACTTCTATGGAGAGAAGTTAGAGGTTTCAATATTTGGTTAGCATGTCAGGCTTCGCTCACAGGCAAACCTTTTACTTTCAACTCGTAATACACACGCTACCCAACGTGCGCAAAAAGCCTCCTTCTAGCAATGTTTATAATATAGCCCATTATTAGCATGGTTTTCGAGTGATCAAAATTACAAATTGCTTCTGCTGATAAAAGGCCTCCGCCGCAAAAAAGTTTTCACTTGTAGCACAAAAAACTGTATTTCTTTCATACAGGTGGTGAGAGTTCACCTTCCATTACTCCTGGAAATGACTCTTCCCTGCCACTAGGAGGAGGCAAAGATTCCCAAACCCCAAGAGATCTATACAAACCCCTCCCACCTCACTGGTAAACTAGTCTTGTCTTTGCCAAGGAAGGTGAATAATGAAGATAAGCATGTGATTCTTCAGTGAGAGAGATTCTCAGACAGAGTTGAGACCCATTTCCCTTCAGAGTGCAGTGTCAGAGGGTTGTTTGGGGAGTATGGTTAGTGTCTTATTTTTCACCTCATGGGAAATTAGTCACAAGCCTTCCAAAGGTGTCCCAGGGATGTGCCCTTTGCCTCCTACTCCTGTTTGCCTTTCTACTGTTTTTTTCCAGTAGATGAGTGTCTGTTGGTAAGTAGTATTTTTATTTAATTATGCATAAGAAAAAAGGAAGGACAAATGATATATATTCATATGTCAAAGAATGGCAGGGCCGCTCCAATCAATGCAACATTTTTAAAGATATTTGTATTTATTGTGAGAACAAAAATAACAAGAACCACCAATTTTGCAGAATATCACATCATGTACATTTCTGAACATAAGCAGATTCAGTAACAGAACATGCTAAAATGGCAGCTTTCTAGTTGCACGCTCCCCAGCAATCATGATATGATCCTCTGCATAACAGTGTAATTCCTGGGGACTGATCCGTATGTGATTCATCCATGCCTTGGTATTTGGAAGTCGATAGCTATTCCATACTCTAATTAAATCACCCTCGTCTAGTTTGGAGCGTGCTTTGGCACTAAGTGCTCCTAAATTTGTTGCAACAACTTTTCAGTTCAAATTGCTGGGGAGCGTGCAACTAGAAAGCTGCCATTTTAGCATGTTCTGTTACTGAATCTGCTTATGTTCAGAAATGTACATGATGTGATATTCTGTAAATGTATGGTCTTAAAAATGGTGGTTCTTGTTATTTTTGTTCTCACAATAAATACAAATATATTTAAAAATGTTGCATTGGTGCGGCCCTGCCATTCTTTGACATATGAATATATATCATTTGTCCTTCCTTTTTCTTGTGCATAATATATTGTCTAATGGCTGCATGCACATTGCATCTATAATATTAAAAACATTTTCAAATGCCACGTAATTATAAAATTGTTATTTAATTGGCACTCTTTAAGCCTTTTGGGCAATTTATATATAATATATATATACTACCTCCTTAGGCAAGATGTTCCAATTTGACACAAACAACTAGCTTGGAATAAATAGCTCTTCTACCAACGCTGTATATTGGCCTTTAATATAATTATATATAAGTAACTATATTGCCTCTCAAGTGCCTTTTTTCTAGAATAAACAGACCCAATTTAGCTAAACCCTCTTAATAGTTTAAATTCTCCATTCCCCTTATTAGTTTTGTGGCCCTTCTGTGAAATTTTTCTAATTCTGCAATGTCCCTTTTTAAAATTGGTCTTACATAAAGACACATACATATACATAACTATATGTATGTGTGTATATATATATATATATATATATATATATATATATATATATATATATATGTGTGTGTGTGTGTTTATATGTGTGTGCATATGTATTTTTGTATTTATATGTATACATATGTATTTACAGACATATATACACATATAAACACATATATAGACATATATATATATATATATACAGTATCTCACAAAAGTGAATACACCCCTTACATTTTTGTAAATATTTTATTATATCTTTTAATGTCACAACACTGAAGAAATGACACTTTGCTACAATGTAAAGTAGTGAGTGTACAGCCTGTATAACAGTGTAAATTTGCTGTCCCCTTAAAAAAACTCAACACACAGCCTTAAATGTCTAAACCGTTGGCAAAAAAAGTGAGTACACCCCTAAGCGGAAATGTCCAAAGTGTCAATATTTTGTGTGGCCACCATTATTTCCCAGCACTTCCTTAAGCCTCTTGGGCATGGAGTTCACCAGAGCTTCACAGGTTGCCACTGGAGTCCTCTTCCACTCCTCCATGAAGACATCACTGAGCTCCCCCACCTTCCGTTTGAGGATGCCCCACAGATGCTCAATAGGGTTTAGGTCTGGAGACATGCTTGGCCAGTCCATCACCTTTACCCTCAGCTTCTTTAGCAAGGCAGTGGACATCTTGGAGGTGTGTTTGGGGTCGTTATCATGTTGGAATACTGCTCTGCGGCCCAGTCTCCGAAGGGAGGGAATCATGCTCTGCTTCAGTATGTCACATTACATGTTGGCATTCATGGTTCCCTTAATGAACTGTAGCTCCCCAGTGCTGGCAGCACTCATGCAGGCCCAGACCATGACACTCCCACCACCATGCTTGACTGTAGGCAAGACACACTTGTATTTGTACGCCTCACTTGGTTGCTGCCACACACGCTTGACACCATCTGAACTAAATAAGTTTATCTTGGTCTCATCAGACCACAGGACATGGTTCCAGTAATCCATGTCCTTAGTCTGCTTGTCTTCAGCAAACTGTATGCGGGCTTTCTTGTGCACCATCTTTAGAAGAGGCTTCCCTCTGGGACGACAGCCATGCAGACCAATTTGATGCGTATGGTCTGAGCACTGACAGGCTGATCCCCCTCCCCTTCAACCTCTGCAGCAATGCTGGCAGCACTCATACATCTATTTCCCAAACCCAACCTCTAGATATGATGCTGAGCACATGCACTCAACTTCTTTGGTCGACCATGGCGAGGCCTGTTCTGATTGGGACCTGTCCTGTGAAACCGCTGTATGGTCTTGCCCACGGTGCTGCAGCTCAGTTTCAGGGTCTTGGCAATCTTCTTATAGCCTAGGCCATCTTTATGTAGAGCAACAATTCTTTTTTTCAGATCTTTAGAGAGTTCTTTGCCATGAGGTGCCATGTTGAACTTCCAGTGACCAGTATGAGAGAGTGTGAGAGCGCTAACACCAAATTTAACATACCTGTTTCCCATTCACACCTGAGACCTTGTAACACTAACGAGCCACATGACACCGGGGAGGGAAAATCGCTAATTGGGCCCATTTTGGACATTTCGACTTAGGGGTGTACTCACTTTTGTTGCCAACGGTTTAGATATTAATGGCTGTGTGTTGAGTTATTTTCAGGGGACAGCAAATTTACACTGTTATACTGGCTGTACACTCACTACTTTACATTGTACATTGTCATTTCTTCAGTGTTGTCACATGAAAAGATATAATAAAATATTAACAAAAATGTTAGGGGTGTACTCACTTTTGTGAGATACTGTATGTATCTATCTATATATATATATATATATATATGTGTGTGTATATATATATATATATATATATATATATATATATATATATATATATATATATATATAAAGTGCATTGGAGCCCTTTGTAATCAAGTAGATGAAAACATGTAAAAACATATTTATGCAATATTAATTTTTAATAAAAGTTTTAACTATGTATTTACTGTAAATATTTCACATTTCAATGTTCTGCAAATGGCAGAATATGTTCTAGGTACTTATAAATAGATATTCCTATATATATATATATATATGTATCTTTATATATCTATACCTAGATATAATTATCTATATTATATAGGTAAATATATTGTACCAAAATGCCATCAGATATATGTAGAAATGTGTATTTATGAATAAATAAAACATATACTGCTATGTGAAGAACATTGGAATGTGAAATATTATTTTTATTTCGGGTTAGCGCACTTGAGAATATGCAATCGGGTTAACGCGTGAGTAGCGTGGTAAATGCATATTATGCATTAGCACAGTGTTTCTAAACCACGATCCTTAAGTACCCCCAACAGTCCAAGTTTTCATTATAGCTGAACTAGAGCACAGGTGAAATAATCAGCTCATCAGTAACCAACCTGCTCTCACCCATCAGCTGATAATTTCACCTGTGCTCTAGCTCAGCTATAATGTAAACCTGGACTATTGGGAGTACTTGAGGACCGCAGTTGAGAAACTTAAATGTTATAATACTGAAAGGACCCTATCTGAAGTGTATTATAAAATACAAAGCACAAAGTTGAATAAAACTCTCTGTCATGCAGTGCTATATTGCAGTTGGCTGTCTCTCCTTCACATACAGAAATATTAAGGGCACTGTAGTGCTGGAGGTTCAGGTTAGACCATCTCATCTGAGTGTAGAGCTTAATGAGAGGCATCGCTCTGCAGAGCCAGCTCAAGATATTGTGCTGCCTGGGTCCGAGACTGCAATGACGCCACTCAGTACTAGCACCACTGATTTGCATATACATCTACTAGCCTTGCCACTGACCTTACTAAGCCTGCTTACCTGCATGCAATTAATTCTTATGCAATAAGTGCGAAGGAGGTTATGGAAGAGATGCCCTTGTCCCACCTTAAATATCCCCGCTTACCAATTCTGTGTTTTTGTATATGATGAGGTTATGCTGCTGGGAGCCTGTGACTTCCCCACAGAGACAGAGGGCAGGAGTGGTCTGGGTCTGACAGTGATTTCCAGGTTCCGTCCTTTCAGCAATTCAGTGAATTCAGCTCTTGTGAAGTCTGCACTACAATTTCTCTCCAAGCAGGAGAATATTTTATCATCAGGCCCAAAATACCTTGGTTTAATTAAACTTTTCCTGAAAGAGCCACATGGCAAAAGTCCAAATTAAGATCTGTAATAATGTAATGCAATAATTTTTCTTTATATGTCTGCAATCTGAAAGAAACTACATTTTAAACTAAAGTCATTAAAGGGACAGTCTAGAAAAAAATAAACTTTCATGATTTAGATAGGGCATGCAATTTGAAACAACTTTCCAGTTAACTTTTATAATCAAATTTGCTTTGTTAAAAGATAAACCTAGGTAGGCTCATATGCTTATTTCTAAACTGTTGAAAGACGGCTCTTATCGCAGTGCATTTTGACAGTTTTTCACAGGTAGACAGTGCTAGTTCATGTGTGCCATATAGATAACATTGTTTTCTCATTACCGTGGAGTTATATATGAGTCAGCACTGATTGGCTAAAATGCAGTTCTGTCAAAAGCATTGAAATAAGGGGGCAGTCTGCAGAGGCTTAGATACAAGGTAATCACAGAGGTAAAAAGCATATTAAACGAAGATCCACCTGCAACGCCTCCCTTCTCTATCACCTCTATCCTTATCCTAGTAATCCTTCCAAATACACCAAACTCCCCCCACTGTTACGTATTAACCTTCTCTTTCAAGCCATCCTCCAATGAGAATGGAATCCTTGGCCCGAATCTTCAAACTCGTTCACGGCGTTAAGCACATGCGCAATTCAATTTTTGAAAGCTGAATTTGCTGCAACAAGTCCGATTGCTGTTTCCGATCTGACTGAATTACAAATGCACAATGACATATCGAGCGCGTCATCAATCCCTATATGAACGAGCCTGAATTGGAATAGAGATGGGGGAGGAGGAGTTTGGCAGCCATATTTTGAGTCAATTAACGGATGTATTTGGAAGGATTACTAGGATAAGGATAGAGGTGATAGAGAAGGGAGGTGTTGCAGGCGGATCTTCGTTTGTATTACAAACATATGAAATCCTGTTGCGTTGGGTGTTGACTGTCCCTTTAATATAACCGTGTTGGTTATGCAAAACTGGGGAATGGGTAATAAAGGTATTATCTATCTTTTTAAAAAATAAAACTTCTACAGTAGACTGTCCCTTTGAGCTGTATTTTAATCAAAGCTCTCATCAGTCCAGGCAGCTATACTGTAGGCAATAACGTTTCATTGCAATAAATGCATTAAGAACCTTTAGTACATTTTTGAAAAATTAGTTCATACAGTTAAAATTAAGTTGAAAAAACAAAGATATACAATAGGTATAAAGTAGAGGCTAATATGAGGTAACTTACCAAGAAACAGAAACTCACTACTTCTGTATACAAAAAATACTTTCAATCTTTATTTAACGTAATTATATAAATATATTAGCTATTGATAACAAATACTTTCAAATCCGCACAATACCACTGATCATGCATATGCCGTCTTTAGACACTGTGAATTTCTAATCCAAAATAATCTTGTGAATAACTGAAATATATTGAACACAATTTGTATATAAAGTATAATTTGACTTAGTGTCTCCGGGAACCAGTGAGTTTATTATTAGCCAATGATGTTACAAGGTTGAATTACAAATAAACTTTATAGAACACACTTCACATTTTTGCTGGACTGTTAAATGGTCACATTCTTCTTCTATTAAATGCTTCTTAGCTGACTTGTCACAGACGTTAAAACCAGGGTGCAGAAAAGGCCATACCTTTAAAATAAAAGATAACAAATAGTCATTTAATTATTTTCTTAAGTTATGCATCATCATTGTTATGAATATTTGATTAAAAAATATATATATATACCTCAATTCCTCATTGATATAAAAATATTTTATAAGGTTTGCTATATGCAATAGACAGCAGATTTTAAAGAAAAAAAACATAAATATTAATTTAAATCTATAGCTTTTTTTCTCCCTGTGAAAACTAGAATCAAACACCTTACAGGAATACAAATGCTCTAATATGCATTTAATTAATACAGTATTGCTTGCTTATAACTGTGTTTAACCCCTGCAAGAGGATTAAACACATAGCAAAAGTCAGCTCCAGAGCAGCAATCCGCTACTGGACCTTGCTGAACACATCTTGTAGGCCAATAACAAGAGGTATATGTGCACAGGTATTACTCACCAGCTAGCTCCCAGTAATGCATTGCTGCTCCTGATCCTATCTAGGTATGCTTTTTAATTAATAATACTAAGGGAGAGATAAGCTGACAAGTCTCTTAAACCTGCATGTTCTATACAAATCATGGAAGTTTATTTTGGCTTTTATAAACCGCATATTAAAATTCTATAAATGAGCTGCTTTATGCTGGGTGGGTCCCATGAAAAAAGCCTAACACCTGCAATAAAGCAGCGTAAAGCTCAGTAATGCAGCCCCATTGATTCCCATGGGGAAACTAAATTTATGTTCACACCTAACACCCTAACATGAACCCCGAAAACACCCCTAATCTTACACTTATTAACCCCTAATCTGCCGCCCCCGAAATCGCCGACACCTACATTATACTTATTAACCCCTCATCTGCCGCCCCAGACATCGCCGCCACCTACGTTATACTTATTAACCCCTAATCTGCTGCCCCCAACATCGCCGACACCTACATTATACTTATTAACCCCTAATCTCTCGCACCCAATGTCGCCGCAACCTACCTACACTTATTAACCCCTAATCTCCTGCTCCGGACATCGCCGCCACTATAATAAACACATTAACCCCTAAACTGCCGCACTCCTGCATCGCAAACGCTAGTTAAATATTATTAACCCCTAATCTGCTGCCCTTAACATCGCCGCAACTTACCTACATTTATTAACGCCTAATCTGCCGCCCCCAACATCGCCGCCACTTACCTACATTTATTAACGCCTAATCTGCCGCCCCCAACATCGCCGCCACTATACTAAAGTTATAAACCCCTAAACCTAAGTCTAACCCTAACACCCCTAACTTTAATATAATTAAAAGAAATCTAAGTAAAACCTACTATCATTACCTAAATAATTCCTATTTAAAACTAAATACCTGTAAAATAAACCCTAAGCTAGCTACATTATAACTAATAGTTACATTGTAGCTATCTTAAGTTTTATTTTTATTTCACAGCTAAATTTACAAGAAAACTATTTTTAATAAGAGGTAGAAGAGATGAAACACAAGTAAACAGATGTCAACTTTTACTATAAATACTATAAAATGCACAGAGTGGCTTTGTCATGATAAGATGCTACAGCAGGTGAGATAGTATTTAGAAACTGCCATAACGTGTGTATTACTCTCACCATTTGAAAATTGCACAGTTTCTTACAACTGGGCAAATGTGTTAATTTATCTTATGATATAAACACTTGCAATCCTGGGGTCAAACTGACTTCATGCTAAGGCCTAGGTTGCTACTAGCAGATGGTGTTTTGAAACTAGATATAGGGGTATCCTTATTGAAGTGACAGTATGATCTAGAATAGTATAAACTCTTCATTACTTCACCAAAGCTAAATGTTTATTAATTATCTTATTTCCAATAGTCTACCTATCTTTCAATTAAATAATATGTCGTATCTAATTATCTCTTAAAGGGCCAGTAAACATAGAAAATAATGTTATATATAACATTATATTAGTTCTAGCTTTATGTAAGCTAATATTCCCTGTGAACTTTTATTAAAAAATAGTGTTTTCCAGACCCGCTCTATGTGCTCTACTGAGCGGGTCTGTTTTTTATACTGAGCGCATCCGCGGTCGGGCCGGGCTGTGACTAGACAGCTGGCTAGATGCGCTCAGTGTAAAAAACAGACCCGCTCAGTAGAGCACAGAGAGCGGGTCTGGAAAACACTCTTTTTTATAACAATTCACAGACAATATTAGGTTCTATAAAGCTAGCACTAATATAATGTTATATAATTGTGCACTATGTGCAGAATTATATAACATTATTTTCTATGTTTACTGGCCCTTTAATCCAGTAAATCCTTATTATTGTCAAGATGAGTGAATGATGATGTGTCACTTATCATATAGTCCTTGTAATCCTGTTTCTCAGTCACTCTTTTTTTCTCTCTCATTCTTTATCTCATTTCTAATAAACATAATAAGGATACAATGCACAAGCAACATTGTTATATGAGTTCAGAATACTATATTTACCTTTTAATGGTTTTCCTAAATAAGCAAACTGATCTTTGAATATTATTTGTCGTCTGCCCATACCGTGGGATCTTGAAAGCACACAATCCACATATATATCCCAGAAGTCCTGGGCCAAACCATCAAACAAAGCATTATGCTTGGGATTAGTTGATTCTTTCAAGAAAATCATGAAGTCCCAGAGCCCTATGATGGTGTCTGCCACTTTGAGTTTTTTCATTTCCACCAACTTACGGGAAGAAGCCTCCCAACACTCATGATCAATCTCTCCAAGGCTTCCAGAGTTAGGATGTCCTGGAACTTCTTTGTGATATGCTGACCTGGCACACACAGAAGTCACCATGAGTATGGATACTAGTTGGAAATACCAACTGCCAACTATCGATTCCATGCCCCAATGTTCCTGCAAGAATGACAGACAAATGCGAATTACCAATATGGCACAGCTTTTTATTATAAACATGTCTATTATAAATTAAAGGTTATAGTGTAAAGGGGCATTTTAGACAAGGAAAGGCAGGCAAATATAATTAATAATTCTAGACATCTTTCTATTGGAATTATATTAAAATAAAATAATATTGCATTTTAAACACAACAATAATAATATAACATTTAAAATTTAATAATATAAATTTTAAAATTTAAAGATAAAAATATTAAACTAAAAATCTATAGGACGATTCAATATGAGGTTGTGTCCTGGCTACTATCTAGGTTTAAAAACAACTTTGTGGTTGGAAATGGTTGAAACTGAGATAATTAACCCCTTAAGGACCAGCGACATACCCTGTATGTCGCTGGCCTTTTTTTGGGACTTGATTGTTTTATAGCACGGTCTTGCCACCAGCGTTGAGACTGCTCTATTCCACTAAGCCTGCTGGAGGGAGGGAATTAATAGCGTGTTCTTGCTAGACTTGTGCTATTATGTCCTGAAAAAACCCTTAACGACCAGTGACATACAGGGTACATTGTGGTCATTAAGGGGTTAATTACAGCCAATCAGAACAAATATGGTTGGTTACGGTCAGGATGTACCAAAGTTGGTTGGGTTAAATTGATTTGTCTCTTCTTTTGTGAATAGTACATAGTTGCCTCAATTTAAAGTGCCCATATTTAATTAATCTTATACAACATTTTAGTTGGAAAGTCAGCTTTGAGAATAGAATAGACTAATTGTAATGTAAGTAATAAATGAATGGCCTACTCACTGCAATATTAAATAGATATTATATGTGAATGCCTTTCCTTTGTTTACAAACCATAGTTTAACATTTCAGCACATTTGGTGCCATGTATATTATGTTCAAACTATCTCCTGTCAAAGCTGCTTTGCTTGATGCTTTTTAAAAGGGACATAATATCCATATGCTAAATCACATAAAAGTGATGTAGCATGGGGCGGAGCTAGACACCGAAGAGGAAAGTCGCAGAGGGCCGGGTCATAGTTGCCAACAGTCCCTGATTTCCAGGGACAGTCCCTGGATTTTGTTGTATGTCCCTGGATTTTTTTTTGTCCCTGGAAATGTCCCTGAAAATCTCTTTTGCACAACATTTGTTGTTTGCATATATATATATATATATATATATATATATATATACAGGTAGTCCTCAGTTTACGCCGGGGTTAGGTTCCAGAAGGAATGGTTGTAAATTGAAACCGTTGTAAATTAAAACCGAGTTTATAATGTAAGTTAATGGGAAGTGAGGGAGTTAGGTTCAAGGCCATTCTCAAAATTGTCATAAGTAACACCTAATACATTATTTTTAAAGCTTTGAAATGAAGACTTTAAATGCTAAACAGCATTATAAACCTAATAAAATAATCACACAACACACACTTTACTTGCATTTTTCTGCAAACAATTAATTCTATGCATTCCAATCTGGACTGATTTATATACAGGAAGATATTGTTCCTATGAAAGCTGCTCGATAGCTTAGGTCTAGTTATACTGATTCATTTTAGCTTGCTTGGCTTGCATATCTTTGCTGCAACACAAGCGGACAGCTCCACCTACTGGCTATTTTAATCAATGCACTGCTTCTCAATGCTTTTCAATAGCAGTCACATGACTGAAAAAAAAGGTTGTTATTCTGAAACGGTGCAAATTGAACTGTTGTAAACCGAGGGGCACCTGTATATATATATATATATATATATATATATATATATATATACACACACACACACATACATATATACAGATATATAGATGATAATTAGATATAGTGTATTATTTAAATATAATTAATTCCTAATGGAATATTGTTATTATTATTGAATGGGTTCACATATTATTTGTCTTTCTAATTTTGATGCTGTGTTGTAAAAATAACCATATGCCCAGAATGTGTTCCAGAGACTGGGTAGGTGTAAGAGCTTGGTACTGTAATCTGTATAATATAAACTATGGATAAGTCTAAATTATACTATTACTTTCAAATGGGTGTGTTTTGATTGCAGAACTGAGGGGGCGGAGCAGTTGAACAGTAGGTCGTCAATACTCCAGTAACCCGCTTGCTTGTTCTGCTGCAAAGTGTCCCTGGAATTTTTTTTTAAATGTTGGCAACTATGCCGGGTATCTGATCCGGAGTAGGTCACAATCATAGTGCTCTATGAATAAGGGCAAGTACAGCCATCAGAGAAGTGGCCGATGTATCAATATGTATGGAACCAAAATAGTGAGTGGTTGGTTCCAGGGGGAAGTTTAATATATGTTACACTGCAGTTCAGCAGGAAATAGTTAGTTAATGAATAAGGCAGTTACACAGAAATTAACTGTAACAAGAGCTGAAGTTTATGCATTCTGTTATAAGATGTTCTTTTAATAAATTTGTCAAAACACTGCAACTGGAGTCTGAGAGACTATCTTATAAACAGCAACTTTATACACTGCAACTGGAGTCTGAGAGACTATCTTATAAACAGCAGCTTTATACACTGCAACTGGAGTCTGAGAGACTATCTTATAAACAGCAGCTTTATACACTGCAACTGGAGTCTGAGAGACTATCTTTTAAACAGCAGCTTTATACACTGCAACTGGAGTCTGAGAGACTATCTTATAAACATCAGCTTTATACACTGCAACTGGAGTCTGAGAGACTATCTTATAAACATCAGCTTTATACACTGCAACTGGAGTCTGAGAGACTATCTTATAAACAGCAGCTTTATACACTGCAACTGGAGTCTGAGAGACTATCTTATAAACAGCAGCTTTATACACTGCAACTGGAGTCTGAGAGACTATCTTATAAGCAGCAGCTTTATACACTGCAACTGGAGTCTGAGAGACTATCTTATAAGCAGCAGCTTTATCATGGTGGTGGCGGATGTTATTTGAGAAATACACCAAAAGCATATGGAAGGTTTAAAACCACCAGGTATGCTGGATTTTCAGGCAACCAATCTGTCTAAGGCATTGAAGAGATAGAAAGAAGACATTCTTCTATACACAGACCTAATCATGGCTGACAAACCAGAGGAGATGAAGGTAAAGTTGTTCCTGTACTTAATTGGGGAAAAAGGCAGAGAGGTAAAAGACACCCTTCTCCAAAAAGCAGCAGCTCCCACACTTGCTCTGCTAATTAAAGCATTTGATGATTATTATGATGTTTGTTGTGATATTATAATATATAATGCTTTCTTCCTAGTTTGTGCTCTGACTTGTAAATGTATATAATTGTTGCAAAGAAGCAGGGGCGGGGACAGTGTTGTTGGAGGGAGGAACCAGGAAATAAAGTGTGTAGTTAGTTGCTGTATAAATGGACTCTGTGTTAGATATATTTCTAAACCACCTGGATTTACAAACACTACATTTTGGTGACGAGGATTATGTTTGAACCCTATTGCTTTGTCTCAGCAAACAGTGAGTAACCTGTTGCAATACACACACAAGAATGGCTGCATGTAATGAATACAACTTCCCTGTGTTTAACTCTGATGCAGAACTTAGCTCAGTAGGCCCAAGATGGCTAAAATGGATTCAGAGATTTGAAAATTATCTTATTGCTTTGGATGTTACTGATGCAAACAGAAAAAAAGGCTTTACTGCTTCATTTAGCTGGAGAAAAAGTGTATGACATTTATGATACCTTGTCTGCAACCACTGACTCATACAATGATGTTAAAGATAAACTGACAACATATTTTCTCCCCAAAAAGAACACTCAGTATGAAATATACACATTCAGACAGGCAACACAACAGGGTGATGAACCTTTAGATGCATTTCAAACCAGGTTACGTTTACTAGCAAAGAATTGTGAGTTTTCTAATGTTGAAAATGAGATTAAAGCACAGATAATACAAAGCTGCACTTCTTCAAAACTTAGGAAATATGCACTGAGACAATCTGAACTATCTTTAAAAGATTTGCTTGATTATGGCAGAACATTAGAAATTGCTGACAGGCAAGCTGCAAGCATAGAAAATAGATCTACTGAAGATCAGTTTATTACAAATAGAGTTCAAAAAGACAGTTCAACAGTACAGCCCACAAGAAAGAAAGAGACCTCATGTGTGTTATGCAGGAACTGTGGGGGTTTCTATCCACATAATGGGACTTGTCCTGCAAGGAATAAGCAATGCAGGGCATGTGGGAAATTTAATCACTTTGCAAAGCAATGTAGAACAAAACTGTATCAAATACCTCAATCACATACTGAGCCACATACATCAGAACAGTGGAAAGTAAATCTAGCCAGATCTCCTGATCAAAAAGGACAATATTCAAACAATGATGACAAATATGTATTTGTAGTAAACAACATGTGTAACCTAACTCAGCCACAAGTTGATGTACTCATTAATGACACTAAAATCACTGCATTGATTGATTCAGGATCTGCTGTCAATTTAGTGGGTGAACAAACATTTCACATGTTAAAACCACAACCACAGTTATTACAGAGTAAAATAAATATATATGCATATGGATCAACTAAACCCCTTAATGTCATTGGTAAATTTACAGCCACATGTGCATTTAAACACAACAAAACAGCAACTATGTTTTATGTTGTAAAGGGTCAAAATTCTTCTCTTCTGAGTTTTGAAACTTCATCCAGTTTGGGACTTATAAAGCTTATGAATGCAATTTCACCTAGAAAGGACACAGGATCTGTAGCAGATCGGTTAGTACAGCAGTATTCCCATTTGTTTAATGGCATTGGTAAATTAAAAGATTTTAAAGTACAGCTGCATATTAACCCACATATAAAACCTGTAATACAACCACATAGAAGAATTCCATTTCATCTAAGGCACAAGGTTGATGCTGAACTCAGGAACCTTGAAACACAAGGAATCATCGAAAGAGTGCAGGGGCCAACTCCATGGGTCTCCCCAATAGTATCAATGCCAAAACCCAAAGACCCAAATAGTGTAAGAATTTGTATAGACATGAGGCAAGCCAACACTGCCATTATCAGGGAGCGCCACATTACTCCAACATTAGATGATATAATTCATGATCTCAACCAGGCAAAAGTTTTCTCCAAACTTGATTTAAAATCAGGCTATCATCAACTGGAATTGGATCCAACAAGTAGATATATAACTACATTCTCAACACACACAGGATTGTGGAGATACAAGCGCCTAAGTTTTGGTGTTTCTTCTGCTGCTGAAGTATTTCAAAATGCAATACAGCAAACATTATCTGGAATTCCAGGAGTTAAAAACTTCAGCGATGATATCATTGTGTTTGGAGCTACTCAAGAGGACCATGATAAAAATCTCACAGCAGTTTTTGAGCGACTTCATGAGAAAGGACTTACCTTAAATTGTAGTAAGTGTGAATTTAACAAAACTAAACTAGAATTTTATGGATTTGTTTTTTCAGCTGAAGGCATATCAGCAGACCCAAAGAAAGTGGAAGCAATTCAGAATGCAAATCCTCCAATAGATGCCAGTGAAGTCAGAAGTTTCCTAGGGATGGTAAACTACTGTTCTCGATTTATCCCTAATTTCTCTACTATTGCCACACCTTTAAGAGAGTTAACAAAGAAAAGTGTGCCATGGCGTTGGACTGAAACTGAACAACAAGCTTTTCAACAACTGAAACAGAGTTTGACCAGTGACAAGACAATGTCCTATTTTAACCCTCAACGGCAAACTATTCTTTTAGTAGATGCTAGCCCTGTTGGTTTAGGTGCTATTCTGGCGCAGAGAGACAAAGGCAAGCATTATATAATTGCTTATGGTAGCCGTTCTTTAAATGATGTGGAAAAACGTTATTCTCAAACAGAACGTGAAGCTCTGGCAATAGTTTGGAGTTGTGAATACTTTCATTTATATTTATATGGTTGTCCATTCACACTGATCACAGATCATAAGCCTTTACAGTTGATCTGGAATAATCCAAAATCCAAACCGCCCGCTAGAATAGAAAGATGGGGTTTAAGACTACAACCATATAATTTTACTGTGGTTTACAAATCTGGAAAAGAGAACCCAGCAGATTATATGTCTCGACATCCTATATCAACAGATTCATTCACAAGTTCACCAAGTTCCATGGATGCAGAGGAATATATCAATTTTGTTACTAATCATGCTATACCTAAAGCATTGAGTTTAGAAGAAATACAACAAGCAACATTAGCTGATCCTATACTGCAAAAACTTGCTGTAATAGTTCAGAATGGAAAATGGTACACAGCTGATTCTGACAAAATACATGGAAAAGAATTGAAGTCATTTGCAAGATTTAGCAAAGAACTCTCAGTGAATAATGACAACAGTATTATCTTGCGAGGTAATCGACTAGTCATTCCGACATGTTTACAACAGCAAGTATTATCCTTAGCACATGAAGGTCACCAAGGAATAGTTAAAATGAAAAGTTTATTGCGAGAAAAAGTGTGGTTTCCATCAATAGATCAACAAGCAGAAAAGTTGGTGAGAAATTGTATTGTGTGTCAAGCCACAACTCCAGGAGCTCACAAAGAACCTTTAAAAATGTCTGCATTGCCTGAAGCACCATGGTGTAATGTGAGTATAGATTTTTATGGTCCATTACCTACTAGAGATTATTTGATGGTGGTTATAGACGAATATTCAAGATACCCGGTAGTAGAAGTTATCAGCTCAACATCTTCAGTCACTGTTATTCCAGTTTTAGACAAAGTTTTCTCTTTATTGGGAATTCCTAAAATTGTTAAAACAGATAACGGTCCCCCATTTAACAGTACTCAGTTTAATAAATTTGCTTCATATCTTGGATTTAAACATAGACACATTACTCCTTTGTGGCCACAAGCTAATGCAGAAGCTGAAAGATTCATGCGTTCTATGGGGAAATTTCTAAGGGCAACTACAGCGCAAGGTAGACCATGGAAACAAAATTTATACTCTTTTCTGAGAGACTATCGATCAACTCCCCATTGTACTACTGGCAGATCACCTGCAGAGCTGTTATTCAATCGCAAACTTCGGATCAAAATTCCGGATATAAATGATTCACTAACAGAGACACTCAACAAGGACTTAATACAAAAAGACAGTCATGCCAAAGCCAAGATGAAAGCTTATGCGGATAAATATTATCATACCAAATCTGCTCCTTTTGCTGTTGGAGACAGAGTCCTGTGTAGGCAAGATAGACGACACAAGTTGGATACTTTATATGATGTCATCCCATATACAGTTACAAGAATTCAAGGATCAATGATCACTGCAGTAAGAAATGGACATACAATTACTCGGAATTCTTCTTTCTTCAAGAAACTACACAAAGAACAGGACACTGAAGTATCTGATGCAGAAGATGATGATTCTGATATACCCAAATTATTTCAAGAACATGATGATAATATGAATAACTCAGAGAACAGTGAGGGGGAAGAAAACATAGCATATGATCAGTCCTTAGATACTAATCGAAAATACCCTCTCAGAGAAAACAGAAGACCTCCTGAATACCTTAAAAATTATGAAAAATAATGTGTTTTCAGGTAATGTATTATGTCATCATGCAACTCTTTTATGTGAAATATAGTTGGTCTTATTTCTAGATATTAAGCATAGTATATATATATAGTTATATTTATGTTTAGTTTAATTGTTATGTTTCTAATCTAAAGTAAGGGAGAGACATGATGTTTGTTGTGATATTATAATATATAATGCTTTCTTCCTAGTTTGTGCTCTGACTTGTAAATGTATATAATTGTTGCAAAGAAGCAGGGGCGGGGACAGTGTTGTTGGAGGGAGGAACCAGGAAATAAAGTGTGTAGTTAGTTGCTGTATAAATGGACTCTGTGTTAGATATATTTCTAAACCACCTGGATTTACAAACACTACAATTATTGTGAGCCAAAGCAAAATGAGACTGTGGAAAGATATATTTTTTTTAAGATGTCAGAGTGAAGATGAAGGAATAGATGCATATGTCACAGGTCTGCGTACACTGGCAGCCACTTGCAACTTTGGTAATATCAGAGACTCATTAATCAGGGACAGGATTGTATGTGGCACAAGAGACTCTAAACTTAGGGAATGCCTACTGAGAGAAGTGGACTTAATACTGGAAAAATGTATTCAAATGAGCTGCTGAGCTGTCTAAAGAGAGGGCAAAGATCACTGAGAGTTCCAGCACTAGTGCAGTGTCAGTCCATGGGATGGACACAAATTACACCCTTAGGAAGGGTCATAACAGAATGACAATGACTCCAGACAAGATAATACAGTTTATGTATTGTGGAAAGCGTCAAAAGAAATTGAAAGAGAAATGCCCAGCATTTGGACAGCAATGTAAAGGGTGTGGTAAAGCAAATAATTTCATTAGCCAGTGCCGTGCCAATACAAAACCAAGAAAGCCAAAAGTACATGCAGTCTATAGAGAGACCGAAGACTTAGAGGAATATGAAGACATTCTGGGTCTGACCTTGGAACCAGCTTTTCAGATTTGTACATTTAAGAAAACAGTTAGCAAATTTCCATCAGCTTTGTTTGCTACCATGCTAAATGACCAGCAAGCAGATAGATCCCAAATGGATTGTGTGGCAGACTGTAATGTCATACCAGCAAGGTTGGTGAAAGACAAATCTAAAATTCTACATTGTGATAAATTGCTAAGGATGTATAATAAGAGCACACTGAAACTAATAGGGATATGTAAGCTCAACATAAGAAACCCACACAACCAAAAGTTATATCAGACTGAGTTTATAGTAATTGACACAGAGGTGTGTAATCCTACACTAGGAAGTAGAGCTATACAAGCTATGGATCTGATCTGCAACACCAAAATATCCTAAATGTGAAACAAGACGGCAACCACCCAGATGCCACTGTGTGGGGCTGGTCAGCCATCAATAAAGAGTATGCAGATATTTTTCAAGGAGTAGGCTGTCTAAAAGGAAAACTGAAATTGGAAGTGGATGCTCTTGTACAGCCTGTTAGACTTCCAAAATGAAAGGTTCCTGTGTCATTACTCAAACTCCTTAGAGAGGAGCTTACCAGTTTAGAAAAACAGGGCATTATAACCCCTGTAGAGAGAAGTACAGACAGGATTAGTAGTATGATGGTAGTGAAAAAAACATAAGGGAAGTTATGAATTCGCATTGACCCTAAGCCTCTGAATAGGGTTTTGAAAAGGAGCCATTATCCTTTGTCAACAATTGATGATGTACTTCCTGACCTAGCAAGAGTACAATTTTTTTAGTATGCAATGCCAAGAGTGGATTTTAGCATATTGAATTAGAGGAAGAATCCGGCTATTTGACCACTTTCTCTACTCCTTTTGGCCAATACCGCTGGGTTTGAATGCCTATGGGTATTAGCCTGGCCCCAGAAGTGTTCCAGAGAAAACTAAATCATGCACTTGAAGGGCTATCAGGATTATGGCAGATGATATTCTGATTGTAGGAGAAGGCGATACCGAGGTGGAAGCTTTTCAAGACCACAATCAAAAGTTAAGGAAATTGCTCAATCGTTGTAGAGAAAGACACATCAAACTAAATCCAGAAAAATTTCAGTTAAGGAAAACAGAAGTGCCATACAGTATATTGGTCACTGATTATCAGCCCAGGGACTTCAAGCAGATCCGAGCAAAGTAAAAGCCATTACTGAAATGCCCAGACTCTCAGATCTTAAAGAAGTACAGAGATTTTTGGGGAGGGTAAACTCTCTTTCTAGGTTTTGTAGTCCAATATAGACAAACAGCATTCTACCTGATGCAGGTAGTAGGAGGCCACTGCAAACGCCTATCAGTTTAACCACAACAGCAAAAATCCACAGCACCAATAAACAATCAGAGGATTTTTTTTGTCTTTATTTCTTTATTTTCTTAGTTTATAAAAAGCATATAGGCACTCAGCAACAACAAAAAGCAACGTTTCGGGTTTCGGGCCCCACTTGAACTGACTTGCAACCTCCTGATAAAGCTTTTACATTCTATAAATCTACAAAAATGATTTACCTAAGGACACTACGGTAGGACTAATGGTATTTCTTGTAAACTAATGATTAGACCTGGTGACCCTTTACCTTATATATTTATTTACCCATCCCTTTCCATATCCATTGAATCTGACAATCCCCCTTTAAACCCAAATTTAACTTACACTTAACTTAAACATGTTTCATGTTTGTCTTTGCATTTTCAATGCAAGCTTGTTTTGTTACAGTTTTTTGAGTTATGGTTTATTTGAATGTTTACTATATATTTAAATGCTTTTCTTACAGGTCAAGAATACACAATAATACTATGTCAGAGATAATTTGTGTTTGCTATATATTAGGTGTTCATGTATATAAGTGTATAACCTATTACATCTGTTTATTATCCACTTGGTAAATGTCGATAAATGTATTATCACATAATGTTAGAGGACTCCACTCTAACATTAAAAGACTTAAAGCCCTTACTACATACAAAAATAACAATGCCCATATAATTCTTATGCAAGAAACCCACTTCACTAAAGCTAAAACACATAAGTATTGGGATAAAGTGTACCCCACATAATTTCATGCCACTAGTCCGGCGGTTCCCAAACTGTGGGCCGGGGCGCCAGAGCTCTTAAGGGGAGGCGCGGGAGCAGGAGCCAAAGTGTTTTTTTTTTTTTAAACATAACATTTCTTTGGGACCTGACTGCTTCCGGAGTTAGCAACGCTGTGAGGAGAGTGTGCGCAATATTTTTTTGGCGCCTGACTGCCTCCTGAATGAGACTGCAGTGCAGTGAAGATCGTTGTGTGGCCGTAAGTACAAATGGCCAGATGAGACACATAACATACATTTTAATGTATAAAAACCAGGCAGGAAATTAAAATATTAAAACACAACCATTAAGAATGTGTTTTATTGTAATAAACAAGGTTAAAATGTTAATTTCAAAATTAAGTCACCAATTTAACTGTTTCTTTAATAATGTCAATATTATAAATCTTTTTAACTTTTAACTACATATAAAGAAGTATTTTTGTTGGCATTTACATAAAATATAACTTGGATCACAAAAAAGAAAGAGAATCTTCACTGTAGTGTGCATAATGAGACAAGCTTCCTAAATCTAAAAATTACAGAAATTATTTTTATTTTTTCTGACAAAAGCTATTAGTCAAAAAGAAAAGACAATGGCATCTACTTATCAAGCCGTCAACTTACTTGCATTCAGCGGCACCAATACGCTCGCCTAAGATCGCCTAACATCGCTGCCACGGACCTGAATACATTCTCCAAAGTTACCAAAAAAGCTGTCAAAAAGCCGCGCACCAAGTACGGTGCGATGAGCAGCGGACTGTTGTTAACTAACAGTCATCGATCTCGCTGCTCTTTGGCTTTTTCACAGCTTTATTGGTACCCTGTCACTAAACACCCACACTATACTATACTGTTTACCCCCTATACCGCCGCTCCCGGAGCCCACGCAACTCTAATAAATGTATTAACCCCTAAACTGCCACTCACGGACCCCGCGGCAACCAAATAAAGTGTTTAACCCCTAAACCGCCGCTCCCGGAGCCCACCGACAACCTTCATTATACTTATTAACCCCTAATCTGCCGTCCCCTACACCGGCCCCCCCTACATTATACTTATTAACCCCTAATCTGCCACCCCCCTATACCGCCGCCACCTACATTATACTTATTAACCCCTAATCTGCCCTCCCACATCGCTGCCACCTACCTACATTTATTAACCCCTAATCTGCCGCCCCCAACGTCGTCGCCACTATATTAAGTTTATTAACCCCTAAACCTAAGTCTAACCCTAACCCTAACACCCCCTAACTTAAATATAATTTAAATAAATCTAAATAAATATTCCTATCATTAAATAAATTATTCCTATTTAAAACTAAATACTTACCTATAAAATAAACCCTAAGATAGCTACAATTTAACTATTAGTTATAATGTAGCTAGCTTAGGGTTTATTTTATAGGTAAGTATTTAGTTTTAAATAGGAATAATTTATTTAATGATAGGAATATTTATTTAGATTTATTTCAATTATATTTAAGTTAGGGGGTGTTAGGGTTAGGGTTAGACTTAGGTTTAGGGGTTAATACATTTAATATAGTGGCGGCGGTGTAGGGGGCGGCAGATTAGGGGTTAATAAGTATAATGTAGGTGGCGGCAGTGTAGGGCGGGGCAGATTAGGGGTGTTTAGACTCTGGGTACATGTTAGGGTGTTAGGTGTAAACGTTACCATAGGAATCAATGGGATATCGGGCAGTAGCGAACATAAGCTTTTGCTGCTTTCAGACTCCCATTGATTCATATGGCATCCGCCGCCTCCAGGGCAGCGGATTGAAGACCAGGTACGCTGGGCTGGTATAGTGGCGAGCGTACCTGGTAGAAATTTGATAACTAGCAAAAGTAGTCAGATTGTGCCGAATTTGCATTCAGAACATCTGTAAAGACGTAAGCATTGATCTATGTCAGACTGAGTCCGACGGATCGTATGTTACGTCACAAAATTCTACTTTTGCCGGTGTGTAGAGTTTGATAACTAAGGGGAATCAGGCTTGCCACAAATACGCTGCAGAATTCCAGCGTATTTGCGGTTGACGGCTTGATAAGTAGATGCCAACATATTCATTGTGCTTCTGGGTAGACTTCTCTGGGGCCAGTGCCAGGGCCGGATTGGGCAGCCAGGATACCAGGAAAAATCCCTGTGGGCCGTCGGCCAGCAGCTCAGCTGGGCTGCTCTGGCTGGCTCAACTGCTGCAGTAGAAAGCAGCAATTAATAAGCATTTTTTTAATGCAAATGCGATATCATCATTGTTGATAGACTAGTGTGGGCGTGGCAGTGCTACTGTGTCTAACAGTAACCAATAACCCGCTCTGTCTGCAACACAACCTACCGCAAAGCAATCAGACTGAGTCTGTGTCTGTCGGTTACTCACAGCTCAGTCTGTCACTGGATGAGGCCAGGGAATGCATGGCCGGCCAGCGTCTCACACATGTGACATAGTGGAGTATCGAAATCCTTCAGTGCAGAGAGCAGGAAAAATCTGAACTTCGAGGGTGGACTCACCACTGGCATTAATAACTTAGCAGTGCTGGTCAGGACCACCCTTTGGGTGGGGTGAGTGTGGCACTGGCCTCAGGCCCCTTGCTTTGTGGTGCATATGATACAGGGTGAGGTGGAGAAGATCTGGGACTCTGGAGCATCGGACATAAGCAACAGATCAGAGCCTCTTAAAACTAAATACTTACCTATAAAATAAACCCTAAGATAGCTAAAATGTAACTATTAGTTATATTGTAGCTAGCTTAGGGTTTATTTTATAGGTAAGTATTTAGTTTTAAATAGGAATAATTTATTTAATGATAGGAATATTTATTTAGATTTATTTCAATTATATTTAAGTTAGGGGGTGTTAGGGTTAGGGTTGGACTTAGGTTTAGGGGTTAATACATTTAATATAGTGGCGGCGGTGTAGGGGGCGGCAGATTAGGGGTTAATAAGTATAATGTAGGTGGCGGCAGTGTAGGGGGGGCAGATTAGGGGTGTTTAGACTCTGGGTACATGTTAGGGTGTTAGGTGTAAACGTTACCATAGGAATCAATGGGATATCGGGCAGTAGCGAACATAAGCTTTTGCTGCTTTCAGACTCCCATTGATTCATATGGCATCCGCCGCCTCCAGGGCAGCGGATTGAAAACCAGGTACGCTGGGCTGGTATAGTGGCGAGCGTACCTGGTAGAAATTTGATAACTAGCAAAAGTAGTCAGATTGTGCCGAATTTGCATTCGGAATATCTGTAAAGACGTAAGCATTGATCTATTTCAGACTGAGTCCGGCGGATCGTATGTTACGTCACAAAATTCTACTTTTGCCGGTGTGTAGGGTTTGATAACTAAGGGGAATCAGGCTTGCCACAAATACGCTGCAGAATTCCAGCGTATTTGCGGTTGACGGCTTGATAAGTAGATGCCAACATATTCATTGTGCTTCTGGGTAGACTTCTCTGGGGCCAGTGCCAGGGCCGGATTGGGCAGCCGGGATACCAGGAAAAATCCCTGTGGGCCGTCGGCCAGCAGCTCAGCTGGGCTGCTCTGGCTGGCTCAACTGCTGCAGTAGAAAGCAGCAATTAATAAGCATTTTTTTAATGCAAATGCGATATCATCATTGTTGATAGACTAGTGTGGGCGTGGCAGTGCTACTGTGTCTAACAGTAACCAATAACCCCCTCTGTCTGCAACACAACCTACCGCAAAGCAATCAGACTGAGTCTGTGTCTGTCGGTTACTCACAGCTCAGTCTGTCACTGGATGAGGCCAGGGAATGCATGGCCGGCCGGCGTCTCACACATTTATCTGTACATGACCAATTAATTGTTTGCAATCTCTGTCAGTAAGAACAGTGTTTAGCACAAGAAGAAATATCCCTTAGAAAATATTTACAGCCCAAAAACTGAAAATAAATAACAATAAAAATCATAGTAATTTCTCCATCTGCTCCAGAATTGCAAAAATTAATGTTGGCTTTGCTGTTTTTAGTATATAAACTAATAACACATCAACACCCCCTGTAACTTAAAGGGACATGCCACCCACATTTTTTTCTTTTATGATTTAGAAAGAGAATGCAATTTTAAACATCTTTCTAATTTACTTATAATATCTAATTTGTTTTATTCTCTTGATATTCTTTGATGGAAAGCATATCTAGATATGCTCTCTAGCTGCTGATTGGTTGCTGCACATAGAAGCCTTGTGTGATTGGCTCACCATGTGCATTGCTTTTTCTTCAACTAAGGATATTTAAAAAATTAAGCAAAATAAATAATGGAAGTAAACTGTAATGTTGTTTAAATTTCTATTCTCTATCTGAATCATGAAAGAAAGATTTTGGGTTTAGTGGCCCTTTAAGTACTGTATGTAATTCAAACAGAAAAGGATAAAATGCATGTGATTTTCCTGCAAAAAACTCTGGGTAATTATATAGCTGAGTTTTTTGCAAATCCATACAATTTCTGACAAACACAATATCCGTGTAATTGTTCAGGGAATACAAAAGGTCATCATCCTACATCATATGTAGCTCACACATGGGCAGGTATCCTGTCTGATGTCTTGTTGGTATGTGAGTGTGTTAGTATGTGACTGTGTGAGTATGTGACTGTGTGAGTATATGACTGTGTTAGTATGTGACTGTGTGGGTATATGACTGTGTTAGTATGTGAGTGTGTGAGTATGTGACTGTGTGAGTATGTGACTGTGTGAGTATATGACTGTGTTAGTATGTGACTGTGTGAGTATGTGACTGTGAGTATGTGACTGTGTGAGTATGTGACTGTGTGAGTATATGACTGTGTGAGTATGTGAGTGTGTTAGTATATGACTGTGTTAGTATGTGAGTGTGTGAGTATGTGACTGTGTGAGTATGTGACTGTGTTAGTATGTGACTGTGTGAGTATGTGACTGTGTGAGTATGTGACTGTGTGAGTATGTGACTGTGTGGGTATATGACTGTGTTAGTATGTGACTGTGTGAGTATGTGACTGTGTTAGTATGTGAGTGTGTGAGTATATGACTGTGTGAGTATGTGACTGTGTTAGTATGTGACTGTGTGAGTATGTGACTGTGTGAGTATGTGACTGTGTGAGTATGTGACTGTGTGGGTATATGACTGTGTTAGTATGTGACTGTGTGAGTATGTGACTGTGTGGGTATATGACTGTGTTAGTATGTGACTGTGTGAGTATGTGAGTGTGTGAGTATATGACTGTGTGAGTATGTGACTGTGTTAGTATGTGACTGTGTGAGTATGTGACTGTGTGAGTATGTGACTGTGTGAGTATGTGACTGTGTGGGTATATGACTGTGTTAGTATGTGACTGTGTGAGTATGTGACTGTGTGAGTATATGACTGTGTGAGTATGTGACTCTGTGAGTATGTGACTGTGTTAGTATGTGACTGTGTTAGTATGTGATTGTGTGAGTATGTGACTGTGTTAGTATGTGAGTATGTGACAATGTGAGTATGTGACTATTTGAGTATGTGACTGTGTGAGTATGTGACTGTGTTAGTATGTGACTGTGTTAGTATGTGAGTGTGTGAGTATGTGACTGTGTTAGTATGTGAGTATGTGAGTATGTGACTATTTGAGTATGTGACTGTGTGAGTATGTGACTCTGTGAGTATGTGACTGTGAGTATGTGACTCTGTGAGTATGTGACTGTGTTAGTATGTGACTGTGTTAGTATGTGACTGTGTGAATATGTGAGTGTGTGAGTGTGTGAGTATGTGAGTGTGTGAGTATGTGACTATGTGAGTATGTGACTGTGAGCATGTGACTATGCATGGGCACATTGTCACAATTCTTGTCTGAGAAATTTCAAGAGTTAACTGTAATAATAAAGTAAAAGCATAGCAAGAGAATAAAAATAAATAAAGGTTTGTCACAACCCATTGATCTGATGACAATAATTGTGTCACAACTAACTTACGGCTAGATTTAGAGTTTTGTTGGTAACGACCCGCATAGCTAACGCTCCTTTTTTCCCCCCGCACCTTTTAAACAATGCTGGTATTGAGAGTTCTCTGAAGGGCTGCGTTAGGCTCCAAAAAGGGAGCGTAAAGGCATATCTACCGCTACTTCTACTCTCAATACCAGCGTTGCTTACGGTAGCGGCTAGCTGGAAAAACGTGCTTGTACACGATTCCCCCATAGGAAACAATGGGGCAGTTTGGGCTGAAAAAAAACCTAACACCTGCAAAAAAGCAGCGTTAAGCTCCTAACGCAGCCCCATTGTTTCCTATGGGGAAACACTCTCTAAGTCTGCACCTAACACCCTAACATGTACCCCGAGTCTAAACACCCCTAACCTTACACTTATTAACCCCTAATCTGCCGCCCCCGACATCGCCGACACCTGCATGATATTATTAACCCCTAATCTGCCGCTCCGTACACCGCCGCAACCTACATTATACCTATGAACCCCTAATCTGCTGCCCCTAACATCGCCGACACCTACATAATATTTATTAACTCCTAATCTGCCCCCCCCCAATGTCGCCACTACCTACCTACACTTATAAACCCCTAATCTGCTGACCGGAAATCGCCGCCACTATAATAAATGTATTAACCCCTAAACCGCCGCACTCCCGCCTCGAAACCCTATAATAAATAGTATTAACCCCTAATCTGCCCCCCCCCCTCGGTCGGCAGATAAGTCTAACCCTAACCCTAACACCCCCCCTATGTTAAATATAATTTTAATCTAACGAAATAAATTAAATATTATTAACTAAAGTCTTCCTATTTAAAGCTAAATACTTACCTGTAAAATAAACCCTAATATAGCTACAATATAACGAATAATTATATTGTAGCTTTTTTAGAATTTATATTTATTTTACAGGCAACTTTGTATTTATTTTAACTAGGTACAATAGCTATTAAATAGTTATTTACTATTTAATAGCTACCTAGTTAAAATAATTACAAAATTACCTGTAAAATAAATTCTAACCTAAGTTACAATTAAACCTAACACTACACTATCAATAAATTAATTAAATAAATTACCTACAATTAAATAAACTAAACTAAATTACAAAAAAAAAACACTAAATTACAAAAAATAAAAAAAGTTACAAGAATTTTAAGCTAATTACACCTACTCTAAGCCCCCTAATAAAACAACAAAGCCCCCCAAAATAAAAAAATTTCCTACCCTAATCTAAATTAAAAAAGTTAACAGCTCTATTACCTTACCAGCCCTTTAAAGGGCCTTTTGCGGGGCATTGCCCCAAAGTAATCAGCTCTTTCACCTGTAAAAAAAAATACAATACCCCCCAACATTAAAACCCACCACCCACACACCCAACCCTATTCTAAAACCCACCCAATCCCCCCTTAAAAAAACCTAACACTACCCCCTTGAAGATCACCCTACCTTGAGACGTCTTCACCCAGCCGGACACAAGTGGTCGGTCCGAAGTCTTCATCCTATCCGGCCAGAAGAGGACTTCCAGACCGGCAGAAGTCTTCATCCAGGCGGCATCTTCTATCTTCATCCTTCCGGAGCGGAGCGGGTCTATCTTCAAGACTTTTTATTTTATAGGTATTTAGTTTTAAATAGGTTTAATTTATTTAATTGTAGTAATTCAGGTTTAATTTATTTAATTGTAGTAATTTAATTTCATTTTATTTAAATTATATTTAAGTTAGGGGGGATTAGGGTTAGATTTATATTTAGGGGTTAATAAATGTAATATAGTAGCGGCGACGTTGGGGGCTGCAGATTAGGGGTTAATACATGTAGGTAGGTGTCGGCGATGTTTGGGACGGCAGATTAGGGGTTAATAAAATGTAACTAGTGTTTGCGAGGCGGGAGTGCTGCGGTTTAGGGGTTAATACATTTATTAAAGTGGTGGCGATGTCCGGTCAGCAGATTAGGGGTTAAACATTTTAGTTAAGTGTTTCCGATGTGGGGGGGGGGCTCGGTTTAGGGGTTAATAGGTAGTTTATGGGTGTTAGTGTACTTTTTAGCACTTTAGTTAAGAGTTTTATGTTACAGCGTTAGCCCATAAAACTCTTAACTACTGACTTTAAATGCGGTAGGAGTCTTGCCAGGAGAGGGTCTACCACTCACTTTTTCAGGCGATCGTAATACCGGCGTTAGGAAGATCCCATTAAAAAGATAGGATACGCAATTGACGTAAGGGGATTTGCGGTAAGCTAAAATCGCGGGGGGAAAAGTGAGCGGTAGACCTGTACCTGCCTGACTCATAATACCAGCGGGCGTTAAAAAGCAGCGTTGGGACCCCTCAACGCTGGTTTTTAAGGCTAACGCAAGACTCGTAATCTAGCCAAAAGTTTGATGTATATTGCAGTCCCCTCTTGTGAAAACTAGAGTATTTGCATAATGATTACAAATATTACCTGTTATGAGTTGGCAGAGGTGGGGGTACTCAGTACCAGTGAGTACCCCCTCAAAAAAAGACCTGTGTTTAATTGAGATAATGAAAAGATTTTACATTACAATCTTCTGCACATTAAACAATATCTCAGATGGATTTTCAAAGAGATATTCACATATAGATCTCAAGATATCTAGACATATATATACTGTATATATTCATATACATATCTCTCTATAAATAGATATATTAATCCAAAAATCTTGCAATATGAAATATTAGCATTTCCATGTACACTTTTCAAGGAGAATACGTCATGGGCTTTGCACAACAGATTAGGGTTTTAGTTTTTTTTGTTTTTTTCTATTTGTCTTCTCTATTGACTTCTATGGGGGAATACGTGAATAAGTTATTTTGCAACTTGTAATACCTGCACAACCCCAAATGCGCAAAAACCTTAACGGATGCTTTGTTTTCACAATTGCAAAAAAACAGATTTGACGCATGACTTGTAAACTTGCCCTTTGTTCATTAACAGACCCTTTGAATCTAACAATTGTTTCTTATTCCATGAATCTGTAAATTAAATCTAAAATTTTTTTTTATCACATTTAAACATCAGTTTGAGCTAGATAACGTTTTTACTTGTAAATGTAACAAATAATACTGAGAACAAAAATCTTAATAAAAGATTACTATAAACAGGTGTTAAATTTACACCTAGAATATGATCTAGCCCCACATGTTTAATCATTTACCATATATTTAAATCACATCCAAATACTGAAGCCACCAAAATTCTTGTAGATTTAGAAAATAGTACTGAAAATCCTGTATACCTATTTTTGATAATAGCACTTTATCAGGGATAAACCTAATTTTACTGAGTTATATCCTTTTTTCTTGTATATTTAGCTCAGTCAACAATGTATTAGGTCAGACAAAATATATTCTTTACATTATACAGGTACATGTTGCTCTATAAAGCAGTTCTGAGTACAAATATGTGGTTTACAGAAAACAGTTTTGTTAGCCATGTATTATATAAATCTCCTTTAGAAACAAAATATACATAACAAAATGTGCTTATTTAAATTCCTCTTGTCACAAGCTTTGAAGTATTTGCTACATGTGCCTTGTATAAGATATGTGTGCACTTAAAAATCTCAGGAGCATTGTGCTTTATATTCTTTTCATTTTTCTATCTTCATTCTGAATTAAATGACTAAACTGACCTATACTGGGCTTAATACAATGCACAATTGACTATGTTAAGCAAATGAATTCATCTGCACTAATAACAATAATAAACAATTTTCTGTGTAGAAATGTAAATTTATGCCTCATTCTTACACCGTAAAGCACCTGTTAATTCCTAGAAGCACAATAACTACTTCACTTAAGAGCAGCTACTGAATCCTCAAAATTATAATCCATACATAGAACATTAAACAAGTATTAGCAATCAAGCTTATCAATTATGCAGATTTAAAAAAAAAACCAAAAAAAAAACAATTGCATATAAAATCCAAGACACTAAAATTTAGGGAACATATCAATAAATAAACAACTTGAAACTTACGTGATGATATGCAATGAAGTTTCACCTGGAAAAAAAAGTTTTTCAATCGTTAAAAGCGTTTATAGATGTGTATAAGTATATCCACAAAGAGTTGTAAAAGATAATGTGTGGCTCATAAAAATCTAGATAGATAGATCTTTTGTTCAGTGAGTTAAATTGTTTCTGACAGACCTGAGCAAGCCTGTGATGAGTGAATGAGAGGTGAGCAATTGTAGAGCCCAGGGAATATTTATATTAAAGCCCCTCCTACATGCCTGCGTCACATCAAGGAGGCCAAAAATTGTCTGAGTCAATTGTATTCCTTTTTGTAGAACAATGTGTTATACTGAGATCACTACTGTGAGCAACTGGGATGGATAGGGAATTAAGTCATATAGATAGAAGTGCAAGTAAATTATATTTTTCTATGTATAACTTGCGATGTACGGATTTTGTACAAGACTAGTGGCTTAATAAAAACGTATGAAGCGTCAACCTACTCAAAAATAATAGCCAAGGTCATCTGTCTAAAAATTACCTACACTATTTTTAAGGCATTAAGAGCCAGAATAATAAAACATTTAAATCTTTATATATACAAAAATACACAAAGTCAAATTCACCTTTTATAGAGCTCGGTAATTATTATTATTATCATTTATTTATAAACATAATAGGAAGCGCTATAACATATACAGAGTGAAAGAAATAATCAATGGACTTTTACCCATGAACCATAAAGGGTAGAGGGCCACGCCCGTGAGTCGCTGTTAGATGTAAACCACCTTTTCATTAGATGATCGGCAGGACAGGTAGACTTGTGAACTTGCATCTGAAAGATGTAAACAAGACTTTAATTCATTAGGATTTTTTGAGGTTTTAACCAGAAATGATGCAGAAAATGTTATTGTAATAAACACCTAATTTGACCCCTCAGAGAAGTCACATCATGGTATAGCATCATATAATTCTTGCTGAATGTTGTCATTAATATCCCTATCCCTGTGAACTGTATTACCACAGTTCCCTTATTATGGGCTAGATTACAAGTGGCGCACAAATTGTAGCGCAAGCAATATTGGGTTTTTCGTTGCTTTTTGCGCGCAACGAAAATAGCTTGCGTATAATGATTTCAAACTAAACGCCTTAGTTTGAGCGTAATTGCGATTTACACTCTTCAGGTTAGCGCAACTTCAGAGCTCGCGTAAAGGGAAGGGGAAGAAAAAAGTTGCATTAAAAACAAAATAAATACATGTTAAATTACAGTTACACTCATATAAAAACTGTCTGATTAAAAATTATTTTAAAAAAACAGAATTTATGCTTACATGATAAATTTCTTTCTCTTGTGATGTATCAAGTCCACGGATTCATCCATACTTGTGGGATATTCTCCTTCCCTACAGGAAGTGGCAAAGAGAGCACCCACAGCAGAGCTGTCTATATAGCTCCTCCCTTAGCTCCGCCCCCCAGTCATTCGACCGAAGGCTAGGAAGAAAAAGGAGAAACTATAGGGTGTAGTGGTGATTGAAGTTTTTTAATTAAAAATATACTACCTGTCTTAAACAGACAGGGTGGGCCATGGACTCGTTACATCACAAGAGAAAGAAATTTATCAGGTAAGCATAAATTCTGTTTTCTCTTGTAAGATGTATCGAGTCCACAGATTCATCCATACTTGTGGGATACCAATACCAAAGCTTTAGGACATGGATGAAGGGAGGGACAAGACAGGTACCCTAAACGGAAGGCACCACTGCTTGTAAAACCTTTCTCCCAAAAATAGCCACCGAAGAAGCAAAAGTATCGAATTTGTAAAATTTGGAAAAAGTATGAAGTCGCCGCCTTACAAATCTGTTCAACAGAAGCCTCATTTTTAAAAGCCTATGTGGAAGCCACTGCTCTAGTAGAATGAGCAGTAATTCTTTCAGGAGGCTGCTGGCCAGCAGTCTCATATGCCAAACGGATGATGCTTTTCAGCCAAAAGGAAAGAGAGGTAGCCGTAGCCTTTTGACCTCTCCGTTTACCAGAATAAACAACAAACAATGAAGATGTTTGACGGAAATCTTTAGTTGCTTGTAAGTAGAACTTTAAAGCACGAACCACATCAAGATTGTGCAACAGACGTTCCTTCTTTAATGAAGGATTAGGACACAGAGAAGGAACAACAATCTCCTGATTGATATTCCTATTAGAAACAACCTTAGGAAGAAACCCAGGTTTGGTACGCAAAACCACCTTATCTGCATGGAAAACCAGGTAAGGTGAGTCACACTGTAAAGCAGATAACTCAGAAACTCTTCGAGACGAAGAGATAGCTACTAAAAACAAAACTTTCCAAGATAGAAGCTTAATATCTATGGAATGCATAGGTTCAAACGGAACCCCTTGAAGAACATTAAGAACCAAATTTAGGCTCCATGGTGGAGCAACAGGTTTAAATACAGGCTTGATCCTGACCAAGGCCTGACTAAACGCTTGAACGTCTGGGACATCTGCCAGACATTTGTGTAAAAGAATAGACAAAGCAGATATTTGTCCTTTTTAAGGAACTAGCTAATAATCCCTTCTCAAATCCTTCTTGGAGAAAGGACAAAATTCTAGGAATCCTAATCTTACTCCATGAGTAACCCTTGGATTCACACCAACAAAGATATCTACGCCAAATCTTATGATAGATTTTCCTGGTGACAGGCTTTCTAGCCTGAATCAGGGTATCAATGACCGACTCAGAGAAACCACGCTTTGATAGAATCAGGCATTCAATCTCCAAGCAGTCAGACGCAGAGAAAGATTTGGATGCTTGAAAGGACCTTGGATTAGAAGGTCCTGCGTCATTGGCAGAGTCCACGGTGGAACAGATGACATGTCCACCAGGTCTGCATACCAAGTCCTGCGTGGCCATGCAGGTGCTATCAGAATCACCGAAGCTCTCTCCTGCTTGATTCTGGCAACCAGACGTGGGAGGAGAGGAAACAGTGGAAATAGATAAGCCAGATTGAAGGACCAGGGCACTGCTAGAACATCTATCAGTACCACCTGGGGATCCCGGGACCTGGACCCGTAACAAGGAAGTTTGGCATTCTTTTGGGACACCATCAGATCCAATTCTGAGTCAGCTGGGCAAATACCTTCGGATGGAGCTCCCACTCCCCCGGATGAAAAGTCTGACGACTTAGGAAATCCGCCTCCCAGTTCTCTACCCCTGGGATATGGATTGCTGAGAGATGGCAAGAGTGATCCTCCGCCCATCGGATTATTTTGGTTACCTCCATCATCGCTAGAGAACTCCGTGTTCCTCCTTGATGATTGATATAGGCTACAGTTGTGATGTTGTCCGACTGAAATCTGATGAATTTGGCCGCATCTAGCTGATGCCATGCCTGAAGCGCATTGAATATCGCTCTCAGTTCTAGAATGTTTATTGGGACTAGAGATTCCTCCCAAGACCATAAGCCCTGTGCTTTCAGGGATTTCCAGACTGCACCCCAGCCTAGCAGGCTGGCATCTGTCGTTACTATGAGCCACTCTGGCCTGCAGAAACACATTCCCTGAGACAGGTGGTCCTGAGACAACCACCAGAGAAGAGAATCTCTGGTCTCTTGGTCCAGATGCAGTTGAGGAGATAAATCTGCATAATCCCCATTCCACTGTTTGAGCATGCATAGTTGCAGTGGTCTGAGGTGTAGGCAGGCATAAGGAACTATGTCCATTGCCACTACTATGAGTCCGATTACCTCCATACACTGAGCCACTGATGGCTGAGGAATGGAATGAAGAGCTCGGCAAGTGATTAAAAGTTTTGATTTTCTAACCTCCATCAGAAATATTATCAGCCATCAGAGTCCCTAGGAAGGAAACTCTTGTGAGAGGGACGAGAGAACTCTTTTTTATGTTCACCTTCTATCCGTGAGATCTCAGAAAAGCCAACACGATGTCCATGTGAGACTTGGCTAGCTGGAAAGTTGACGCCTGAATTAAGATGTCGTCTAGATAAGGCGCCACTGCTATACCCCGCGGTCTTAGAACCGCCAAAAGGGACCCTAGCACCTTTGTGAAAATTCTGGGAGCCGTGGCCAACCCGAAAGGAAGGGCCACAAACTGGTAATGCCTGTCCAGAAAGGCGTATCTGAGGAATTGATGATGATCTCTGTGAATAGGGATGTGTAGATACGCATCCTTTAAATCCACGGTAGTCATATATTGACCCTCCTGGATAAGAGGAAGAATAGTCCGAATAGTCTCCATCTTTAAAGATGGTACTCTGAGGTATTTGTTTAGAATTTTGAGATCCAAGATCGGTCTGAAAGTTCCCTCTTTTTTGGGAACCACAAACAGGTTGGAGTAAAAACCTAGCCCTTGTTCCGCTCTTGGAACTGGGCGGATCACTCCCATGGTATGTAGGTCTTCTACACAGCATAAGAATGCCTCTCTCTTTGTCTGGTTTGCAGACAATTGAGAAATGTGAAATCTCCCCCTTGGGGGGGAGTCTTTGAAGTCCAGAAGATATCCTTGGGACACAATTTCTAAAGCCCAGGAATCATGAACATCTCTTGCCCAAGCCTGTGCGAAGAGAGAGAGTCTGCCCATACTAGATCCGGTCCCGGATCGGGGGCTACCCCTTCATGCTGTCTTAGAGGCAGCAGCAGGCATCTTGGCCTGTTTACCTTTGTTCCAAGCCTGGTTAGGTCTCCAGACTGACTTGGATTGGACAGAATTTCCCTCTTGCTTTGCTGCAGGGGAAGCTGAAGCGGGACCTTTGAAGTTCTGAAAGGAACAAAAATGATTTTGTTTGGTCCTCATCTTATTTGTTTTATCCTGAGGGAGGGCATGGCCTTTCCCTCCAGTGATGTCTGAAATAATTTATTTCAGTGTAGGCCCGAATAGGGTCTTTCCTTTGAAAGGAATGTTCAACAACTTAGATTTTGATGACACATCAGCAGACCAGGACTTAAGCCATAACGCCCTGCGTACCAAAATGCCAAAACCTGAATTCTTTGCCGCTAATTTAGCCATTTGGAAAGCGGCATCTGTAATGACAGAATTAGCCAACTTAATTCTATCCATAATATCCTCTAATGGAGTCTCCACCTGGAGAGCCTCTTCTAGAGCCTCAAACCAGAAAGCAGCTGCAGTAGTTACAGGAACAATGCATGCAATAGGTTGGAGAAGAAAAACTTTGATGAACAAAAATTTTCTTTAGGAGACCGTCTAATTTTTTATCCATAGGATCTTTGAAAGCACAACTGTCTTCGATAGGTATGGTTGTACGCTTGTACTCCCTCCACCTTAGGAACAGTCTGCCACAAGTCCTGTATGGTGTCAGATATGGGAAACATTTTCTTAAAAACAGGAGGGGGAGCGAACGGAATACCTGTCTATCCCACTCCTTAGTAACAATAGTCACAATCCTCTTAGGGACTGGAAAAACATCAGTGTAAACAGGAACCTCTAAATATCTGTCCATTTTACACAATTTCTCTGGGACCACTATAGGGTCACAATCGTCTAGAGTAGCTAATACCTCCTGCAATATGCGGAGGTGTTCAAGCTTAAATTTAAAGGCCGTCATATCATAATCTGTCTGAGGGAGCGTCTTTCCTGAATCAGAAATCTCTCCCTCAGATAACAAATCCCTTACCCCTACTTCAGAACATTGTGAGGGTATATTGGATATGGCTCAGCATTTGTTCTTAACCCAGAGCTGTCACGCTTTCCTTGTAAACCAGGCAGTTTAGAGAAAACTTCTGTGAGGGTTTTATTCATAACTATGGCCATGTCTTGTAAAGTAAATTAATTTGACGCATTAGAGGTACTTGGCGTCACTTGTGCGGGCGTTACTGGTTGTGACACTTGCGGAGAGCTAGATGCTAAACCCTCATTTCCTTCTAACTGAGAATCATCTATTGCAATATATTTAATTGCTAAAATATGCTCTTTATAATTTATAGACATATTAGTGCAAGTGGGACACATTCTAAGAGGGGGTTCCACAATGGCTTCTAAAAACATAGAACAAGGATTTTCCTTGGTGTCAGACATGTTAAACAGGCTAGTAATGAAACAAACAAGCTTGGAAAACACTTTAATTAAAGAAAATAACACTTTAAACAAAAACGGTACTGTGCCTTTAAGAGGAAAAAAAGCTGCACAAACTCTGCAAAACAGTGTAAAAAAGCAGTAAACAAAACGAAATTTTTACAGTAGCATCATAAAGCCTTAGTAACTTTGCACCACTATGCAAATAAACAATTAACCCCTTAATGTAAAAACCGGATTGAAAAAACTTCAAAACCGGTAAAATAATGTTCAGCACCTTGCCACAGCTCTGCTGTGGCGCCTACCTGCCCTTTAGGAACGATTTGTGGGAAAAAAAACTCTTTACAGCCCTCAAATACAGCAGGAATCTCTGGAGAAGTAGCTAGATGCTTCTGAGGTAAATAAACTGTGCAACTGAAAATAGGCCCCTCCAACCTCACTCGATGTTATGGGGCCTAAAAGAAACACCACAGAGTGTTTCTTAAACTAGCCATGTGGGTTAATAACCCTTAAACAGCCACAAAGACCCCTTAAAGTCCCTCAAAAAACATTATATTTGTAATTAAACCAAAAAAGTTTTTTCCTATTAGTGTCACCAGTAACTATGAGCCCTTTATGCAAGCTTGGATCCCTCTTTTACTGAATACAGCTTACCTTTCCCTCATGGGTATATTGCCAGCCTTTTCTAGAAATAACACAGTCTGTCTAGAAAAAAATAGACTGAACATACCTTAATGCAGTTTAGCCTGCAAACTGTTCCCCCAACTGAAGTTTTCCTGTACTCTTCAGCCCTTGTGAGAACAGCAGTGGATCTTAGTTACAAAATGCTAAGATCATCATCCTCCTTGCAGAAATCTTCATCCCTTTTCTGCCAGAGAGTAAATAGTACACACCGGTACCATTTAAAATAACAAACGTTTGCTTGAGAAAATAAAAACTAACATTTTTGTCAACACACTCACTTTACCCTTCCTAGCAGTTAAGCAGGCAAAGGAGAATGACTGGGGGCGGAGCTAAGGGAGGAGCTATATAGACAGCTCTGCTGTGGGTGCTCTCTTTGCCACTTCCTGTAGGGAAGGAGAATATCCCACAAGTATGGATGAATCCGTGGACTCGGATTACATCTTACAAGAGAAAAATATTAAAAAGTTATAATGGCTCAAAGATAGATAGTATAAGGTGTTTGAGAAACAAAAAGGCTGCAAAGGGCTGTATTATATATATGCAAACATGGACATGTTTAAATATAATGTAGGTATTCATATATATATATATTATATATATATATATATGCTGTATATAGGTAATAGATGTATGTATTTATGTTATTTATTGTATATTTACTTTACATATTTCACATTACAATTCTCTTCACTTACAGGATAATGTACTTTTTATTGTAAATACATATTTCTATATGTATATCTATATGTACCTATACCTATATCTGTATATCTATTCTATAGCTATATAGGTATAGATATATATTTTACATGAACAGTATCAGATATATATACAAATATATATTAATATAAAAAAGTACATTATTTTCATGTGAAGAACATAGGAATGTAAAATATGCGGAACATGCATCAGGGTTCTCAATTTAAGACTAACACGATTTAATAATACTTATCAATATTTTATATGTAATATTAAATAACGCACTTTCTTTCATGTGTGCTAACCGACTGCATTAGTCCTGAAATGCAAAACCCAATGTGCGTTATGCATATTTTACATATAGAGAATAATGTACATTTTATTATTAAATATATATTTCTATATAATGCGATAAGTTAATGTAAAATACATATATAAACCTATATATGTATAGGAATAAATATACAGGTATAGGTATATATATATATATATATATATATATATATATATATACAGTGTATATATATTATATATATAAACTAGTCCTAAAGCCCGTGTACACAGGCCATTTTTTTGCAGTACAGCGGTCCCACCCCTTGCTCTCTCTCTATCCCCCTCTCTTTTGCTCTCTCTCTCTCCCCTCTCTTTACTCTCTCCCCCCTCTCTTTTGCTCTCTCTCTCCCCCCTCTCTTTTGCTCTCTCTCCCCCTCTCTTTTTGCTCTCTCTCTCCCCCTCTCTTTTGCTCTCTCTCTCCCCTCTATTGCTGTCTCTCTCCCTCTCTTTTGCTCTCTCTCCCCCTCTTTGCTGTCTCTCTCCCCCTCTTTTGCTGTCTCTCTCCTCTTTTTTGCTCTCTCTCTCCCCCTCTTGTTTGCTCTCTCCTCTCGTTTGCTCTCTCTCTCCTTTCTTTTCTCTCTCCTCTCTTTTGCTGTCTCTCCCCCTCTCTTTTGCTCTCTCTCCCCTCTCTTTTGCGCTCTCTCCCCCTCTCTTTTGCGCTCTCATTCCCTCTTTTTGCGCTCTCATCCCCCTCTCTTTTGCGCTCTCTCTCCCCTCTCTTTTGTGCTCTCTATCCCTCTCTTTGCGCTCCTCTCCCCCTCTCTTTGTGCTCTCTCCCTCTCTTTTGTGCTCTCTCTCCCCCTCTTTTGTGCTCTCTCCCCCTCTTTTGTGCTTTCTCCCCCTCTCTTTTGTGCTTTCCTCCCACCTCTCTTTGTGCTCTCTCCCCCTCCTTTTTGTGCTCTCTCACCCTCTCTTTTGTGATCTCTCTCCCCCTCTCTTTTGCGCTCTCTCCCCCTCTCTTTTGGCTCTCTCCCCCTCTCTCTTTTGTGCTCTCTCCCCCCTCTCTTTTGCGCTCTCATCCCCCTCTCTTTTGTGCTCTCTCCCCCTCTCTTTGTGCTCTCTCTACCCCCTCTCATTTTGTGCACTCTCCCCCTCTCTTTTGCTGTCTCTCTCCCCCCTCTTCTTTTGCTGTCTCTCTCCCTCTCTGTATCCCCCCTCTTCTGCTCTTTCTATCCCCCCTCTTTAGAGCTCATCGCCCGGGTCTCATCACGTTGCCACTGTTTCGTGCCACGCTCACGTTGCACCCACTTTGGCCACGCCCACTTTCAACACCCACCCTCCTGGCACGCCCACTGCTCTCCACACGCTGACGCCAAATGCCAGGTCAGTTGGAAGGCTAGGTGTGTTTGTCCTCGCGCTGCAGTCTCTACTGCACATGACAGCTTCGGACAAACATACTTGGCCTTTTATTATATAGGATATGTATTTACAATAAAATGTACCTTGTTCTGTATGTGAAGAACATTGTAATGTGAACTATTAATAACTCCTGTCGGGTTAGAGTATGAGTATAAGTGTTAGTTTGTTTTTTTCTGTTTTCACTCTCCATGGACTTCTATGGGAGAATACATGAACGTGGTCACGATATTCAGCTTTTTTGCAAGAGTCAGGTTCTTGCTCGCCTACTAACTATTACTTTCAAAAAAGGCAAAAAGCCTCTATCTAGCAAGGTTAATGCATGACAGCGGGAGTGCTAAATAGAGCTAAAATCCTAATTTAGCCTATATGTCTAATCTTGATTATCCATGTAGTAGACAACTAATTGTAAGTTATATTAACTTTTCTTGTATAGGCGTTTTGACTTTAAAGGGGACATGAAACTCAAAATGTATTTTTCATGATTCAGACAGAGCTTACCATTTTAAACAGACTTTCCAATTTACTTCTAGTATCGATTTTTCTTCATTCCCTTGGTATCCTTTATTGATGGAGTAGCATTGCACTAGTGGAAGTTAGCCAAACACATTGGTAAGCCAATCATAAGAGATATATCAGTGTTCTTCCCAGGGCTGATTTTAACTGAAACACCCGGCTAAAATTTTAGCCAATATTAAAGGGAGATAATACTCATATGCTAAATCACTTGAAACTGATGGCAGTATATACTGTAAAAAGCTAACAGGAAAATATCACCTGAGCATCTCTATGTAAAAAAGGAAGATATTTTACCTCACAATTTCCTCAGCTCAGCAGAGTAAGTTTTGTGTAAAAAGTTTATACTTCAGCTGTTGCTCAGCTGCAGTATAAAAAAAAAAAAATGAAGAAATGAACAGCAGCCAATCAGCACACAGTGCTGAGGTCATGAACTCTTTTACTGTGATCTCATGAGATTTCACTTAACTCTCATGAGATTTCATAGTAAACTTCCTAAAACTGAATAGGGAAATAAGATGAGATGTGCACGAAAGCTCACTCCCTTAGACTGTCCCGGGACAGACATACTTGATTTGCTGCTTAGAAGTCCTTTACAATGGGGATGTGGCTACTGAGGAACTTTTGAGGTAAAATATCTTTCTTTTTTACATAGAGATGTTCAGGTGATATTTTCTAGTCAGCTTTTTACAGCTATGTTGCATCACTTTCAAGTGTTTCAACATGTGGGTATCACGGCCCTTTAAGCTAAAATTAATCAGTATTAAAAATGTTAAATTTTTATTGCAACAAATTATCATTAAATACATTTATGTTAAATTATGCAATTAATTTGTACTTTGGCTAGCTGAAAAACATAATTTATGCTTACCTGATAAATTTATTTCTCTTGTGGTGTATCCATCCACGGATCATCCATTACTTGTGGGATATTCTCCTTCCCAACAGAAAGTTGCAAGAGGATCACCCACAGCCGAGCTGCTATATAGCTCCTCCCCTAACTGCCATATCCAGTCATTCAACCGAAACAGAGCCGAGAAAGGAGAAACCATAGGGTGCAGTGGTGACTGTAGTTTAAAATATAGACCTGCTTAAAAGGACAGGGCGGGCCGTGGACTGGATACACCACAAGAGAAATAAATTTATCAGGTAAGCATAAATTATTATTATTATTATTATAATTATTCCCAAGGTGCACAAACCCAGGACAGAAATACAGGGTAGGCCAATCATCCAATGGGTATTGGCTCCCTAACCGAGAGACTCTCACAAAGGCTGGATGCAATACTCCAGCCATTTGTTGAAGATCTACCGAGTCATCTAACTGAAACAAAACACCTGTTAGGGTTGTTAAGGGATGAAAACTGACAAAAATCCAACATGTGGGTAACCATAGATGTAAAAGCACTTTATTAATCTATACCCCTTAAAAGAGGGGCCTTAAAGCCATCAGATGTTTCTGACTAGATCAGGGCAATTTGAAGATGAACAGTGCGATTTTATCATAGCGTGTTACACACTACTTAATAACCCACAACTACTTTTGTTTTCATGACAATTTCTACCATCCAGAGATGTGGGGACTGCTATGGGGCCAAGTTTGTCCCCTCCTATGCCAACCTCTTTATGGGGTGGTGGGAGCAGTCCCACATCTATGGAGATAGAAATCAGTTCAAACAGCATATCCAGTTTTTTAAGAGATTTATAGATGATCTCATTTTGATTTGGCAGGGAGACCCAAGCTTAATTACAAAATTCATTGATGAACTAAATTACAATGATATAGGATTGGGCTTTACCTTTGAGACCGATTTGAATAGTATTAATTACCTTGATGTAACTCTATCAGGTACCTTTACTGAAGAAAGGGGATATATTACAACCAGCATATATTGCAAACCAACAGCCAGAAATACAATATTACATGCGAGGAGCAACCACCCGAATAGGGTCTTTAAAGCAATTGCCAAAGGGCAATACCTAAGAACTCTTAGAAATTGCTCTAACAAAACAACCTTTGAAATACAAGCTACAGAGCTAACAAATAGGCTCATTTCTCCTGTTAAGTGTAGTCAGTCCACGGGTCATCCATTACTTATGGGATTATATCTCCTCCCTAACAGGAAGTGCAAGAGGATCACCCAAGCAGAGCTGCTATATAGCTCCTCCCCTCTACGTCACACCCAGTCATTCTCTTGCACCTAACTAATAGATAGGACGTGTGAGAGGACTGTGGTTGTTAAACTTAGTTTTTATTTCTTCAATCAAAAGTTTGTTATTTTAAACAGCACCGGAGTGTGTTGTTTCTTCTCAGGCAGCATTAGAAGAAGAATCTACCTGAGTTTGTGTAGGATCTTAGCGGTCGTAACTAAGATCCACTTGCTGTTCTCGGCCATTCTGAGGAGTGAGGTAACTTCAGAACAGGGGATAGCAGGCAGGGTTCACCTGCAAGGAGGTATGTTGCAGTATATTATTTTCTAAGGAATGGAATTGACTGAGAAAATACTGCTAATACCGATGTAATGTAAGTGCAGCCTTAAATGCAGTAGTAGCGACTGGTATCAGGCTGATATGTATGTATGTTTACACTGAGGTATTTCTGGGGAATGGAACTTCACTAAGAAAATACTGTATATATTTAAGTAATATTTGAGCCTCCACTGCAGTGAAAGCGACTAGCAGCAGGCTTATTAATAACATTTCATAATTTTATTTTTAAAACGTTTACTGGCATGTTAATCGTTTTTTTCTGAGGTACTTGGTGATAAAACTTTATGGGCATGATTTTTACCACATGGCTGTCGTTTGTTTCTGAATAAAATCAGTTTACTGAGCTTCCCCACTGTTGTAATATGAGTGGGAGGGGCCTATTTTAGCGCTTTATTGCGCAGTAAAAATTCAGTCATAGTCTTCCTATTCCTTCCTCCATGATCCAGGACGTCTCTACAGAGCACAGGGGTCTCCAAAACTAGTTTTGAGGGAGGTAATCACTCACAGCAGACCTGTGAGAGTGTGTTTTGACTGTGATAAAAACGTTGATATTAAATTGTTATCCGTTTTTGGGTACTAAGGGGTTAATCATCCATTTGCTGGTGGGTGCAATCCTTTGCTATCTTAATGCATTTACTGTGAAAATTTGGTTGCTATAACTAATTTGGTTCATTGTTATTTCAACTGTGACAGTTTTTTGTGCTTCTTAAAGGCACAGTAACGTTTTTTATATTGCTTGTAAATTTATTTGAAAAGTATTTTCCAAGCTTGCTAGTCTCATTGCTAGTCTGTTTAAAGACCTTTTACTAATGGGAGTGATCCACCCAGTTCCGCGGTCGGAACACGGACAAGGGTTTTACTCAAATCTGTTTGTGGTTCCCAAAAAAGAGGGAACCTTCAGACCAATCTTGGACTTAAAGATCCTAAACAAATTCCTAAGAGTTGCATCGTTCAAAATGGAAACTATTCGGACCATCTTACCAATGATCCAAAAGGGTCAGTACATGACCACAGTGGATTTAAAGGATGCCTACCTTCACATACCGATTCACAAGGATCATTACCGGTATCTAAGGTTTGCCTTCCTAAACAGGCATTACCAGTTTGTAGCTCTTCCCTTCGGGTTAGCTACAGCTCCAAGAATCTTTACAAAGGTTCTGGCTCTCTTCTGGCGGTACTAAGACCGCGAGGAATAGCGGTAGCTCAATACCTAGACGACATTCTGATACAAGCGTCAAGTTTCCAAACTGCCAAGTCTCATACAGAGTTAGTTCTGGCATTTCTAAGGTCGCATGGGTGGAAGGTGAACGTAGAAAAGAGTTCTCTATTGCCACTCACAAGAGTTCCCTTCTTGGGGACTCTTATAGATTCTGTAGAAATGAAAATTTACCTGACAGAGGACAGGTTATCAAAACTTCTAAATGCTTGCCGTGTCCTTCATTCCATTCAACACCCGTCAGTGGCTCAATGCATGGAGGTAATCGGCTTAAAGGTAGCGGCAATGGACATAGTACCTTTTGCACGCCTGCATCTCAGACCGCTGCAATTGTGCATGCTAAGTCAGTGGAATGGGGATTACTCAGATTTGTCCCCTATGCTAAATCGGGATCAAGAGACCAGAGATTCTCTTCTATGGTGGCTTTCTCGGCCACATCTGTCCAGGGGGATGCCCTTCAGCAGGCCAGATTGGACGATTGTAACAACAGACGCCAGCCTGCTAGGTTGGGGCGCTGTCTGGAATTCCCTGAAGGCTCAGGGATCATGGACTCAGGAGGAGAGACTCCTTCCAATAAACATTCTGGAATTAAGAGCAGTTTTCAATGCCATTCTGGCTTGGCCTCAGTTAGCAACTCTGAGGTTCATCAGGTTTCAGTCGGACAACATCACGACTGTGGCTTACATCAACCATCAGGGAGGGACAAGGAGTTCCCTAGCGATGATGGAAGTCTCAAAGATAATTCGCTGGGCAGAGTCTCACTCTTGCCACCTGTCAGCGATCCACATCCCAGGCGTGGAGAACTGGGAGGCGGATTTCCTAAGTCGCCAGACTTTTCATCCGGGGGAGTGGGAACTTCATCCGGAGGTGTTTGCCCAACTGCTTTAGCATTGGGGCAAACCAGATCTGGATCTCATGGCGTCTCGCCAGAACGCCAAGCTTCCTTGTTACGGATCCAGGTCCAGGGACCCGGGAGCGATACTGATAGATGCTCTGACAGCACCTTGGGTTTTCAACATGGCTTATGTGTTTCCACCCTTCCCGATGCTTCCTCGATTGATTGCCAGGATCAAACAGGAGAGAGCATCGATGATTCTAATAGCGCCTGCGTGGCCACGCAGGACCTGGTATGCAGATCTAGTGGACATGTCGTCCTGTCCACCTTGATCTCTGCCTCTGAGACAGGACCTTCTGATTCAGGGTCCTTTCAAACATCCAAATCTAATTTCTCTGAGGCTGACTGCATGGAGATTGAACGCTTGATTCTATCAAAGCGGGGATTCTCGGAGTCAGTGATTGATACCTTAATACAGGCTAGGAAACCTGTTACCAGGAAAATTTACCATAAAATATGGCGTAAATACTTATATTGGTGCGAATCCAAGAGTTACTCATGGAGTAAGGTTAGGATTCCTAGGATATTGTCTTTTCTACAAGAAGGTTTAGAAAAGGGTTTATCTGCTAGTTCGTTAAAGGGACAGATCTCAGCTCTGTCTATCCTTTTACACAAACGTCTGTCAGAAGTTCCAGACGTTCAGGCTTTTTGTCAGGCTTCGGCTAGGATTAAGCCTGTGTTTAAGACTGTTGCTCCGCCGTGGAGCTTAAACTTAGTTCTTAACGTTCTGCAAGGTGTTCCGTTTGAACCCCTTCATTCCATTGATATCAAGCTGTTATCTTGGAAAGTTCTGTTTTTAATGGCTATTTCCTCGGCTCGAAGAGTCTCTGAGTTATCGGCCTTACATTGTGATTCTCCTTATCTGATTTTTCATTCAGACAAGGTAGTTCTGCGTACTAAACCTGGGTTTCTTTACCTAAGGTAGTCACTAACAGGAATATCAATCAAGAGATTGTTGTTCCATCATTGTTGCCCTAACCCTTCTCAAAGAAGGAACGACATCTGCACAATCTGGACGTCGTCCGTGCCCTGAAATTTTTATTTGCAGCAACTAAGGGATTTTCGTCAAACTTCTTCCCTGTTTGTCGTTTATTCTGGACAGAGGAGAAGTCAAAAAGCTTCGGCTACCTCTCTCTCTTTTTGGCTTCGTAGCATAATAACGTTTAGCATATGAGACTGCTGGACAGCAGCCTCCTGAAAGGGATTACAGCTCATTCTACTAGAGCTGTGGCTTCCACTTGGGCCTTTAAGAATGAGGCCTCTGTTGAACGATATTTGCAAGGCTGCAACTTGGTCTTCACTTCATACTTTTTCAAAATTTTACAAATTTGACACTTTTGCTTCTTCGTAGGGCTGTTTTTGGGAGAAAGGTTTCTACAGGCAGTGGTTCCTTCCTGTTGTAAAGATCCTGCCTTTCGCCTCCCGTCATCCGTGTACTTTTAGCTTTGGTATTGGTATCCCATAAGTAATGGATGACCCGTGGACTGACTACACTTAACAGGAGAAAACATATTTATGCTTACCTGATAAATTCCTTTCTCCTTGTAGTGTAGTCAGTCCACGGCCCCCGCCCTGTTGTTTACGGCAGGTCTAAAAAAAAATTAACTTAAACTCCCAGTCACCACTGCACCCTATAGTTTTCTCCTTCTCGTTTTGGTTTCGGTCGAATGACTGGGTGTGACGTAGAGGGGAGGAGCTATATAGCAGCTCTGCTTGGGTGATCCTCTTGCACTTGCCTGTTAGTAGGGAGGAGATATAATCCCATAAGTAATGATGACCCGTGGACTGACTACACTACAGGGAGAAAAGGAATTTATCCAGGTAAGCATAAATTATGTTATCCAGAAACTACCCCAAGAAGATGCTATTAGGCATCAAAAAAGAGGTCAGTACTAAAGAAAGAGATAGTCTATTAGAGCCAAAAAAACAGCAAAAAATTGGATCATGACTTGGAACAAAGGTACAAAAGATAGGGTCACCTTTATGACAACTTATAGTGACCAATATGATTGTAATTTGTAATATAGTATCCAAACACATTCCCCTATTATAAGCAGACGAGGGGCTAACAAATGTAGCCAAAAAGGTTGTGTCGTTTGCTTTTAAACGAGGCAAGACAATAGGTAATTCTGGTAGGCACCAACCACAATCATTACTAACAAAAGTTGATACCCAAAGTTCCTGGTTAAAGCACAAAAGGTGTCTTCAGATGCCATTATGCAGACTGCATAGCATGTAGCCACCTATCCCCAGGCAATGGTTTCACAGTACTGTTACTGGTGAATCCTTTGAACATGATAGATGCTTTAACTGCAGGGCGACTTATGTGGTATACCTCCTCACATGCAATCACTGCAATTTACAATACGTGGGTATGACCTCACGTGAAGTAAGTTCGAGAATACGAGAACATTCAATAATATCAAATTGGGCATTATCACGACACCTTTAATAAACCATTTTTCGTTTGTCCACAACAAAAACTCTGATTCACTACACTGGACAATAATAAAACATATCCTCCCCCCACAAAGAGGAGGGGATAGGGACTCACTATTAGCAAGGGAGGAAGTATTCTGGATCCTCAAGCTAAAAATCAGAAAGCCATATGGATTAAACAGCGAGTTTGATCTCATTAATTTCTGGTACTAAATTCTGGCATTGAAGGTTATGTCCCAGTTCTTCCCTACCCTGTCACATACCTCCTTTGGCCTATACATATACATATATATACATCAATATAACATCTACTGATATCATCCTTTGAAAATATGATAATATAGTGTTGTATTATAAACCCGTTTTATCTATGCACTTATCTGGTTTATGGTGCTATTAGTTACTAGACACTTTAACTGATACATATGGAATGTATCTAATTGTTACGCTTTATAAATGTTTCAATTTATAATATTTAATATGATGTATAACTCCCTATTAATGTACACGGATATATATATAAGATGCATGGTTCTTATGTAATATATTATTGTATTTACGACAGTTCAGATTCTCACATATATCCCCAGGTGATTTTGCCATTATTATTGTGCACGTAAAAAAGAGGCTTAATCAAAGCCCTTCATACAGGAGGTGTGCTTGTGTTCTTAACCAATGAGATACAAGCAACACCTTTTTAAAGTTAGGTATGAGGGTCACTGTCATGCTATGACTACGGCACAGGTAGCCGAAACGCGTCAGCAGCATTAGTGGCCACCATCCTGTATCTATGCACTTTGCTGGAGTTGTTTCGTTGCATGTTTACGTTGGAAGTTGCTGTTTTAATTGGAATAAAGAAAAGTTTTTGTGAAGCACCAAGTTGTATCGGATTTCCTCTGTACCTTTGATGTTTGAAGCATAAATTATGTTTTCTTTTGTCCACGGATCATCGCATTACTTGTGGATACCAATACCAAAGCTAAAGTACACGGATGAAGGGAGGGACAAGGCAGGTACTAAAACGGAAGGACTACTGCCTGTAGAACCTTTCTCCTAAAAATAGCCTCCAAAGAAGCAAAAGGTATCAAATTTGTAAAATTGGAAAAGGTATGAAGCGAAGACCAAAGTCGCCGCTTTGCAAATCTGTTCAACAGAAGCCTCATTTTTAAAGGCCCAGGTGGAAGCCACAGCTCTAGTAGAATGAGCTGTAATCCTTTCAGGGGGCTGCTGTCCAGGCAGTCTCATAGGCTAAGCGTATTACGCTCCAAAGCCAAAAAGAAAGAGAGGTTGCCGAAGACCTTTTGACCTCTCCTCTGTCCAGAGTAAACAACAAACAGGGAAGATGTTTGATGAAAATCTTTAGTCGCTTGTAAGTAAAACTTAAGCACGGACTACGTCCAAATTATGTAAAAGACGTTCCTTCTTTGAAGAAGGATTAGGGACACAATGATGGAACAACAATCTCTTGATTGATATCTTGTTGGAAACTACCTTAGGTAAAAACCCAGGTTTTGTACGCAGAACTACTTTATCTGTATGGAAAATCAGATAAGGAGAATCACATTGTAAACCTCATAACTCAGAGACTCTACGAGCCGAGAAAAAGCCATCAAAAACAGAACTTTCCAAGATTAAAGATAGTTTGATATCAATGGAATGAAGGGGTTCAAACGGAACTCCTTGAAGAACCTTAAGAACCAAGTTTAAGCTCCATGGAGGAGCAAACAGGTTAAACACAGGCTTAAATTCTAACCAAAGCCTGACAAAATGCATGGACGTCTGGAACCTCTGCCAGATGCTTGTGCAAAAGGATAGACAGAGCAGAAATCTGTCCCTTTAAAGAATTAGCTGATAATCCTTTATCCAAACCCCTCTGGAGTAAAGGACAATATCCTAGAATCCTAACCTTACTCCATGAGTAATTCTTGGATTCCACTAATGAAGATATTTGCGCCATACCTTATGGTAGATTTTCTGGATACAGGCATTTCGTGCCTGTATTAAGTATCAATGACTGACTCGGAGAAGCCACGCCTTGATAAAATCAAGCGTTCAATCTCCAGGCAGTCAGTCTCAGAGAAATTAGATTTGGATGATTGAAAGGACCTTGTAGTAGAAGGTCTTGTCTCAGAGGCAGAGGCCAGGCAGAGGCCAAGGTGGAAAGGATGACATGTCCACCATGTCTGCATACCAGGTCCTGCGTGGCCACGCAGGTGCGATCAAGATCACCGATGCTCTCTCCTGTTTGATTTTGGCAATCAGTCGAGGGAGCAGAGGAAACAGTGGAAACACATAAGCCAGGTTGAAGAACCACGGTGCTGCTAGAGCATCTATCAGCGTCGCGTCTGGGTCCCCGGACCTGGATCCGTAACAAGGAAGCTTGGCGTTCTGGCGAGACACCATGAGATCCAATTCTGGTGTGCCCCAATGATGAACCAATTGAGCAAACACCTCCGGATGGAGTTCCCACTCCCCCGGATGAAAAGTCTGACGACTTAGAAAATCCGCCTCCCAGTTCTCTACACCTGGATATGGATCGCTGAGAGATGGCAAGAGTGAGTTCTCTGCCCTGCGAAATATCTTGGAGACTTCTAACATCGCTAGGGAGCTCCTGGTCCCCCCTTGATGGTTGATGTAAGCCACAGTCGTGATGTTGTCCAACTGAAATCTGATGAACCTCAGGGTTGCTAACTGAGGGCCAAGCTAGAAGAGGCATTGAATATTGCTCTTAACTCCAGAATATTATTGGGAGGAGTTTCTCCTCCTGAGTCCACCGATCCCTAAGCCTTCAGGGAATTCCACACTGCAACCCCAACCTAGAAGGCTGGCATCTGTTGTTACAATTGTCCAATCTGGCCTGCGAAAGGTCATAACTTTGGACAGATGGACCCCAGATAGCCACCAGAGAAGAGAATCTCTGGTCTCTTGATCCGATTTAGCAGAGGGGGACAAATCTGTTTAATCCCCATTCCACTGACTGAGCATGCATAATTGCAGTGTCTGAGATGTAGGCGCGCAAATGGCACTATGTCCATCGCTGCTACCATTAAGCCGATCACTTCCATGCACTGAGCCACCGAAGGGCGCGGAATGTAGTGAAGAACACGGCAGGAATTTAGAAGCTTTGATAACCTGGACTCCGTCAGGTAAATTTTCATTTCTACAGAATCTATCAGAGTTCCTAGGAAGGAAACCCTTGTGAGGGGTGATAGAGAACTCTTTCCCTCGTTCACTTTCCACCCATGCGACCTCAGAAATGCCAACACTATGTCCGTATGAGATTTGGCAATTTGGAAGTTTGACGCCTGTATCAGGATGTCGTCTAGATAAGGGGCCACTGCTATGCCCCGTGGTCTTAGGACCGCCAGAAGAGACCCCAGAACCTTTGTAAAAATTCTTGGGGCTGTAGCTAACCCGAAGGGAAGAGCCACAAACTGGTAATGCCTGTCTAGAAAGGCAAACCTTAGGAACCGATGATGATCTTTGTGAATCGGTATGTGAAGGTAAGCATCCTTCAAATCCACTGTGGTCATGTACTGACCCTCCTGGATCATAGGTAGGATTGTCCGAATAGTTTCCATTTGAACGATGGAACTCTGAGGAATTTGTTTAAGATCTTTAAAATCCAAAATTGGTCTGAAGGTTCCCTCTTTTTTGGGAACCAACAAACAGATTTGAATAAAATCCCTGTCCTTGTTCCATCTGTGGAACTGGATGGATCACTCCCATTATTAGGAGGTCTTGCACACAGCGTAAGAATGCTCTTTCTTTATCTGGTTTACAGATAATCTCGAAAGGTGAAATCGTCCCTTGTGGGGGGGAAGCTTTGAAGTCCAGAAGATATCCCTGAGATATGATCTCCAACGCCAGGATTCCTGAACATCTCTTGCCCCCTGCCTGGGCGAAGAGAGAAAGTCTGCCCCCTACTAGATCCGTTGCCGGATAGGGGGGCCGTTCCTTCATGCTGTCTTAGAGGCAGCAGCAGGCTTTCTGGCCTTGCTTGCCTTTGCTCCAGGCCTGGTTAGATTCCAGGCCGGCTTAGATTGCGCAAAAGTTCCTCTTGTTTTGTAGCAGAGAAGTTGATGCTGCACCTGCCTTGAAGGTTTCGAAAGGGCACGAAAATTTAGACTGTTTGGCCCTTGATTTGGCCTGTCCTGAGGAAGGGTATGACCCTTACCTCCAGTAATGTCAGCAATAATTCCTTCAAACCATGCCCGAATAGGGTCTGGCCCCTGAAGGGAATATTAAGTAATTTTAGACTTTGACGTCACGTTCAGCTGACCAAGATTTAAGCCATAGCGCCATACGTGCCTGATGGCGAATCCAGAATTCTTAGCCGTTAGTTTAGGTCAAATGAACAATGGCATCAGAAACAAAAGAATTAGCTAGCTTAAGTGTTCTAAGCCTTGTCAAGTATTTCAGTCAATGGAGTAGCTGTCTGAAAGGCTCTTCCAGAGACTCAAACCAGACGCAGCAAGCAGCAGTGACAGGAGCAATGCATGCAAGGGCTGCAGGATAAAACCTTGTTGAATAAACATTTTCTTAAGGTAACCTTCTAATTTTTTATCCATTGGATCTGAAAAAGCACAAATGATCCTCGACAGGGATAGTGGTAACGCTTTGCTAAAGTAGAACTGCTCCCTCCACCTTAGGGACAGTCTCCCATAAGTCCCGTGTGGTGGCGTCTATTGGAAACATTTTCTAAAAATAGGAGGGGGGGAAAACGGCACACCGGGTCTGTCCCACTCCTTAGTAATAATTTCTGTAAACCTTTTAGGTATTGGAAAAACGGTCAGTACTCAGACACGGCCCGCGTAGTATTTATCCAGTCTACACAATTTCTCTGGCACTGCAAATGTGTCACAGTCATTCAGAGCAGCTAAAATCTCTCCAAGCAACACCCGGAGGTTCTCAGCTTAAATTTAAAAGTAGACATATCTGAATCAGGTTTCCCCGAGTCAGAGACGTCACCCACAGACTGAAGCTCTTCCTCAGCTTCTGCATATTGTGACGCAGTAGTCAGACATGGGCCTTAAAACATCTGCGACCTCTGTATACGTCTAACCCCAGAGCTATCGCGCTTCCTCTGAATTCAGGCAGTCTGGCTAATACCGCGGACAGGGTATTATCCATGATTGCCGCCATGTCCTGCAAAGTAATCGCTATGGCGTCTTTGATGCACTTGGTGCCATTTTAGCGTGAGTCCCTTGAGCGGGAGTCAAAGGGTCCGACACGGTGGGGAGAGTTAGTCGGCATAGCTTCCCCTCGTCAGCATCCTCTGGTGATAATTCTTTTAAAGATAACAGCTGATCTTTATTGTTTAAAGTGAAATCAATACATTTAGTACACATTCTCCTATGGGGTTACACCATGGCTTTTAAACATAATGAACAAGGAGTTTCCTCTATTTTAGACATTGTTTATACAGACTAGCAATGAGACTAGCAAGCTTGGAAAACACTTTAAATCAAGCAATATAAAAAAAAAAAACGTTACTGTGCCTTTAAGAGAAACAAATTTTGCCAAAAATTTGAAATGACAGTGAAAAAAGGGCAGGTTAAAACTAAAGAATTTTTTTACAGTGTATGTAACAAGTTAGCACATCATTGCACCACTTGCAAATGGATGATTAACCCCTAATACAAAGAACAGATTAACAAAAACGAAAAATATGTTTTTTAAACAGGTCATAACAACTGCCACAGCTCCTACTTTTGAAGCCTTTTTGAGGCCCTTCAGGGATGTTCCTATAGCATGCAGGGGGACTGCTGTGGGAAACTGAAAGTCACAGTTTGTAATTTTAACTGCACCAACTGTAACTTTATACTATAACAGTGGAAAGCCTCAGGAAACTGTTTCTAGGCAAAAATAAAGCCAGCCATGTGGAAAAACTAGGCCCAATAAGTTTATCACCAAAGCAAATATAAAAAACGATTAAACATGCCAGCAAACGTCTTATATTGCACATTAATCAGAGTATATTACCTCTGATAGCAAAGCCTGATACTAGTCGCTATTAAATCACTGTATTTAGGCTTTAACTTACATTAATCCGGTATCAGCAGCATTTCTAGCAAATTCCATCCTAGAAAAACTTAACTGCAGCATACCTTATTGCAGGATACCCTGCACGCCATTCTCCCTCTGAAGTTACCTCACTCCTCAGACATATGTGAGAACGGCAGGGGATCTTAGTTACTTTCTGCTAAGATCATAGAAAAACGCAGGCAGATTCTTCTTCTAAATGCTGCCTGAGATAAAAGTAGTACACTCCGGTACCATTTAAAAACAATAAACTTTTGATTGAAGAAAAAACTAACTATATTTTACCACTTTCCTCTAACTACCTCCAGCTATGTTGAGAGCTTGCAAGAGAATCACTGGATATGGCAGTTAGGGGAGGAGCTATATAGGCAGCTCTGCTGTGGGTGATCCTCTTGCAACTTCCTGTTTGGGAAGGAGAATATCCCACAAGTAATGGATGATCCGTGGACTGGATACACCGTAACAAGAGAAATTATATAGAAAATATTACACTGCCCCCCACCCGGCTACTTTATAATGCCACCACGGCTACTTCAAAAAATGCCCACCGAGCTGGCAAAGTTTTTTGTGGAGAACATTGTATATACTGTATGTGCAGCCACCAAAACAGCTAGGCTTACTGAGTCTACATATAGTATGCTTTCAACAAAAGATACCGAGAGAATTAAGAAAATTAGACAATAGAAGTAAATTGGAAAGTTATTTAAAATTGTCTGCTCTATCTGAATCATGAAAGACATATTTTGGGATTAATTTCCCTGTACTAGAGATCTTCAGGTATTCACAAAATCTTCACATCTTCAGGTAAAAATAAAATAATATTCTTATTGTAACCATGTTTATTTGCTTCTACTGATCTAAAGCACTGGTTTTAAACCTGTCCTAAGGGCCTCCCCAACAGGCCAGGGTTTTCTGTATTACCTTGGATGAGAGCAGATAAATTAACAATGTTATTAATCAGCTGATTATTTCACCCTGTGCTCTGATTCAGATAACCTCAAAACGTGGCCTGTTAGGGAAGCCTGAGGACCAGGTTTGAAACCCAGTGATCTAAAGCTATATGTATTTTTTTTTTTCATGATCAGATAGAGCATACAATTTTTAACAACTTTCCAATTTACTTCTGTTATCTAATTTGCTTCATTCTCTTGGTACCCTTTATTAAAAAACAAACGTAGTTAGGCTCAGGATCAGCAACACCCCCCGAGAACTAGCTGCTGATTGGTGGCCTCTTGCAATGGTTTTCACCTGATGTGTTCAGCTAGCTCCAAGTAGTGCATGGCTGCTTTTGCAACAGAGGATACCAAAAAAAGGATAGCACATTTTATAATAGAATAAATTGGAAAGTTGTTTAAATTTGCATGCTCTATCCTAATCATAGCAGAAACATTTTGGACTTCATGTCCCTTTAATGATGAAAAAAAACAAAGATAATTTGGTACCCACGATTACTGATCATGTATAAGATTCAATTAGTTACTTCCTGCAAAGCTTTTAAACTAACAGTTAGTTTGCAGAACCAATCCACACATGTAGTCTGATATTGCACAGAAGCAATAGATTTGAAGATTGAAGGATCTGTAGGTTATTCTCTGCTATTCAGGAAACCACAACACTGGCCCCAATTTATCAAAGGGATTGAGGACCTGATCCAACACTGCGGATCAGGTCCGCAAGACCTCGCTAAATGCGGAGAGCAATACGCTCTCCGCATTTAACATTGCACCAGCAGCTCACAAGAGCTGCTGGTGCAACGCTGCCCCCTGCTGACTCGCGGCCAATCGGCCGCCAGCAGGGAGGTGTCAATCAACCCAATCGTATTCGATCAGGTTGATTTCCGGCGATTCCTGTCCGCCTGCTCAGAGCAGGCGGACAGGGTTATGGAGCAGCGGTCTTTAGACTCGCCAGAAACACGGCCCTTCAAGCTCCGTACGGAGCTTGATAAATGGGCCTGACTGTCTCAATTTTGCATTAAAGTTCCTTCTTATTAGTTGTCTCCTTAAGGGCTAGGTTACGAGTGGCGCTCTAACTATCTTTATTGGCTTTTTGCGCACAAGGAAAATAGTGTGTATTACGAATTAAAAGTAAAGGCGTTTGCTGGAGCACAATTGCAAATTTAGGCTCATTGGGTAATTGCGACTTCAGAGCTCGAGTAAGGGGTAGGGGAAGAAAAAAAGTTGCATTAAACACAACATTAATACACTTAAAAGTACATATACACTCAGATAAATACTATCTGATAAAAAAATATTTAAATAGTTATATTGTAACCATAGCCTGATCATATATTCATCTGTGTTAACAAACACTTACATTCATGGAGACACAAGGGGACGTTAATATACCGTATATATCCTTGTGCACCTTAGGATATCACCTATTGTATTTGCTGTAATATATTGTTAGGAAGTTGTGTATTGCGATATTAATAAAAAAAAAAACTAGCCCTCTAGGATTGAAACTCCTGTGGACACATAAACAAATAAAACTGACTTTTATTAAATGTGTCAATAAAAAAATAAATCCAAAGGTAACTTGAGCTTCCAGCTTTTGTTCACCTGTATCATCCAGCCAGTATCTATCAATATTCAGATATTAGTATTCATTAGTAGATGTGTAAAGCAAAGAATATTATTCATTTATTTATACCAAGCTCACATGTTTGCATATAAACTCTTAAACACTTCTCCAAATTACCTCTTGAATGGTCATTCATGCGTTAATTATATTTTTATACCCTGGCTTTTGGCCGCTCACTGCAACTTCACCAAAAATTACTAGGCCTTCGAGAAGTGGTGCCATGTTCCTTGCCAGGGATCGCACTCCTTACTCAGTTAAAATGGAACCCCCATCAGATAGGGGGTTTAAGCGGGGGGGGGGGGGGGGAGATGACGGGGGATCCTATAGTTATTGCGGATGTGGGAAATGGACAAAAACACACTTTTGTCATTGTGTCAAATTGAATAGTGGCCTTTTTGACAAGCTATATGTGCCTCTGGGAGTTCAAGCAGCATTGACTGGTAGCTGCATTTTTGGTGAAGAAATGGAAAGGTCAGAATTGTAAAGATTTTATAGAATTTCTATAGAATTTTATAAAATAGATTTAAATAATAAAAGTTAAAATCTGCTGTAATAATACACTCTGAAACATCTAATAATGATGACAAGTTGCCAATTGATGGGTCTAAAAACAAGAATAAGGAGAAAAATGGAAAAGGTGTAACAAAGTAGCCATGAAGACATTTAAAAACAGAGCAGTCACTTCTGGCACACTTCCAACAACAGTTCATTTGAAAGCTCAGCTTCAGAAAAAGTCTCAGACTCATATAGCCAAAGTGGGCATGAAACGCGTTAAATAGGCTCTCCTGTGAGTAGCTGGTGTTTGTTGTAAGCTATGGAGCTTTTAAATGTATTGTAATAAAGAATTGTTTTTATACTATGGGACCAAACTATCAAGCTCTGAATGGAGCTTGATGCCTCTGTTTCTGCATGAGCCTTCTAAAGACCACTGCTCCATAACTTGTCCACCTGCTCTGAGGCTGCGAACATCAATCCACCCGATCCTATATGATGGAGCTGATTGACACCCCCTGCTAACGGCTGATTGGCCGCAAATCTGCAGGAGGCAGCATTGCACAAGCAGTTCACAAGAACTGCTTTGCAATGATAAATGCCGCTTATGCTGTTGGCATTCATCAATGTGCGGTGGACATGATACGCTACATTGTATCATGTCTGCTTGCACTTTTATAAATCGTCCCCTATGCCTTTGTTCCTGTTTTGCCTATGGTGCCAGGCTTTTATAGTATATAATACATGCTTCTAAACAAATATAGCAAAGCCAGTGCCTCATACAGAGATTCGATCGATCTGGGAACACAGTGCTTTTTTTAAATGGACCCAGTACTATTGAAATAAAATTTTCATATATAATTCAATAGGGGTCACACAGTGAAACACTGATTTCATAAATCATAGCCAGGATCATTTATAGGGGTTTGCCAACAGGGCAGCTTCCATGTTGTAGGGACCCCCCCCCCCCCCCAACAAAAAAAAAAAAACAACTTTTGCTGTTGCTGTGTGCTGTGCAGCCTAACTTGGACTATACTTGAAATCTACTTACTCTAGAGTAGGGGTGGGCTAGGCGGGGGGGTACTAGTGATTAAATCAGTGCCGGGTAATTATTTTTTAAGTAAGAACTACAGCTTAATCGGATACTCCTCCCCTCTCTCTCTCTCTCTCTCTCCAGTATCTCTACAAGCAGTAAGTAAGGGAGGTACTGCAGGGTGAGTGACACATTAGATTCCCTGCTCCCTCCCATAGTGCTTGAGTCATGTAAGGAGGGTTTGCCTTCTTCTTCATAGCAGGAGCAGCTGTCTCCTCCACTCTTTTTGGCAATGACACCTACCATATTTTATTAAATATCAAATATAAAATTCAAAAGAGATGCTTTACCTGGGCCACCAGGTTGTACTTGCCCTCCAGGCCAAAAGTTAATAGATGAAATAGTGTAGAGGAGGAATACTATGTGTGTGTATTGTGATGGAATAGTGTAGAGGATGAATACTATGTGTGTGTGTTGTGATGGAATAGTGTAGATGAGGAATATTGTGTGTTATGATGGAACATTGTAGAGCAGGATAGGAATAGTGTGTATGTTATAATGGAATAATGTAGAGGAGTAATAGTGTGTGTGTGTATAAAAATGTCTGCACCATTATATTATAATTTTTGTCTACTTACCACTGTTTACCTAATGTTGAGATAATAACTTTTCCATACATTGGTTGCGTTTTTAAATTCTTATTTTATATATACAACCAATCAAACTCCCATCACAAACACAAATACTTACAATACCTAAAGTCCTAACCCACTTAAATTATAAAAAAAAATCAAGATATCCTTTAAGTTTTGTTTTATCTAAAATCCAGCTGAAAATCTTCATTCATTCATTCATTCAGCCTTTTACAGCCAGTGCTAATTTAGTCGACTAATAATTTTCGTCATAGTTTTCGTCAACAACACTTTTTCAGTGACTAAAACTAAATACAAACTAAGGCCTAGATTTGGAGTTTTGGCGGTAAAAGGGCTGTTAACGCTCCGCAGGCTTTTTTCTGGCCGCACCATAAATTTAACTCTGGTATCGAGAGTTTAAACAAATGCTGCGTTAGGCTCCAAAAAAGGAGCGTAGAGCATTTTTACCGCAAATGCAACTCTCGATACCAGAGTTGCTTACGGACGCGGCCGGCCTCAAAAACGTGCTCGTGCACGATTCTCCCATAGGAAACAATGGGACTGTTTGAGCTGAAAAAAACCTAACACCTGCAAAAAAGCAGCGTTCAGCTCCTAACGCAGCCCCATTGTTTCCTATGGGGAAACACTTCCTACGTCTGCACCTAACACTCTAACATGTACCCCCGAGTCTAAACACCCCTAGCCTTACACTTATTAACCCCTAATCTGCCGCCCCCGCTATCGCTGACCCCTGCATATTTTTTTTAACCCCTAATCTGCCGCTCCGTAAACCGCCGCAACCTACGTTATCCCTATGTACCCCTAATCTGCTGCCCTAACATCGCCGACCCCTATATTATATTTATTAACCCCTAATCTGCCCCCCTCAACGTCGCCGACACCTACCTACACTTATTAACTCCTAATCTGCCGAGCGGACCTGAGCGCTACTATAATAAAGTTATTAACCCCTAATCCGCCTCACTAACCCTATCATAAATAGTATTAACCCCTAATCTGCCCTCCCTAACATCGCCGACACCTACCTTCAATTATTAACCCCTAATCTGCCGAGCGGACCTCACCGCTACTATAATAAATGTATTAACCCCTAAAGCTAAGTCTAACCCTAATACTAACACCCCCCTAAGTTAAATATAATTTACATCTAACGAAATAAATTAACTCTTATTAAATAACTTATTCCTATTTAAAGCTAAATACTTACCTGTAAAATAAATCCTAATATAGCTACAATATAAATTATAATTATATTATAGCTATTTTAGGATTAATATTTATTTTACAGGCAACTTGGTATTTATTTTAACTAGGTACAATAGCTATTAAATAGTTAAGAACTATTTAATAGCTACCTAGTTAAAATAATAACAAATTTACTTGTAAAATAAATCCTAACCTAAGATATAATTAAACCTAACACTACCCTATCAATAAAATAATTAAATAAACTACCTACAATTACCTACAATTAACCTAACACTACACTATCAATAAATTAATTAAACACAATTGCTACAAATAAATACAATTAAATAAACTAGCTAAAGTACAAAAAATAAAAAAGAACTAAGTTACAAAAAATAAAAAAATATTTACAAACTTAAGAAAAATATTACAACAATTTTAAACTAATTACACCTACTCTAAGCCCCCTAATAAAATAACAAAGCCCCCCAAAATAAAAAATTCCCTACCCTATTCTAAATTAAAAAAGTTACAAGCTCTTTTACCTTACCAGCCCTGAACAGGGCCCTTTGCGGGGCATGCCCCAAGAATTTCAGCTCTTTTGCCTGTAAAAGAATAAATACAATACCCCCCCCCCAACATTACAACCCACCACCCACATACCCCTAATCTAACCCAAACCCCCCTTAAATAAACCTAACACTAAGCCCCTGAAGATCTTCCTACCTTGTCTTCACCATACCAGGTTCACCGATCCGTCCTGGCTCCAACATCTTCATCCAACCCAAGCGGGGGTTGGCGATCCATCATCCGGTGCTGAAGAGGTCCAGAAGAGGCTCCAAAGTCTTCCTCCTATCCGGCAAGAAGAGGACATCCGGACCGGCAAACATCTTCTCCAAGCGGCATCTTCAATCTTCTTCCATCCGGTGCGGAGCGGGTCCATCTTGAAGCAGGCGACGCGGATCCATCCTCTTCTTCCGTTGTCTCCCGACGAATGACGGTTCCTTTAAGGGACGTCATCCAAGATGGCGTCCCTCGAATTCCGATTGGCTGATAGGATTCTATCAGCCAATCGGAATTAAGGTAGGAATTTTCTGATTGGCTGATGGAATCAGCCAATCAGAATCAAGTTCAATCCGATTGGCTGATCCAATCAGCCAATCAGATTGAGCTCGCATTCTATTGGCTGTTCCGATCAGCCAATAGAATGCGATAGTGTAGTGTTAGGTTAATTGTAGGTAATTGTAGGTAGTTTATTTAATTATTTTATTGCTAGGGTAGTGTTAGGTTTAATTATATCTTAGGTTAGGATTTATTTTACAGGTAAATTTGTTATTATTTTAACTAGGTAGCTATTAAATAGTTCTTAACTATTTAATAGCTATTGTACCTAGTTAAAATAAATACCAAGTTGCCTGTAAAATAAATATTAATCCTAAAATAGCTATAATATAATTATAATTTATATTGTAGCTATATTAGGATTTATTTTACAGGTAAGTATTTAGCTTTAAATAGGAATCATTTATTTAATAAGAGTTAATTAATTTCGTTAGATGTAAATTATATTTAACTTAGGGGGGTGTTAGTGTTAGGGTTAGACTTAGCTTTAGGGGTTAATACATTTATTAGAATAGCGGTGAGCTCCGCTCGGCAGATTAGGGGTTAATAATTGAAGTTAGGTGTCGGCGATGTTAGGGAGGGCAGATTAGGGGGTTAATACTATTTATGATAGGGTTAGTGAGGCGGGTTAGGGGTTAATAACTTTATTATAGTAGCGCTCAGGTCCGCCTCGGCAGATTAGGGGTTAATAAGTGTAGGTAGGTGTCGGCGACGTTGAGGGGGGCAGATTAGGGGTTAATAAATATAATATAGGGGTCGGCGGTGTTAGGGTAGCAGATTAGGGGTACATAGGGATAACGTAGGTGGCGGCGCTTTGCGGTCGGAAGATTAGGGGTTAATTATTTTAAGTAGCTGGCGGCGATGTTGTGGGGGGCAGGTTAGGGGTTAATAATGTAATACAGGGGTCGGCGGGGTTAGGGGCAGCAGATTAGGGGTACATAAGTATAACGTAGGTGGCGGGGTCGGCAGATTAGGGGTTAAAAATTTTAATTGAGTGGCGGCGATGTGGGGGGAGCTCGGTTTAGGGGTACATAGGTAGTTTAATGGGTGTTAGTGTACTTTAGGGTACAGTAGTTAAGAGCTTTATAAACCGGCGTTAGCCAGAAAGCTCTTAACTCCTGCTATTTTCAGGCGGCTGGAGTTTTGTCGTTAGAGCTCTAACGCTCACTTCAGAAACGACTCTAAATACCGGCGTTAGAAAGATCCCATTGAAAATATAGGATACGCAAATGGCGTAGGGGGATCTGCGGTATGGAAAAAGTCGCGGCTGAAAAGTGAGCGTTAGACCCTTTAATCACTGACTCCAAATACCAGCGGGCGGCCAAAACCAGCGTTAGGAGCCTCTAACGCTGGTTTTGACGGCTACCGCCAAACTCCAAATCTAGGCCTAAGTTATAATTACTAAAACTATAACGAAAATCTATTGACATTTTAGTAGACTAACTAAAACTAGACTAAAATGTTAGGGAGGGACGTTTTAGGAAGAAATCCAATCAGAACTTTTTTTCCTTTATGAGACTTGGTTTTATTTAATTTTAAGATAGACATATTATATATCACAACAGATAAAACTGTGTCTGTATTGCATGTTTAAACCTTAAAGTGAATGTAAAGTCACCACCCCCCGAGAACGCCCACACTAATGTGCATAAAAAATAAGTTGAACTTTAATTCATCATTTTCCTTTGACCACTATATTTACGCCAAAAATTAATGTTTTATAAGTTATATCCCCCTACGATTCCTCCGCCCGCCATCTTCGCTATTTGATTGACAGGTTAAGAAGCGCTCTTTTCCCAATCATCGATTCCACCACGGGGGGTTCAACCTGTTTTCAAAACGTCACCGATTGTTAATGAGCATGCGTTAATCCTGAATGACGTCATAGAATCCTAATGCGCATGCGGGAAAGCCTTAATATTTATCTATGCTTAGATGCGCGTTCACGCTTCCCACATGCGCACTTTCAAGAAATCACAACCAGTACTTTTTTTTATAAACGGCAACAGAGCAGAAGAAATAAAAATAAGTTAGGTATTTATAAATTTGTTATAATAGTGAATCCCCATTAAATTCCAATTAAAATAAGAAAATAATTTGTATTCATACTTACAAGCCGATTTCGTAGCTAGAAATAGAGGTAGAACAGTACAATACAGCTGCGCTCAATGTATGAATAGTATTCAATGAATGTATTCATTCATTGAATACTATGTATCTAGTCTACCAAATCGGCTGTAAACGCATGCGCATTTGAGGGTGTCCATGGGAGCGTGCTTGAAGTATATGTATAGAGCGGGTGGGACCGCTCCTATACGTCACACAGGGAGAAGAAGGAAGTAACGGGCAGGTTGGAGTTTGGGTTCATAACGGAATGAAGTTTGTCAGATAAATATATAAAAAATAGTTTATTTTTCTGGGGGAAAAAGTGGTGGTTTAACTACTATGTACAAAAGAAAGCAGTTGATGGATTCGTTTACAGGAAAATTGACATTCACTTTAAAGGGACAGTCTAGGCCAAAATAAACTTCAGGATTCAGATAGAGCATGTAATTTAAACAATTTTCCAATTTACTCTTTATCACCAATTTTGCTATGTTCTCTTGGTATTCTTAGTTGAAAGCTTAACCTAGGAGGTTCATAGGCTAATTTCTTAGACCTTGACTAGGCCACCTCGTCTTTCAAAATGCATTTTAACAGTTTTTCACCACTAGAGGGTGTTAGTTCATGTGTTTCATATAGATACACTGTGCTGTGCACGTGAAGTAGTCTGGAGCAGGCACTGTATTGGCTAACTGCAAGTCTGTCAAAAGAACTGAAATAAAGGTGCAGTTTGCAGAGGCTTAGCTACAAGATAATCACAGAGGTTAAAAGTATATTATTATAAACTGTGTTGGTATGCAAAACTGGGGAAGATGGGGCAATAAAGGGATTATCTATCTTTTAAAACAATAAGTTCTGGTGTAGACTGTCCCTTTAATACCATAAGTAATAACAGGTTAATAGTTGTTTTCTCCAGGAGTATATAAGGAGTTTGGAAATTCTAGAGAAATGCTTATATAATGCATTACACTATAACTAAACTCAATAGATTTAAGTCGACTAAATCTAAAACAATTCAGATGACTAAAATATGACTAAAACTAAATGCCATTTTAGTCAAAAGACTATGGGGCCGAATTATCTCAAGCTCCAAATGGAGCTTGATGCCCTGTTTCTGCACGAGCCTTCAGGCTTGCCGGAAACAGCAGTTATGAAGCAGCGGTCTTAAGAGCGCTGCTCCCATAACTGGTCCCCTGCCTCTGAGACTGTGGTCTGCAATCCGCCCGATCCTAGACGATCAGGCTGATTGACACCCCCCTGCTAGCAGCTGATTGGCCGTGAATCTGCAGGGGGTGGCATTGCCCCAAGCAGTATCTGGGTGAACTGCTTCTGCAATGTTAAACTGCCCGACAAAGTATGCTGTCAGCATTCAGCGATGTCCTGTTGGACATGATATGCTACATCGTATCATGTCGGACAGACATTGATAAATCGGCCCCTATGACTAAAACTAAATCAAAATTTGCTGTTAAAATTAGCACTTCCAACCAGCAGAAGATCCTCCTATTCTTAAACCTCCCTATGTTCTGGTTAGCCAATCAGAAGAGGAAAAGGATGAGGTTTGATACTGAGCCTATTAATTCACAATTGTAATTGGTAATTCTGGTTAACAAATTAGAACTAGATTATTTTTAAACCTAATGTCCCATTGCTATCAACCCTAACTGTGATTCTGCCCCAGCATAATTAACCCTAACTAAGTCCCTTTACCCACTGTAATCCTTCCTAACACCTCCCCAGCTTCCTCTCACTACAAACACTCGCCTCCGAAACATATACAGTACTACCAACATATTACCTGTCTTCTAAAACCTAAACCCCCTAAATTACAAAACATAAAAAAGTCCTTAATGGGGCAAGGGGTATAAAACCCAAAACTTATCTTTCATTATTAGGAGTATTTAATTTTTTTCCAATTTACTTCCATTATCCTAATTTGCTGTCTGGTATTCATATCCCAAATCATTGCAAATTATTCTTAAACAGAAATGCCACCTTCTGTTTAAGACCAGATGATTATGTCTATCTGGAAAGGGACACAAAGGTTGGGAAGTAACAAATGTACCCTGTCTCAGCTCTGTAAATGGTACCCTGGATGTGACCAATAAACGAGTTAAGATACCAGGCAAGCCAACTAGATCGCCTAAAACAAATGCCTCACTAGGCAAGAGATATCATTTTATTGTTTTGTTAAATCAAAGTTAAACCCTTTTTATAAATTCAGACTTCATCTATCACCAATTGCACTTAAAGGGACAGTAAACACCTTGAGATTTTGGTATAAAATGTTTAGTTATGTGTAATGATACCACTTTGCAATATACTTTATTTGTTTTTCCCCTTTTCATGAAATTTTAGCTCTGAAAAGTGGGGATTTTCTTATTTTCAGAACTTGAAATGCCCAGTGCTGACTTCTCAAGGTTAACACTGCCTACATATATGTCCCCTCATTATACTAACATTATAACTAAGGCAAAATATGGGGGAGTTTGGCTATTAAAAAACAATTACACCTTAAAAAGTATGTTTAATTTGTTCTAAAAATGTCTTTACATAACTGAAATTACAGTAATTACAAATTGTTTACTGTCCCTTTTATAGCGCCAGATCTAGACAATGTACGAAAACAGATCATTAATACAAATAATGATATTCAACAAGGTAATAACTATAAAAAGACAATAGCACTTACTCTGACATGGTCAAATAAGCATAGATTTTATTCTAATACATTTAAATTTATTTCAATTTGCCGTGACCCCCCTGTATCATGTGACTACCATCACCTAATCACAGAATCACATATGTATACACTATGAACTACTACACATGCTCAGTAGAGTTGTAGGTGTCTCAGAAAGTGTGCATATAAAAAGACTGAGCACAAGTAAATTGTAAAGTCTCTTAAAACTACATAATCTGTCTGAGTCATGAAAATTACCATTTTGAATTTAGTGTCCCTCTAAAGGGACCAGTCTACACCCAGACTTTTTATTGTTTTAAAAAGATAGATAATCCCTTTATTACCCATTTCCAGTTTTGCATAACTAACCACAGTTATAATAATATACTTTTAACCTCTGTGATTATCTTGTATCTTAAGCCTCTGCAAACTGCCCCTTTTTCAGTTCTTTTGACAGACTTGCAGTCTAGCCAATCACTGCCTGCTCCCAGATAACTTCTTGTGCACAAGCACAGTGTTATCCTATATGAAATACGTGAACTAACACCCTCTAGTGGTGAAAAACTGTTAAAAATGCAATCTGAAAGAGGTGGGCTTCAAGGTCCTAAGAAATTAGCCTATGGAACCTCCTAGGTTAAGCTTTCAACTAAGAATACCAAGAGAACAAAGCAAAATTGGTGATAAAAGTAAAATTGGAAAATTGTTTAAAAATTACATGCTCTATCTGAATTATGAAAGTTTATTTTGGCCTAGACTGTCCCTTTAATACACCTACGACTCCATGTACGAGTGCAATGCTGAATACGGAGAGCGTATTGCTCTCCGCCATTCAGTGATGTCTTGAGGGACCTGACCCGCACTGTCGGATCAGGTCCGCAAGACATTTGTTAAATTGGCCCCTCATGGACTTTTGAGAAATACTTGAAGTTGAAAAAAGTCCCCCAGAGGGTTAAGGGTTAACAAATTCCCCTATACATACATAGATGACATTTTTATAGTTTGGAGAGGAGACATAGAGCCTCTTGGAATCCTTCATGATAGACATCAATACCAACAACCTAGGTATTTCATTTACACACGGACTACAGTAGTCACACAATACACTTTCTTAGACATTGAAGTGGAAATAATAAATAATCAGATACATACTCAGACCTATTTCAAAGACATTGATGCTAACAACTACGTACACTTTGACAGTTGTCATTTAGCTCAATGGAAACTAAATATTCCAAAAAGCCAATTTATGAGGTTAAAAAAGGAACTGTTCCTCTTTGGACACTTAGTTACAATCACACACTACTCACCACCAGATTTATTGAAAAAGGATATGATCCCAGAACAATAGAGAGGACCCCAAATAGAAGTGGCTAATATGGATAGAGAATCACAATTGACTACCAAAACCAAAGATAAAATCTTTTAAAAAAACATATTTTAGTATGAACATATCAGCGATAATCTGTTCATACCCTTTATTACTAACTATAGTGTGCAACATCTAGAGATAAAAAGATCCTTAAAAAGACACTGGTATCTCATAAAGCAAGACCAGGTTCTAGGCCATAGATTAAAAAACCATCCTGGATATTATTATCAAAAAATTAAAAAAACTGTCTTTCACCAAGTGAATTTAAGAAGAGCAAAACACAAAGCAACAGAGAATCTAAAAGGTGAAACACTGGTTGGTTTCTTTCCTTGTAATTCGTGCAAATCCCTGCAAATATAGCACAAAATTAAAAGAGATCAAATCCACTACCACAGGTCAGTTCACTAAAATTAAAGAATTGATTAGAATGTACAGATAAGAATATAATTTACTGCATTCAATGTTCTTGTAAGTCTGTTCTACTTCAGACACACCAGTAGAATGTTAAAAGACAGAATACGAGATCATATTCTGAAATTGAACACGAATCTGTGGATACAATTTATATGCGCACTTTAAAGAAAAACACTCTAGTAATTTGTAGCACTTTAAATTTTGGGGCATTAAAAAGCTGTGTCTGGGTAGCAGAGGAGGAAAATATAAAACACACTCCTTAATAGGAAAGAAGCAGAATTATATTTAATTATAAAAACCCCTTCACCCTGATGGCCTCTAACTCTAAATTAGACTTGAACTTTATCATTTAAATCTGATATATATAGTATTACTCATATTTTTTACTACGTTCACAATTTTTTACTACTTTTTACAGTTGACCAATAATATATGATATCTTATTGAACATTGCTCTAAAATACATCATCTGCCTTCATCTGATCTGCACTTATTCTCTAATATTTAGTAAAAAAAAAATTCTGAGAAAATATAAAGAATCGTTTCACAACACTTTTTCTTATTATCGATTTTTTATTATCGATTTTCTATTATCGATTTTTTTATGGTTGATTATTACATTTTTTCACAAAAGAAAAATTTTGTTTAAAAATATCTCCCAATTTTTTTTTTCTCTATCTAAAAATTTTTTCTCTATCTAAAAATCCTTTATTTTAATACGAAAAATAGGTGAATGTTTAATCATTCATATTTTTTGTATTGAATATGGGATTATATACTTTCCCATCGCTAATTTTTGCACACTCCCCCTTGCTCAATATATTTGCACCAAATTCCTAACATCTATATGTACTTACCAATATAAAGTGAACATTGAGATATTTGGACAATCAAATATACCTTTTTTAACTATTGAAATGTATAATGAACAATAATACAACATTTTATACACACAGGAAACAGATCGTCATTATGGAACACACCCACAAGACGTTTTTTACCCAATCACAGATAAACACACAGTATTTAAAAGTCTTGAAGATCCTAATGAGCATCTTGATAAAGGCCTGATTAGGCTGAAACGCGTAGAAACTTGCTCATTATTTGTTAAAATCAGTAGTAGGTGAGGTGCATAGAACAAGCTCTAATTCACAGAGTTCTTCCTGATGCGTAATTCCCACCCATGATCTACTCATTTGTTCATTTGGCAACCGTATTTTGTTCAGCACTATTTCCAACCGCTGTTATCTGAACACAATACATGGACCCTGTCACACGCTGTCCCTGCAGCAGTATCTGCTTAAAGTATACGTAGTAGGTGTGGTGCATAGAGCCTCTTTCAAACATATAAGTGACTCAATATGCGTAATTCCCACCCATGATCTACCATTACCAGGCAGTCTATTTCACTAATACTACTAAAAGTAGCGAAGTCCGTACTGTTCGGCACTTTGAACTTTGACCTCCAAACCGGAAACCGGCTTTCAGTATCGGAAGCCTTGCCGCTATTGCTGTTAGCGAAACTCAGAAGCCTTGCTAACATTTATTGAATGTGGAACAAAGAAACCCTTTCCTTCGCTTGTCTGCTACAAGCCAACTAACGTCGAGGGAGTCCAAAAACATACCATCATCCTAAGCTAAGTCATAGCTCACAATATTGGCTTCATTGGACGGTAACATTTACACGCTTAAGTGGTTTTGTATATGGACGGTAACATTCACACATTCAAGTGTTTTTTTGTTTCTGTATTTGGACGGTAACATAATTTGTGTAACATTGTTGCCTTAAAGAATCCAATTTTGACCCAGTTCAGCATTCTTGTTCTTAGATATTTTATATCATTTATTCGATGTAAGATTTTATTTCATTTTGATGCCGGCATCCATTTTTTAACTAATATTTGTATATTTTATTATCATATGCTTATAAAATATTTTTCCACATATATTACTGTTCATTATTTTAACCTTCTCATACGCTGTTTACAGTGCGTTCCTATATCCCCTTGTTCTATTTATAATTTGGTTTGATGATAGGAGGTGCACTTACCTAATGGGAATAGCATTTTGAGTTGAGTGTTGTATCTTTAACTACTCTGTTTTTTTCTTAACAAATTCCCTACCTTTGAGGTCAATGACCCGGATTTTATAGTCTCTTGGAATTTGGTATTGTCAGAATGTTCATTTAGATTGATGCATTTATTAATCACATATAAATCTAAATTACTTGATAAAATAAGGGAAGATATAGGCTCTATGCAAACAGAGATAAATAATAGAATTTTTGAGATTGATTATCCTAAGTTTGATGCAATGCTGAAAGATACACTGATAGAGTCCAAGAATTTAATTCTTAAAGGGAAAGGACAGTCAAAATTAAACTTGCATGATTCACATAAAGCATGCAATTTTAAGACACTTTTAAATTCACTTCTATTTTCAAATGTGCTTTGTTCTCTTAGTATCCCTTGTTAAAAAATGAATACGCACATATCATAAACTAGTGGGGCTGCTGCTAATTGCTGCACACATTTGTCTCTTGTGATTGGATAACTAGATGTGTTCAGCTAGCTGCCAGTAGTGCAATGTTATCCCTTCAGCAATGGATAACAAGAGAATGAAGCAAATTTGATAATAGAAGTAAATTGCAAATGTGTTGAAAATGGTATATTCTATCTGAATCATAAAAGAAAATGTTATGGTTTACTATCCCTTTAATGTGAAACATACAAAATATCTAAGAGATCAGTCTGATTATGACAATAAATCAGTATATGTTTGGAGTCACACTCAAAGAAATCAATCTAAGAGATCCTATAATAGGAGAGGTAGATCCAGAAACAGGAACAGATGAAGATGGGGCACAATAGGACACAGGAGAGAGATTCAGTGCACTTAATATAGCGAAGTAGAGTCAGGGGAAGAAACTGGGTCATCCAGTGGGGAAGATACTCCTAAGGTGCTTTAAGGTATTCTAAAAAACACAGAAAAGCAGGTTACTATTGTAAACAGTTTTTGAACAGGTTTTTTACAAACCCAGGGAGATGACAGGTATAGGACAGAAGAAATAAGGGAGATATTAATTGAGGTGAACAAAAACACGAAATATCAGTAAACAATGTGATTAACCTCTCTACCCATACATTGTCTGAGACACAATTAAAAATATTAAGTTATGGCCTTAAGTTTGCTTCTTCCTGTTCATTCAATCTTTTTCAAACTATGTTAGATATTAATAAATTTAATAGAAATATCACCTTGAGAAAACATTTTAGTGGCCAAGATATAATTACTGACCAGAGACCACTGACAATAACTACAGATATCTCACTGCCCCCCCCTCATACACAATGACACCCCTTTGCATTTTAAGGAAGCATGTGATTACCACACTTTACACTTTAATGAGACAAGTCACCTCTGATGAAGGGTTTAAGACTATAGAAAGCTTTATTGGTTTTAGGAAAGCCTCTGAATTCTACCCAATACATAGTCAAGGGCCAATTTTGGAAACTATCTATAAAAGGGTAGAGAGAGATTTGACTAAACTATCTTCCGCCAAAATTGAAAATAAACAACAAAGACAGAATATGTCCAAAAAAGAGAGACAAGCTCTACAAGAACTAAAAAAACATGAAGGAAATAGTCATACGTTTGGCTGATAAAGGAGGTTCAGTGGTTGTTATGGAAAGGTCAGCGTATGAGGGGGAAGCACATCGTCAGTTGAGAGATACTACCAATTATATATGCCTGGATACTGATCCAACTAAGTCTTTTCAGAGAGAACTCAGATCACTTTTGGACGATGGGTTGGAAGATGGGCATTTTGATAGAGCCATACATGATTATTTGTTTATTCAACATCCTGTGGTGCCCATCTTCCACCATCTCCCAAAGGTACATAAGTCCCATAGTCAGTGGGATAGGGTCTCTTTTTAAAGCACCTCTTCCAATGGCTTGATACCATACACCATCCCTTTGTTGTCTCTCTTCACAGCTATGTGAAGGATACCAAAGTTATAATAAAACAAATGAAGAATCTGACATGGGATGCAACTAATCACACCTGGCACAGTGGACGTTGTGGCTCTTTACTCATCTATTCCCCATGAGGAGGGAATTAAGGCTATTGACTCTTTTCTAAGAAACTATTCCAACTTTACAACAGAGTTTGGGAGTTACGTGTTGAGAGTCACAGAGTTCCTTCTGACTCACAACTATTTCAGGTTTGAGAGCAGGTTCTAACTCCAGAGATGTGGGACAGCAATGGGAGGAAAATTTGCCCCTCATAAGCCAACCTGTTCATGGGTTGGTGGGAGCTGTCCCACATCTATGGAGATGGAAATGCCTTCAAAGACAACATTGCCCTGTACAGGCGGTACATCGATGACCTGCTTTTTATCTGGCAAGGGTGAATTTGGAGGAATTCATACTTCATAGTGAAGTATATCTGTAGGTTTGAGTTTTACCTATGAGAAACAAGAAAGATCTATTATATTACACTAACAGGTATGCAAAATGGACACATCAGTGTTGACATATACAGAAAGCCCATCACTAAAAATACACTTTTGCATGCAAAAAGCTGTCATCCCAAGCATGTCCCCTTTGCGGTAGCAAAAGGGCAACTTATCAGAGTCAAAAGAAACTGCACAGAGAAAGTAGCATATGTAAAGCAAAGCAGAGAAATGAGGGTGAGATTACAACAGAGAAGATACCCTAAACATGTAATTAATAGGGCACAGCTTCAAGTTGATAAACTAGACAGAGCCTCCCTTGTAGAGGATTTAAAATGTGATCCATCACATCATGCAAGTACATATAGCAAAGTCACCTTTGTCACTGATTATAGTGAAGATTAGAGATATCAGTAAGATTGTGGATAAGCATTTCCGCTTGTTGTCAGCAGATGATAATCTCGCTGAATATGTAGATAGGGGCCTGCGTTGCTCTTATAGACACAGCAAAACAATTGGCAACTATCTGTCTCCCTCTGAACTGCCATCAGTGACAGATGTGACTCAAGGCTCATGGCTCAGACATAGGGGGATTACAGGTGTGGAAAATCAAGATGCAGACCATGTGAGTTCTGCAACTTCTTAGACACGTTTCGATCAGAGGTCACCGGAGAGGAATTTAATATCTCTTCCTGTCTGAACTGTACATCCTCCTCATATACCTTATCACATGTATTGAATGCCATCTTCAATACATTGGTCTTACGACAAATGACGTAAACACCAGAATTCTGAATCACCTGTTCACTATTAAAAAAGGAGAGGCAACCACACCATTGGTTAAACATTTTAAAAATGTACATAACAAAAGCAATGATACATTTAGATGGCAAGCCATAGAGCTTGTCAAGCCACCACCTAGGGGAGCAGACGGAGATAAACTATTGGATAAACGTGAAATGTTCTGGATATTCAGACTACAGACTAGGATGCCCATGTGAATCAACTCAGAGAATGATCTTATTAATTATTGGAAATGACATCTCAGATACTATGTACATCTGATGTCTGATCATTCTCTGACTTGGGCCCCAGATCTGTCCCACATTTGTTTCACCTATTACAACATGCTTCATAAGATTGAAATATCTAATATTCTGTTTAGTGACAACCCCTGTCTTTGGTATACTCATATAAGTTAGGCTGCATTTAGGGTTACTATATTTTATGCATATCATTTCTGCACAGGACGCACTAATATATTTATGTTTTTGAAGCTCTAATGTTCTTATATATGTGTGTGCATTATGTATGTATTGCTTGAAATGCATGTCTTTGACCACTTTAGAAGTTTTGCATTACACAGACATATAAGTCTCTGTGGATCTTAATGTGTATATTTCAATTAATATTATTATTATTATTATTATTAATAATAATAGTTTATGGAGAAAATATCATCTCCACATCATTTTATTGATGTCCTTATTGATTTCTCTATTGTGTGATAGTTTGCATCAACTATTATACACTATCTATCGTTTATTGGAAATATATGATTAATTTATAGATTATTATTATTATTTATTTATAAAGTGCCAACAGATTCCGCAGCGCTGCCCATGGATAATGTAGAAACAATACGATAAAAGACAACATTTTACAGACAAATACAGGGGGGATTGAGGGCCCTATTCCTGTGGGAACTTACAATCTAGATGGGTAGGAGGATGGGAAACAGATCTGCACTAATGGGGGCATAGTTTATTAACTATTGATTTATTGTCCCCTTCTTAGGATAAGATTGCAATATGCAGCTACAATATAAAGTTTTTATTTTATATTTTCATTCAGTAATATACATTTATTTTTATACACCTTCCTTTTTGCAGTAAAAGGTTTACTATGAGATACATGTGTACAGTCCACTCCACTTTACTAATATTATTATTACTATTATTAGAGATTAATATGTTTTTTTCACAGGTAGCATTGGTATGTATAGGGTTCAATTTATTCACTCTCTGTTCAAACCACAGGTATTGGTTTAAAGATCAACTGATGAATAACAGGTTTTGCTTTTAAATATGTAACACAGATGTACTAGTTTAGCTATGATAACGGCAGTTTAGCCGAAACATGTCAGCTATAAGTACTCCTGTGTTGTTTTTACGGAGTGCACCTTGGACCCACAGGGTTTGTTTTAACAACAAGGTTTGCTAAATAAAAGTTTTTGTTTTTACTTTGCCTCCGGATTTCTCTGTCTTCCTCTGCTGTTTTATATATATATATACACACATCTAGACATGTGTATGTATGTTTCTCTATGTTAAAGCAATTTGCAGTCTTTTTTTATTTTTATAACACCTGAGACCTTATAACTTTTTAATGCAATATTTTAATTTAACAGATATTGTTATTATGAGTGTAATCATACTTTTAAATGTTGATGTGTTTTGTGACTTCAGTAAAGTATATCAAGGGAATTAAGCACATTTGATTATTTTTTTATTATTTGATTATTGGGGACTTCCGGTAGGAGGGGCTAAGTGAACAGGCGCGTGTGAAGTACGCTGTCTGTTTCCAGAAGGCCCAAACAGAAGCCACGGCATCGAGTGCCTATAGGCGGGTTAAAATTACTCAGCCCAGGACCCGCAGTAGCCGTCGGGGGGGCCGATAGCCATCTGGAGCCAACTTACATCAGGCTAAGAGGACCAGCTGTAGCCTGTGCTATCTGAGCACCCAGAGACACACGTTGGCCCCAGGACCCACGGCATGATTGGTGAGCGGTAGCAGCGGGGAGAGTGTCCTATATACCAGCTTCTTGCCCCAGGAGGAAAGGTGATGAGAGCCCTTGTTCACCGGCTCAGGAAGAGGCCCAAACAGGGATCCAGAGCATACCAGCACCTCCACCTACCAGTAAGCCACCATATAAAAGGCAGCTGCAGGAGAATAATACCTGCTATTTGGAGAAACCACAGAGCTTTGAAAACAAGACTACGGAATAAGATAAGTTTGAATTCCTCTTTGTCTTTGATGAAATATTGACTGTATATATATGGTGGGGGGGGGTCAGGTGTATAGCTATATTCTGAATATATTGTAGCTCCTGCGAGAGTAGGAACTGGCTCAGTTTGTTTACCTCCCCCCCTCCTAGCTCATTATAACCCCCAGGAGGGAAAAAGATACAGTTGGAGCCACAAGGAAAGGAAGGGGAAAGAGGGGAAGAAGAGAAGGGAAGAGGAAAAAGTAATTAACCAGTGACTTGGGAACTTTAACCCTTCTGAGAAAAGTCTGTTAAAAGTTATCAAACAGGGAGGAGAAGAATAACCACCAACCCCTATTAAAAAGAAAACTATCCAAAAACTTAATACTGACCGGGACTACCATTAAAAAGAAAAGAAAAGGAAAAGAGAAGGGAAGGAAAAGAAAGAAAACCCATTAGGATGCTTATTTGTTTTTCTCTCTTCATTTGTCCCTATCTAATTGAAACGTGGAAATAATAAACATTTCCAAGCAAGTGTCACCATAATAACATTAGCAGTGGAACTGTTAGCCATTTGGTATAAAATACACCCTCTGAAGGAATCCCAAAAAGGGAAGAGAGGAAAGAAAAAAGGAGAAAAAAAAAATTTGAGAATGTTGTGCAGGGGTTAACTTTAGGTTAACAAATACATTTTTTCAGGCGCATAAGCTGGGCTGCTAAGTAGCCTGCTATAGGGGTAAAGCTATGATGGAAATGTGAAAACATATAGCAATTATAGTGTTAAGTAGTATTGTAATGTCTTATCTTTTGGTTTTGCAAAGGTGGAAAAAGTTTTGAAAATAAGCAATTTCAAATTAAGGGATCAACCTCAGATTAACAAATATATCTTTTCATGAGTACAAAACATTTCAGATCTGAACCGTTAAATAACTTGTTTTAGGGTTACAATTACGAAGGAAATGTGATAACATATAACAATTATAGTGCTAAGTAATATTATATATGTTTTATCCTATGGTCTGGTAAAAAGTGGGAAAATCTGAAGATAAGCAATTCCAAATCAAGGGACATGAAATACTACCTATTTCACATATATTTTTGAGGTGGTAGTAGAGTATTGTTTTTTTAGCTTTAACCCCTAAGTTGAAACTATCTTAAGATCTAAATATACAAATCCTTTTTGTAAGTGTTGTATAATTTAATATAGAATCTCTTTTGCTGTAACGTTTTAGCAAAATCAAGGGACACTAATCACTGCTTGTTCCACACATATTCTGAGGCGGTAATAGTGCACTGAATGTCAGCTTTAATCCCTAAACTAAAGTTATTTTAAGGTCTAAATATACAAACCTCCTCTCTTTTGTAATATATAAACCTAATACAGAATTCTTCGGTCAGGAATCTCTGGCAAGGCCAACTACTGTCTGGGTTTGAAGGTCAGACAGAAAATAAAATTATTATTAAAGTATAAAGGCTCAATCTGCAAAGATGAGGTAAAAGACACATGTGGTAAAGTCAGATCTATTTATATCATGTAGATTGGTTAAGAAGCTCCTAAAAAGGAAGGGAAAGGAAAGGGAAAGGGGAGAGAGAAAGGAGAGAGAGGGGGAAAGGAAGAGAAAAGAGAAGGAGCGGAAGAGGAAGATTTATCTATCTAAGTATATTAATAGTGATGGCCTAAAAAGTGTAATACATAAATAAACTTAAAGGGACAGTTCACCCAAAAATGTTCTCCCATTTAAATTGTTCCCAGTGATCTATTTTACCTGCTGGAGTGTATTAAATTGTTTACAAGTAGCTCCTTTACCCCTATTTTGGCCTTTGAAATAGCTGATTTAGCTTGTGGTTTCCCAACCTATACTAAAAGTTTTGATACTGGAGTATCAGCTATTGAATAGCCTAAGTAAACACAGCCAGCAAAATAATGATACTCACAGTGTGGTGCAGGATAGTTAAGTAATAAAATGATAATTTTCCATTGTTCTCTCTATGTATTGAGCTTTAGTTTTCCAGACAAATATAAGATAAGGAAGCAAGTGTGTGGACATAAAAGTGATAGCATAATGAGATCTGATTACCTGATTACCTGATTACCTGAAGCTCAACCCATTGTAATAGGCTGTGGTTTAAAAGCACAAAACCAGCTACTTCAGATACAGAAATAAGCATGAAAATGCAATTTCTCATACATTTTATACTCTGCAGCTGGTTTAACAAGTCATTGAAATTACATTAATATAAAAACAATATTACAGTGTACTGTCCCTTTAAGGTCCTGAACTCCAGAAGTACTTAAAATTTGAATAATATATATTTGATTTATATACCTAGGGGTTGAAAGAAAAATAATAATCCCGTTTAACTAAAAAATAAATTCACTTTCACTCAACCCCCTTCTTTAACAGAGTAGGGCCTTGAACACCCTCAGAAGTAAATAAACAGTCTGGGTCTTATTTAATACACAAATACACTTTTTCTAACTCTAGGGAATATCACATAGTCGGGGGGTAAAGGAGGAAAACATATATATGGAAAAATATTTAAATAAAGGGAAAATCACTTCACCAAGTGTGTCTTCTAGAAGTAAAAATCAGGAAAAAAAGGAGCAGAACTTCACTGGAATCACATGGGGGAAAAGGGGAGGCGAGTTTTGTACAAAACTCTAATAATGAAGAGTTGATTAAGCAACTTGATGCACTATTCACACCCAAGTTTGACTTAATACAGAGTAATATAACCTCACTAACACTTGAAGTAAAACAGTTTGCAACTAGACTCACCTATGCAGAACAAAGAATATCAGACATTGAGGATGGGGCCCTACATAGGGAACAGACACTACGCACCATGTCATCTCAGATTGAAAGCATGAAAAATAAACTTGAGGACCTAGAAAATAGGGCTAGAAGAAATAATCTTCGCCTTATTGGTCTGACAGAGGACATCCATGAGAATGACCTCAAAAGATTTGTGGAGGTAGACTTAATGGGTCTATTGAATATAGGAGATGAACCTCAAAACATTGTAATTGAGAGAATACATAGAATAGGCCCAGAAAGGCAAGATGAGGGAAGGAATAAAACAAGTAGACCGGTCATCATGAAACTACTGAATTTTCAGGAAAAGGTAAAAAATCATGAATGCCTATGGCAAGGTAAATGGTGAAATTAGCTATAAGGGTAGGAAACTTTTATTGTTTAATGATTTCTCCTACGAGACATCAAACAAACGGCGCTTACTTGCGCCAATTTGCACTAAATTAATACAAGAAGGTTGGAAAGTTAGACTCTTATACCCAGCTAGGTTTAGTATCCACACTAATGTAGGGAATAGGATTTTTACTGAAGTTGACAAAGTTAATGAGTTCCTTAAAGACCACAGCGATAGCTTAGAGAGAAAATAAGGTTCTGCACCTTGGATGGTTTTTTTTTTTGTGTATTTTTTCTTATGCTTGTCTTTTATTGTTTAGTTTTAATAAAAGGTACATAAACCATGTTTTTAGAAAAATGTTTAGAATTAAACTGAGGGATGGGGAAAGGGTTTCCCCCACAGGGGAACTGGAAGGAAAGGGGAAGACTTCCAATGAAACTGAGTTTTTTATGAACTTCAGAGATAGCTTAGAGAGATATACTCTTTTCCTTTTTTTTTCCCTCTGTCTCCTTGCCCTCTCTTCTTCTCTATCTCCTCTCCCTCTCCTCTTGCTCTTTACTTTAATTCCCCTCCCACTCTGCGATATACCCGCTGTGATGAATGTATCGTAGTGGGGCCAGGTAATTTTCTGTATTTGGTAAAATGAGCCTCAAAGTAATATCTTGGAATATAGGTGGGGTTACATCCCCCATGAAACGTAAAATTATTTTGAGATATGCAAAAAAATTGGGTGCTCAAATACTGTTACTACAAGAAACACATCTAAAAAGGGGACGAGGCTGCCAAATTAAAAGGTGGATGGGTTAAAGAGGTTATGTACACAACAGGGCATCAAAGGAAAAAAGGAGTGGCTATCCTCTTTAGTAAAACAATAGACTACAAAATAGACAATCTAGTGAGAGACGGGGAAGGAAGGTATATTATAATGGAAATTGAAATAGCGGATAGGAAAATTGTCATATGTAATGTTTATGGTCCAAATGAGGAGAATACTGGATTCTGGCAAAATCTACGGGATAAATTACTAAAATACTCTGGAAATAGGATTATAGGAGGAGTTTTTAACCCCTTAACGACACGAGTCGTACAGGGTACGTCGCACACAACCTGGTCTTTAAAGACCAGCGACGTACCCTGTACGACTTTGGGGATTAAAGCGGCTGGAAGCGATCCTGATCGCTTCCAGCCGCTTTACGGTTATTGCAGTGATGCCTCGATATCGAGGTATCCTGCAATAACCTTTTTCCCCCATCCGATGCAGAGAGAGCCACTCTGTGGCCCTCTCTGCACCGGCATCGATGGCCGCAATCGTTGGTGGGTGGGAGCTGACCGTGGGAGGCGGGTGGGCGGCCATCGGTGACAAATTGAAGAGAGAGGGGGGGGGATCGGGGGGGGGGTTGTTGGGCGCGCGCCCGGGCGCGCGCGCGTGCCGGGGGGCCGGTGGGTGGGCGCGTGCACGGGGAGGGAGCGGGTGGGAACCTCTACACTACAGCAAATTAATTATATAAAACTGGCAGTAAGGGGGGATACAATCCCCAACAAAAATAAATATAAGGGATCTGGGAGCGGGTGGGGGATTTGTCTGTGGGGGGGGGGGAAGCTACACTACAGAAAAAATGGATTTTTAAAAAAAAAAAACAAAAAAAAAAAACACATTTGTATTTGCAAACAGGGTACTGGCAGACAGCTGCCAGTACCCAAGATGGCTCCCAGTAAGGTAGAGATGGAGGGTTAGAGAGCTGTTTGGGGGGGGATCAGGGAGGTTGGGGGCTAAGGGGGGATCCTACACAGCTGCATATGTAAATATGCTTTACAATTTTTTTTTAAATTTTAAATATACCTTTTATTTTAGTACTGGCAGACTTTCTGCCAGTACTTAAGATGGCGGGGACAATTGTGGGATGGGGGAGGAAAGAGAGCTATTTGGGAGGGATCCTGGGGTGTGATGTGTCAGGTGGGAGGCTGATCTCTACGCTAAAGCTAAAATTAACCCTGCAAGCTCCCTACAAATGACCTAATTAACCCCTGCACTGCTGGGCATAATACACGTGTGGTGCGCAGTGGCATTTAGCGGCCTTATAATTACCAAAAAGCAACGCCAAAGCCATATATGTCTGCTATTTCTGAACAAAGGGGATCCCAGAGAAGCATTTACAATCATTTATGCCATACTTGCAAAAGTTGTTTGTAAATAATTTCAGTGAGAAACCTAAAATTGTGAAACATTTTACGTTTTTTTTAATTTGATCGCATTTAGCGGTGAAATGGTAGCATGAAATATACCAAGATGGGCCTAGATCAATACTTGGGGTTGTCTACTACACTACACTAAAGCTAAAATTAACCCTAGATGCTCCCTACATGCTCCCTAATTAACCCCTTCACTGCTGGGCATAATACACGTGTGATGCGCAGTGGCATTTAGCGGCCTTCTAATTACCAAAAAGCAACGCCAAAGTCCTATATTTCTGCTATTTTTGAACAAAGGGGATCCCAGAGAAGCATTTACAACCATTTATGCCATAATTGCACAAGTTGTTTGTAAATAATTTCAGTGAGAAACCTAAAGTTTGTGAAAATATTTGGGAAAAAGTGAACAATTTTTTTTATTTGATTGCATTTGGTGGTGAAATGGTGGCATGAAATATACCAAAATGGACCTAGATCAATACTTTGGGATGTCTTCTAAAAAAAAATATATACATGTCAAGGGTTAATCAGGGATTCCTGACAGATATCAGTGTCCCAATGTAACTAGCGCTAATTTTGAAAAAAAATGGTTTGGAAATAGCAAAGTGCTACTTGTATTTATGGCCCTATAACTTGCAAAAAAAAACAAATAACATGTAAACATTGGGTATTTCTAAACTCAGGACAAAATTTAGAAACTATTTAGCATGGGTGTTTTTTGGTGGTTGTAGATGTGTAACAGATTGTGGGGGTCAAAGTTAGAAAAAGTGTGTTTTTTTTCAATTTTTTCCTAATATTTTATAATTTTTTTAAAGTAAATGATAAGATATGATGAAAATAATGGTATCTTTAGAAAGTCCATTTAATGGCGAGAAAAACGGTATATAATATGTGTGGGTACAGTAAATGAGCAAGGGGAAAATTACAGCTAAACACAAACACCGCAGAAATTTAAAAATAGCCCTGGTCCTTCAGGGAAAGAAATTGAAAAATGGCCGTGTCCTTAAGGGGTTAATATTGCTCCCAATGCTACATTGGATAGATGCAGAGGTAACTCAGACCAAGTAGTAAGGCAAAAGACTTTAGACAAAACCACAATAGCGAGAAGATAAAGAGAAACTATTACTATAAAAAGATTTCAACAAGATCTAAAACTAATAGACATATACAGAATTAAGCATCCTGATGAAAGGGAGTTTACATTTCTTTCAAAATAAAAAAAAAGCTTTAACCAGAATAGATTATTTTCTTACCTCAGAGAAGCTAGCGGATTCTATTCAAGAAACACTTATTGACATGATAACAATATCAGACCATGCCCCCATCTCAATCACACTAAATCTCAAGCAGAATAGTCGGAAATCTAATCAATTTTTTCCCCGAAATATCTAACAAAAAATATTAAATTTACAAATTTTTTAAAGGACAAATTGGCTGAATACAAGCTGTTTAATAGTAGCTCTTTTGACAAAACACATATTTATTGGAATGCCGCGAAAGCAGTATTGAGAGGCGAGATTATATCATATCAAATAAGATTAAAACATTTTTTTATTTATACAGACAGCAGATAACTAACTGCTTGATCAACAAATACTCCAATTATATTCAGGCAAAAACCACAGATAATTGGCAGCAATATATTCAGGCTAAAAATAATTAGATAATGATTTCATGCAAAATGAAATTCGAGAAAATATAAAGTCTTGCACCCAATTTTACAGGTATGGTAACAAGGTGGGTAGTTTCTTAGCACGAATTGATAAAAATCATAAAACTAAAAGTTTCATAAAAGAAATTAAAGATAAAGAACATATGTGGACCAATACTGGGGATATACAAAAGGCTTTCCTTGACCATTTTACGGAGCTCTACTCAGCACAGCATATCAATTTTAATATAAAGGATGTATTTTGGGACTCATTGACAATTCCGAAGATAGAAAGTAATTCTTTAACAAGAATTAATGAACCTATTACAGAAAAAGAAATAAGTCAAACAATTAAAGCAATGGCAAATAACAAAGCAGCCGGCCCGGATGGTCTCCCGTCCGAATTCTATAAAATCCTTATGGAGGAAATAACTCCTACATTAAATGCTTTGCTGAATAGGTTCTGGAGTGGACAACTGGAGCCATTAATGGATTTTAATGAATCCACAATAATAGTAATACCTAAACCAGGGAAAGACCCACAGTCAATTGATTCCTATAGGCCTATTTCATTGCTTAACATCGATTATAAGATATTGACTAGTATATTAGATAAAAGGATACAGGTATCATTGGACACAATAATACATCCTGATCAAACAGGTTTTCTGAAGGGTAGGTCCTCAAATACTAACTTAAGGAAGGTCTTTTTAACAATTTCAGACCAGTGTTATAATGATAAATATAATAAAAACATAAATAGAGAAGATATCTCAATAGTTTCACTAGATGCAAGTAAGGCTTTTGATTCTGTCACGTGGGACCACCTCATTACTTCTCTCACCAAGTTTGGTTATGTAGGTAACAGTCTTAATTTAATTTAAAAAACTCTACACTGAGTCTAGGGCCACCATAATCATTAATGCTAACAAAACATTGCATTTTTCCCTCTTAAGAGGGACAAGGCAGGGATGCCCTCTGTCGCCCCTAATCTTTAACATTGTTTTGGAACCTCTATTGATTGCCCTTAGAAGTAATATACAAGGGGTTGAAATAGGAGATAAAAGAATACAGCTGGCGGTTTACACTGATGACTTATTGGTATTTTCTAGAAATTCAAATAGAAATTTTAACAAAATGTGTGAGATTATAGAAAATTATGGCTCTTTCTCAGGGTACCATATTAATCGGAGCAAATCTGAAGTACTGTGGCTCCAAAAAAAACAGAAATCAGAAACAAAAATATTTAAAGAGGTAGTGAAACATATGACATATCTGGGGGTTAAAATCTCCAGTGACCCCACGGAATGGTATGCTCTGAATATTGGTAATGGTGTTAAACAATTCTGTGATACCCTTAAAAGATGGACCTCTCTCCCACTCTATATTTCCGGTAAAATAAACCTGCTTAAGATGATAGAACTTCCAAGATTACTGTACCTATTCCAGAACATACCCTTTTTAATTAAGAAACATGAGATTAAGATCAGCAATCTCTCTATTAAAGAATATATATGGATGAACAGGAAACCCAGAATTAGTTATCAAAAATTAGTACTTAAAAAAGAATATCTGGGCCTGGGCCTCCCTAATTTAATTGTATATAATCTTGCAGCAGTGACAAAGATCGCTCTAGACTGGCTCTTGGAGAGTAATCATTTCACTCTTTTAGAAATAGAAAATAGTTTGATAAAACCTCTACATTTAAAAAATATCCTGCATTTAGAGGCTAAAAATCTACCACTCTATGTTAAAAGATTAGATGTCCTTAGGGACACCGTTGTGGCATGGCACAGGGCATGTAAATATCTAGGTATACACCCGTATGCAACACAGTACCTATTCTAGTCTATTGAAGGAAATAACAAGGGACTATCCAATGTTATTCAATTAGTAAAAAATAATCAGGGTATAATGCAGGTTGAAGATTTTGAAATAATCAAAAATAAATACCTTCTCTCAGAGAAACATTTTTTCTCATTTTTGCAAATTAGACATTATTGCATTAAATTAATACAGATACAAGGGAATAATTGGGAACTTACGCCACTAGTACCTCTAATCAACTCTATTAAAAGTGGTAAATACTCTATATCAATGTTATATAATTTAATAATATCAACTATAAACAACATATTGAGAAGGGGATTGCAAAATGGAGAGAATTTTTTTTTCCGAATCTTAGTATGCAAATAATATTAAAAAGTATAGAGAGAGTGGAAGAGGCATCACTAGCTATCCCCCTTCGGGAAGAACATGTAAAGTTAATGTGGATGGTGTATATCATACCTGCGAAGATTGCCAAATGGGGTGGCATGGGGGAAGGAACGTTGTGCACCAGGTGCAGACAACCAAGGACAAATTTGATGCATAGTTTCTGGGTCTGCCCTAAGATACAAAGATTTTGGGGGAAGGTAAATTATTGGTTAAGTAAAGTTTATAAAAAGCAAATTATTTTACAACCAGAACAGGTACTCTTCTTCCATTATAAGAAAGAGTATTTGCAAAACAGGAAATTTATAACGATGGTAATATTGTTAGGCATGAATCTTATATTGAAAGGATGGAAGAATGTGAAACCACCTTCCTTTGTGAACCTTGGGGAAAATATTCACCATCAATTCCTTATAGAATTACAATATACTCTATAACATATTGAAACCAATATAGTATGTTTCTTTGATAAATGGGAGAATTGGATTAAAATCAGAGAAATCGACGAGCAGAAAAAAATAATTAAAAATTTTGAAGATACAGTTTACATAGAAAATTGTAGATTGAGAGGGGAATTGCTTTTTGCAGAGAATGACTAGATTGGATTGTGAGGAGGGGGAGAGGAGTGGGGGCGAGAGAGGCTCTCCCTTTTTTTTCTCTCTTCTTTTGTTTCGGGGGTATAAGTTAAGTGATGGGGGGAAGTTAGTCACTTTAGTGATATGTGTTTTAAGATATTAAAAATTCAAACTGAATATATCTTATATAGAAATTAGGGGGAAATGAACTACTATAGATTTCTCTGTGGTTGAAAAGGTAAGGGAAAATGAGAAAAGGTATCCTAGAATCTTCTGGCAATAATGGGAAGGGAAAATGTAAGAACAATGCTTTTCTTGTTTTTTTTTCCTTTTGTTTCCTGTTATTTTTTATTCTGCTTATTATGTATACCCTTCCCAAGCCTTAATTTAGAAAATTTGTTAAACCAGAAAAAGCATATATTTTGTTAGTTTCAGGCGAAACAAAGTATAGATCATGAAAATATTATGTGATTTTGTTTAATCTTTGGAAAGAATGATGGTTTAAAGTTTGTATTTGATGTGAAAAAGCAATAAACCTTTTGAAAAAAAAAGCACATTTGATAATAGGAGTAAATTGGAAAAAACTAAAATGGGTTTCATATACCTTTAGTAGGTAATGTACTGCAAACATTTAACAATAAATACTCTCAAGAATTAGAACATTATATTTCTTTTCAAGGCATAAAGAGTTTACTAGACTTGTGCAAAAATTCATACTTTATTATTCAGTTTGTAAACAAATAATATCTAAATAGCTGATTTCTAAGTATTAATAGGGCTGTTTTTCAAATTCTTAGTATACTGTAATTAAGCCTTCTTTACTAGGTGTGTTACAGTATGATGAGCTTGTTTTTTACGTCATATATGAAAATGTGAGGATTTTGACGTTTACATTTATGCAGTGTGAGTTACATTTTCAAAATGAGGCTTGTCTGTTTATCCGAGTAGTGGTCCTATTATAGATAGCTAGACCATTATGGCACTGACAAATGAGGCAAGTAGGCAACTTGGGAAATGGAGAAATAAGCATGGACATAACTGCTAGGGGTTTTCAGGTGATCCAGTTGCTGCTATCATTAACAGATATTCTTTGTGTCCTCATATATAAATATACAAACATATTTATTGCCGATATGTGCAGAACATCTGACCATTTAATAGTTTTAGGTAGGAACCCTTTCAATATTTCAAGGACACTTGGAAATCAGGCAAAATCTCTAATCTTATGATCTATGGAAGCCTTATTATTCTATAGTAGTTCTGCTAACATACAAACCCAGTACAAAAAGAATGGTGTCTTGCAGGGAAAAATATATTGTAATACTACAAATGTAAAGTGTTTTTTCACTATAGGCAGGTTGTTTCTCCCTTGTTGGGGCTCTTCAGTATGATGTAGGTGCTATGTTATTGGACTCAAGTATTGATTTTAGGTTTACAGTTATATGGCAGTTTTGCTGATGATTACATTAATTTTCATAACCACACTTACAAAGAGTGAAATTAATTCTTGAGCAGAACAGCAGCACCAACCATAGATAGCCTGTTTGGCCCTTTTGGGGCTCATCCCTCCATTGCATTAATCTTAGCAAAAAACAAATATTATTATTTATAACTACACTTACAAAGAGTGAAATTGAAAACCCTTTCAATATTTCAAGGACACTTGGAAATCAGGCAAAATCTCTAATCTTATGATCTATGGAAGCCTTATTATTCTATAGTAGTTCTGCTAACATACAAACCCAGTACAAAAAGAATGGTGTCTTGCAGGGGAAAAATATATTGTAATACTACAAATGTAAAGTGTTTTTTTCACTATAGGCAGGTTGTTTTGCCCTTGTTGGGGCTCTTCAGTATGATGTAGGTGCTATGTTATTGGACTCAAGCATTGATTTTAGGTTTACAGTTATATGCCAGTTTTGCTGATGATTACATTAATTTTTATAACTACACTTACAAAGAGTGAAATTGATGTTTGAGCAGAACAGCAGCACCAACCATGGACAGACTGTTTGGCCCTTTTGGGGCTCATCCCTCCATTGCATTAATCTTAGCAACAAAACAAATATACTTATCTGTGCAAAATTTCAACACTTATAATTAAAAATCCATTTAAATATAATAGGCAGCCCTATAGCAAAGGGTGGAATTCTCGAGGACATCAGCATCAACCATAATGAATTGATTGAGAAAGAGTCACAAAGTAGCGAAACAGGCTGCCTATGGTTGATGCTGTGTTATTTAAGCCTCATGTATTTCCCAATTTGCTACACTACTGGTTTAAACTGATAGGAGCATAAGGGGTGCCATATTAACAATGCATTTTGAATTGGGATTATCTAATAATTTGTATATTCTAAACATTGTATATTTATTCCTTGCTGAACTAATTAAGGGTTAATCTCACTCTAGTAACAACAATATGTGTATTTGGTACAATAGGAGTACCTGCTCTAAAGGATTTCCATGGGTGTAAGTACAGATCCTGTTCCAAGGAGCTTACAATCTAGTGTTTCAGTGCTTTGTTCAAAGAGCTTACAATCTTGTATTTAAGAAGAACGCACCTCTAGTTACTTACAGTGTAGAGAAATAAAATAAATCCCTGATGTAAGACTGCACTCAGCATGTGACATAACACTAGTCCCTCTGAAATCTTTATGCCACTGCCATAGAATATTCCAGTCTTCATTATACTGCATGCTAGATATGAATCAGTCAATGCACATCTTATATATTAGGTTTTTATACACTTATAATTTAACCTTATAAAACACATATGACACTAATCAAGCTACTGTCACCATAGTTATGCAACTTTAGGAAAGCAAATAATATAAACATAGTGAAGTATATCTGTTAAGGATTGACATATGCAGGCTATTATGTAGTTTCCAAGATTCCCATTCACCTTATAGTAAAATGTAATAAAAAATGCAATAGGTTTTCTAGAAGCCATAGTGACTGTAATGCTACGATGCAGAACTACCACTGAAAAGAAGTTCTGGAATCCCTAATCTACAATGGGATTGTTTGAAAGATGATACTACAATGGTTTAGCCTATTACGTAGTAGAGATATAATATGTAGTAGATTTATCATTAAGTGTGAGGCGACATAGTAAGTTAAATGGGGGAGGACAGCTAAACTTTATAGAAGGCTAAGCTTCTCTAACATCCTTGAAGACGAGGCTTGTTATACAGAAGATCTAGGTTTTTACATTAAAGGATGTCAATTAACTCACTGATAAATCATTGCCAATTTATAGCCTATGATGGAAGTATGAGTGTGCCTGGAATATGGTATTATGAGTGTGTGGGGTTAAAGTAAATGGAAATAAATGTCCAAAAATTGCTTGTTCAGCACCTCATGACATGTAGGAATTAACAAACCTGTTTTCAAAAATAAGACAAAGGACCAAAGGCAAACCAACATCTAATCTTCTGAGAAAAATAAAATGTGACACTTTTAGTATGTTTCCAACTCTTAACATATTATAACAATAATAGAGCATATTCTGGGGTAACAGTTATTTAAAAGTTATATCTTGTATATCTATATATATCTTTCTGCTCTAATGTATGAGGATATGAGATCTCATATACACAGGCATATATCTAACCAACTTGGCATAAATAAAATAATAATACTAATATTGAATAATTGGCAGTTTGTGAGCATATGTTATATACAGTAAGAGGGGACCAAATATCAAACCATTCCATTTTCATTAGGGTGCCAAAATGTATATATTGGATAAATGCTCAAGGTATATTGCAAGATATTAAGTATACCCTAGAGCTTTGTCTGTCTTTGCTAGAAAAATCTGTTCATCCCACTCCGGTTTTGGCTTGATTGTCAAAATAAAGGAGATCTCCTAAGTGGAGGTCATTTCCATATTGTGAAAGTTCTGGATTTAAGCCATGTCGGCGATAATGATCAGAGTCCCACTGTTTCATGTTCCTGACCAGTGTATTTAAGGGTGTGGTTGCTAGCATCAATAATCTGAAAAGACCTGTGTTCATGGATCCCATCCGCTTCAGTGTGGGTGCCTTCATCAGGTACAAATGCATAGTCCCTCCGTGGCTTACATAGATGACCCCAAGTCTCTTGGGTATGCACTGCCTTCTCTCTGCCTCCTATTTCAGGTATCCAATTCCCTCATCCATTTATTGTGGGTATCTCTCTTTGTGCTGTCAAACATTTGCTGTTCTGCTCAGAGGAGCCGGCTGCATCTCCCGGAACAGGGTCATAGCAAAATCGAGTTAGTTCTCTAGAGATACTGGGTAGATTAGCGTTTAGGTCAGCTGCAATTGTCATGGACTTCCCCCTTTTCAGATAGAGTCGTTCTTTGTCAACAAGTTGGTGAGTACTTCTCCCCCATCAAATACTAGGACCTCCGACTGCATAGTAGCCGTCCTTATGGCTTCCGTAAGGCTTGCGAATCTAACTGACATCAATGCCTCAAACTTCTGTAAAGCTGTATATACATCTGAGCAGTTTTCTTCTACGTGCAGTGTCATATTTAGGTTGTAGCGTGTAAACCAAACCATAGCAGGCTAGTAGCTGCTCTACCCTGATAAACAGAGGGGGTGCCGAGGTTTTGCAGTAAGGCCGCAGCCTAAACTCTCACCAGTCCGAATCAGATGCCAGGTGTTATAAATATAGCAATCTTGGGTTCAATCAACTCAGTAAATCTTGGAGATGCCAAATCTTGTGGATCTGGATAGGAATCAGGTAATGATTGAAAGATAATCAGAGTATTATTTCATCCTCCCTAGGAGCATTCTGAAATTGCGACCTGTAATGGCTGCCACTCGGAACATGCCCCCCACAGTACAGTGTTTGATGAGGGTCCCAGCACCAGTGAGTTTGCAGCATGAGGATGTCTGCCATTGGCACGTATACTGCTGGCATGATGTGCATCACTCTGATCTGAATTTATTTTAGATCGCCAGTTGTCTTTTCTTCATCCAGGTTAAGCAGAACAGACAGCTGCATCAGATGCTGCACCTTACAGTACAGTTTCTAATGAGGGTCCCAGCACCAGTGAGTTTGCAGGGTGAGGACATCTGTCATCAGTGCATATACTTCTGGCCAGATGCGCATCAGTCTGATCTGAATTTATTTCAGATCGCCAGTTGTCTTTTCTTCATCCGGGTCAATCAGAACAAACAGATGCATCAGATGCTACACCTTACAGTACAGTGTTTAATGAGGGTCCCAGCACCAGTGAGTTTGCAGCGTGAGGAATTTACTGCTGGCCAGATGCGCATCAGTCTGATATGAATTTATTTCAGATCGCCAGTTGCCTATCTTCATCTGGGTCAAGCAGAGAAAACAGCTGCAGTGAGTTTGCAGCGTAAAAATTGCTGTGGGGTTTATGTTCTAGGCCTTTACTAGCAGTCCTTGCTTTAGAGCATTTGCAGACTAATGATGCATTCATTATTACCATCCTCAAAGCTGATTTAAAGCCTATACTGCCAGCTGCAAATCTTATAAAGATATGTAGAGGAAGCACAGAAAGGCATTGGTGTGTCCTACAGTTATGGCTATAATACTTATAATGCTATAATATGTTTAAAATAATTATTTTAAAAATTAAAATATTTATTAAATTATATATATTTTTAAATAAAGGTGTGAAGATAATATTGATCATTATTGTGTACGGTTTGTATGCTATGTTTTGTCTCAGAGCACTTGTGCCCATAGGAAGCTACAAAGTTTAAGCTATTACTTCTGTCATTTATCGGTATTATTTTACAATGTATATAAATGTGATTTAGTATTATTCAGTTACTGATTTGGTGTGATCATGGTAGCACTGCCATATGCATTGTGTTGGAGATAGTCACTGTTCTTAGTTCGTATCAGCACATATACAGCTGTGGTTGTAAAACACTAGCTGTATTGTAATGTGCTAGCTGTGAAATAAAGATGTTAGATAACTAATATTTACATGGCAGTGATTACTGAAGCTCCGCAGGATCAATCTGGCAACTCTAGTAAAGTGAGCAGCAGTTATGAGAGTGGTGGCTTTGTGTTGTCAGTTGGTTTTGTGATATAAATGCTGCATCACATAAGCCACTCCCCTAAGACTGTCACCATGACAACCAGGCATCACATTATACCATGACAGTCAGTTTAGCCTTTAGTTATGTTATTAGTGTAGCTTTAACATAAGATGTTTAATTATGCATAATAAAACAACTAATATACTCGTTATTTCTTTTGCCCCTTTTCATATAATTTAACACTAAAAATTGTACATTGAGTTGGAACTGCATCCTACTGACTTTAAGAGCTAACTCTGCATCAAATATTTTCCTAATTGGCTTTAATAGATAACTGCAAAACAATTCACTTTATACTAACTTAATGGCAATGATTAGCCTTGTTGTCTGCCCACTCAAACATATTTGGCTCCTCTAAATAAGGTGAGTGTTGGGTGCAGTTTTTCCATTGAAAACCAATTGCAGTAAACAGGATTTTATTTTGTTAAACAAATGTTTACACTTGTCTGATATGTTATTCTGCAGGACAGTAACAGAAATGTCTTGTAATTACAAGGTATTTACTGTCCCTTTAAGCTCTAACAAAACTCCCATTATAAATCTTGAGTTTCCAGTGCTTATATGTTGGGAATAGATTATTAAAATTACATGAACTGCTTTGGTCTGGTAATATCTTTGGTCTGGTAATATCTACAGTGCTATGGCTGAGCCTCAGGATCAAGTCATGTGATTACCTCTGGGGTTACCAGACCCACGTAAAACTTCACTTTTACTCCGGATCGTTAAAACAAATACAGGAGGCTCTCACAGACGTGCAGAGATGTGGATCAGATAAGACATTGTGTGAACCCAGCTACGTCCAGTGTACAGTCACCTATAGGTAGTCCTATACCTCCCAACATTTTAAGATCCAAGAGAGGGACAACCCCCCCACTGAGCAAAAGTGTGATATGTGGTGGGCAGGAGCAGATATGGGGTCTGGGGAGTGGGCTTAACAAGTGGCAGAACATAACACACATTAAGTGTTTTTTTTTTTTAAGTATCAGCACTCTGATATCTTACTTTTGTTACTAGGAGGACACTTTCTGGTTGCCTAGGTAGCCACCAAGCCTCCTTCCCCAGTCTGCAACCGGTAATGTGTGCAGACTTTGCTTGAAATAAAATACCTGACTACTAATATAAGTTAAACATCAATACTATTGAATAAAATATAAAAGATTGGCGCAGTAACAAATAATGTTAAAACAATAATAACCAGACCAGATTATATTGTGAGGATGTCTCCTCTAAAAAACATGAGCAATATTCAATGGGCTAAATACCACCTTAAGAATATATATTCCACCTTAAAAATAGTATATATTCCGTTAACAATGTCAACTTATATTCGATATGTATTCAAATTTAGCGGCTGTGGGTATCAATTCAGTGTCTTTTGTAAAGTAACAGAATGTGCAAAAAAGCTTCAAAGTGCACGTATAGTGACAGACTGTTACAATAAGATATTTGGCAACATTGTTACCTTAAAACATTCGTAATGGGATACTTTACCGGTCCCTTCGCCACTTTAGAAGTCTCGTCCCAACTCTGTATCCTCCGGTGACCTGCGATATTCACTGTGTGTTGTACACTATGCGTGTCTCTCCTCCTCGCCTCCGGTCTTCAATCTGACCTCTGAAATGTGACTATGTCACGACACGAATATCGACAGGGCATTTCTTACGTGAGTGGCGGCTCTCCAGGGCTACCAGTTTCTTCTTATCTCAATTAGTGGATATTTTTCTGTCCAAATGATAGTTTATCAGCAGTTCCTTTATACTCTGCGCAGAGTGTCAATTTTGCTGAAAAGTACTTGAACCCCTTGAATAATCGTCAACGTGTTTCACCTGTAACTAGGCTTTTTCAAGACTGATATTCATGAGGGAAATCTTCGATTTAAATACCCCTCCTTGTATTCTCATTTGTTGAAAAATCTCCAATTGAGTACTTAGAGTTCAAGGTGGTATTGTTCTCTTATTATTTGTTTAAGGTGGTATAATACTGCCCAAAAAATTCCTTTTACATGTATACTAAAAAACCTTATTTGAATTATTAATAACCACATAAGTTTATATCAAACAGATATATACCAATATTTTATATACCAACATTCTATTAATAATTTCTACTAGTCACTTTATAAGTTTAAGATGATATTATTTCCATGTGTAATTTAATGTGACATATTATTACACTAACACTCTTTACAGATTTGTACATTTTAAAATTACTAGTGGTAGATACATACAAGAATACAGGAATAAAACAAAATAATATAAATAGACATATAGATAAAAAATCTTCCAATATCAAGTTCAATTCATATGGTCAAGTCTACTCTTATGAACAAAAATCTATGTTTCACTTGATTAAGATTTATGTATTGGTGTCATTATATTTCTGATAATTTAAGCTAAACATTACTTAGAATAAGATCCACACATAAATCTTAATCAAGTAAAACATAGATTTTTGTTTATTTATATTATTTTGTTTTATTCCTGTATTCTTGTATGTATCTACCACTACTAAAATGTATAAATCTGTAAAGAGCGTTAGTGTAATAATATGTCACTTTAAATTACACATGGAAATAATATTATCTTAAATTTATAAAGTGACTAGTAGAAATTATGAATAGAATGTTGGTATATAAATTGTTGGTATATATCTGTTTGATATAAACTTATGTGGTTATTAATAATTCAAATAAGGTTTTATAGTATACATGTAAAAGGATTTTTTGGTGCAGTATTATACCACCTTAAACAAATAATAAGAGAACAATACCACCTTAAACTCTAAGTAATCAATTAGAGATTTTTCAACAAATGAGAATACAAGGAGGAGTATTTAAATAGAAGAATTCCACCATGAATATCAGTCTTGAAAAAGCCTAGTTACAGGTGAAACGCGTTGACGATTATTCAAGGGGTTCAAGTACTTTTCAGCAAAATTGACACTCTGCGCAGAGTATAAAGGAATTGCTGATATACTATCATTTGGACAGAAAAATATCTACTAATTGAAATAAGAATAAACCGGTAGCCCTGGAGAGCCGCCACTCACTTAAGAACTGCCCTGTCAATATTCGCGCCATGACATAGTCACATCTCAGAGGTAAGAGTGAAGACCGGAGGCGTGGAGGAGAGACACGCATAGTGTACAACACACAGTGAATATCGCTAATCACCGGAGGCTACAGAGTTGGGACGAGACATCTAAAGTGGAGAAGGGACCAGTAAAGTATCCCATTACGAATGTTTTAAGGTAACATTGTTGCCAAATATCGGATTGTAACAGTCTGTCACTATACGTGCACTTTGAAGCTTTTTTGCACATTCTGTTACTTTACAAAAGACACTGAATTGATACCCACAGCCGCTAAATTTGAATATATATTGAATATAAGTTGACATGGTTAACAGAATATATACTATTTTTAAGGTGGAATATATATTCTTAAAGTGGTATTTAGCCCATTAAATATTGCTCATGTTTTTTAGAGCAGACGTCCTCACAATATAATCTGGTCTGATTATTATAGTTTTAACATTATTTGTTACTGCTCTAATCTTTTTATATTTTATTAAATAGTATTGATGTTTAACTGATATTAGTAGTCAGGTATTTTATTTTAAGCATATGGTCTCATTGTATTATTTATGGTCTTTTTATTGTACTGCCTTGCTTGATATTTAACCCTTAGCTTCTTAGTACCTTTGAGTACTTTTTAGCTCTTTTGTTAAATTCTCTTTGTCTACTATTTCCATTTGTTCTGGTAGTGAGACCAGTCCTACAAATAGCTCCTTTAGGGTTAAAAGTATAGTGCTTTTAGTTACTTTTTTCTACCACTACTCACCTTCTCACTATCTTATAAGCAGCTTACACTTTAAATAAGTCAGTATGGAATTATTCCAAGTACGTCAGAATTTGTTATCAGAAATACTAGCTAGTAATAATACTCCTATAATTGGAGAGAATACTAATTTAACAGAAATAATGCATGAATTAGAACACATACTTATTAAAGAATTAAAACAAAAGACGGAGCTAGCATATCTAGATAGATATATTAACCTACAGATATTACCTAGAGTTTTGAGATTAGAAAAAGAGTGTACCTTTGAACTAAACACAGAGGTACAAACAGAATAGCACACAGTATTGGAAAACGCATCTTTTGATTTAATAAACATAATTTAAAAAGCCAGTAATATCTCTTTAACGACATTTGAAGCCAGAATCACTGAAATTAAAAATGCATTGGAGAATCACAAATAAGATAAGCTCTATAAATATAGGCAATTAGAAATTATTGAATCACTCAGAAATAAAAAAAATGTCCCAGGCACTTTTGAGCATAAATACTGAGATTAATCCCCTGATTGATGCGGCTTTACTTATACAAAATGGCGATACAACTTTTCCTATTCTAAAGGAAGCTGATCTGCTGATATCACTGCAAACCTTCTGAACAGATCTGCTACTCTACTTTGGTGAGAGGAACCTTCCCTGTGAGTGGCCTATGTAAAGCTTATGGTCTCACAGTGTGAGCGCTTCTTCTTTTGACCGGTATATGACGGTAAAGTCTAGGCAAGAGCTGATGGCTCACATGACAGCTGGAGGGGATATTATTATCTGTGCCCTAGAAATGCTTATGAAAAAAAACTTTCGTAAGATGGAGAAATTTCTGGAGGAAGCATTCCACCCGATTTTTGTACATGATCTAAAAACCTGCCTGAAACCCGAAGTGAATAGCGAGGCTTGCTATAGTGAAGCCAGTCTGAGGAAAACAGCTGTGTTACAGAGCACAGTGAAGGTGATGTATCGCATAGAAGAAAATCCGATGGCGCAGCAGGCCGATTCTCAAGGAGAGAGTGGAAGGGCTTGCTCTGCTGTTCAAATAATCTATATGGATAGTATAGTACCCCAGAAGACCGCAAATATAAAATCAAGAAACGTTCAAGCATGGAACTCAGGGTTCATAAACTTTCGCACCATGGCTGTTACTGGGAGCTATAGTCATAGTTGTCTTCATTTAACACAGTTTTATCTACCGGTTGTGGTAACACTACGGAAGGCAGGTATAGGATAAGGTACTGTTTTGTTACTCCCCTTGTAGTATTTTGGAGAGAACTTTATAACTGTCTATAAAGCTGGACTTATTGATGTGTACGGTACATTTTTTCCTCTTTTTTGTCCTCCTCATCTGTCCCTACAATGGATTTACTAGTGCAGTCTTGGGTCGTTTACTGACTTACGTGAAAGAAAAATGCTGGATCACATTGATTGTCTAAATTTGGGTTTACTTAAGCCCCAGCTGTATCTTTATGTTAAAATATATATATATACACTATATATATATATATATATATATATATATATATATATATATATATATATATGTATCTCCACAATGCACAGCACATTTACTTATGTTTATCTCTATGCAGTTTTATATTAGCTTGAGAAATGTTGCCCATTGTTCTCTAGTACTAATACCGAGGTTTTTTTGAGTAGTTATATTTTTATATACAGGTTAATAGTCTGGTAGGTAATATTCACTGAATTATATGTTTGCTCTGATTTTCAGCCACTTATTTACTGATATGTAGAGATCAATATGTCTAATATAGGAAGACTATGTTGCTCAGGTTCCTCTTAGGTCTCAGCTGGGTTCTAGATCTGGACATACGTTTTATTCTAAGTACTTAACCAGAAGCGGGAATATTTGACACATGAACAACTGTGTTAATTGTATATGTTTGGGCTTGTTGTATATATTTATTGTCTACTATGGTTTATGGTTCTGTTCTAGATTAGAAGCTCAATATATATATATAACTATACTGAACCAAATAACAGGGGCACAGCCGGGGAGATATTACTGCTTATTTCTATGTTCCTTTAATGAGATAGAGGTTGCCTATCCCCTTCCCACTTAATTTGACTAACTAGACTATGACACAGTCTAAATGTTCCATGAGATTATTGCATAAATATATCAAAAGGCAGAGTGAGGACTGAAAATAAAATATTTACAGATACAATGTAGATACCATCTGTCACCACTAGAGGGGAGTTGTAGATTGATTCCAGATTGATGTATACAGTAGGAGTATGTGAGCCTGTAATTTATTTTACTTGCTCCTGTCTATTTCAAGCTGATAGACCTAGACCCATAAGCACACTATAAGTATAAAGATTGAACTCATAGGGGAGAGTACAATTAACAATCCTCGAGCACCTTGAACCAGCATATAACATATATTACACCATTTACTAAACCTAGTTATTCCAACCATGGTATTTTAGTCAAGTTGTTTTGTACTTGAGGTGTGATGTGGAATACTATTTTTGTATGATTACTGGCAGGATGAGGTGTATCACAGTATTTATTGGTTAGATAGTGACCACTTTAGGTAAAACTTTAGGTTCAGTTTGTAAATGTTATGCTGCATACATATGGATAATATCTATGGTGTTACTAAAACCCTGATTTATTTAAGTCATAGCTCCCAAATATTTGATTGGCTCCACACTTTCCACCCCCTACCCATAAGTATGCAAACTATCGCCATGTGGTGATCTGTGGAGGGCTCTCATGTCTCGTTCATGGCTTCAGGCTGGTCCACCGTTATTCAACAACTATGATCTACAAGTCTGGTGTTGGTTAAGTTTTAGAGACATGGACTTGATAATTGTTTGATGTTTACTGTGTTGCATAGTCACCACATATCTGAAATGTTTTTGCAGTAACCGATCACACATAGGATCTTTTTATGATGACAGAGATGTTGGAAACCCCTGACCTGTAAATTGCATACGGGACAGTTACTCATAGTCAGTTATGTTTTATTTAAATGTTAATATGTATGCCTCCACATATAATAGTGCCTAAAGTTTACTTCCCTTATATGCAACTAAATTTAATAGTTTAGATGACACTATATACATTTATTTTTTCCTGCACACCAGAGGTTAAGTGCTAATGTGTCCACTTGCAGAATATGTTGCTACCTGTTTTGCTCAGGGTAAAATATCAGTCACCTTTTGGTTATCATTATAATGATGCTCCTTGTTTTCTTATTAGGATATTGCCTAGTTCAACGTTTATTCTAGTTGTGACAGTTAGAAAGAGCATGCTATGGTTTAGTTCTGAATTACTATTAGTTGAGGGGTTAAATTTGTATTGGGTCACAATATATAATATGCTTAGATCTCTGATATAGGAAATGACCAACTTTTTAACAGTGAGAATATATAGAACACATTTTGTGATCACTTTTTCTGTCTCTCAATAGCCTCATTATATGCTCAATAAAGCTGCATTTTTTCCAAAGATATAGATATATCCTTTAGCAATTCAGGGCTTTCTTCTTCCCTATAGCCTTTATTTAATTGTGCATAGATTTTACCATTAGAAAATTCTTTGTACCCTATGTTTGCTTCTTAGCTATCAATAAGCTCTTACCCTCCCCAACTAAAATACTCTAGCAAGGCATATTTGGCTTAGAGTATTTTTTCATGGTTTCCCTCATAACACACCGCAACAACAAATTCCATTTAATTAAAACTGACTACAATAATATGTTACGTGATGCTTATTGAAGTTGATCTCTTTATAGATAGGTTCCCCGTTCCTCAACTATAATTAAGACATGGCTAATCTGCTTTTCTCTTTTTAGTTTAATGGGAGGATGGAATATAGTTTTGTCTGTTAGGGATCTTTACTAGGAAATTGAACAGTCATGCATATACACTAATTTTGTAGCAAGCTACTTTATGCTCTCTTACATTTTTGGCTGCCGATGGGTTTAGGGCCCATACCCATGTGGCAATAAGTATTTGCATACAATGTATTACAATCCCTACTGGGATATTTCCTATATCAACTCCTTTTAACCATTGTTTTTCCCTTTTATTTCAGTTCCTCCCCATACCCTTATATCCATATATCTTTACCAATAGAGGCTTTATAATGTTTTGCCTTATAAGCAGAAAGCTTGGGCTAAAGTTGCACCCAGTGATTACCCTATTATTGCTTAGCCTTTTGTTGAAGAAAAAAATTAACATGTAGACAGCTGATCCAAATTTTAAAAGGTTATAATTGTACAATTAAACAAAATTACAACAAAATGACAACAGGTCACTTTACAGTAATACAGAGTGTGGAGCGCAGCCTCGGATAAGAACAGAGTCTCTTTTATAGCCCATAGCCCGTGTTTCTTAACCAACCAAGAATCTTCACAGTAAGCACCTCGTGGTCTTCTTTTTACCTTGTCCATACAAACTTTGGGTGTTGTTACTATAGCTGAAAAGACTTTGCATACACAGCAGAAAAGCTGAATTGACAAGAAAAATATAACTGTTTAAAAATGTCACGTCAGCCCATTATAACACATGAGAAATATATACAGAATTAAAAATATTTTTCCCTAACATTTCTTGCGTTTATTATCACGCCATTATTACTTTGTGTCTCTCACTTGACTAACAGCCTTCCTACCTGGAAATGACCCCTTAGACAGACTGTATATCACTGAGTATACAGATAAGCTGCATAGACAGTGGGATGCTGAGCCTCCATTCCAGATCTGCCTACATAGTTATCATTTCCTCTAAGCATTCACACATCTTTATTGGTAACATGCAAACACAAAATATGCAATCTCTATCTAAAAAGATAACAGCAGCAGACAGAACTGCATCCCTTCACAGGCCTAGGTCCAAATCCTGTAGTAGGTCCAAAGCTGATGAGGTGCAATTGTGGGACCCCCTCGCAGAGATGAGATCTTCCACCTGTCTCCTAAAATGACTGGAGGGTCTGCAGGGAAGGCAGGTAGCTGAACTAGGTTATCAGTCGGTCATCTCTGTGGCTGTTGTATCATCACCCTAAACAATCGGTATCTTCATCTATTTGCTGCAACAAGAAACACAAATCATTAACAATTTCCAAACAATTAGGCACATTAGAATTACTCCTATCACTACCACTATGGGTTTTAAAAGATTTGTAAGCATATTGTTAAATCAGGTTCCAAGGGATCCCATCCTTCCTTAGCTATAGCTCTAGATCTTTGTTGTAACTCTTTTACTTTATTCATGTGTGCTTCTATGGGGTCATGGGAATCCTCCACCCAGGTACAACATTCTGAACCAATAATCTTACATGTCCCCCCTTCAATGGCAAGTAGGTAATCAAGAGCCATCCTATTCTGCAGAGCCACTTTTCTAACTTGGGCTAACTCTTTTTTAAGGACATGTATAGAACTTGTAGTCTCATTAATCATCCCATCCATAATACTAGCATATTTGTTCATTCTATTTGCTAGCTCAATTCCCCAACCTGTCCAGGCAGGAAACCACATCCAGGCTTTATCTGCAGATGAGAATAATTCTTGCTTATACCTTGTTTAAGGACCATTGGAATAATCTTACCATCTTTCCCAGCCATAGTTGAAACCATCTCATATTGTTATATAACTGAGTTTGACAGCTCCATTTATCATTGTCTGTCTATTCAAGACAGGCACACCTAGGGGTACACAAAGCTTTTAACGTTGGACAAAAACACAAACTGTTACAATCAGCAGTTACTGTATCACATTTAAATCATTCATTGATATTGGTACACCTTTTAAAGGGATTCCTTTTTGATTGGCAGGAACATAGAGCATATCCAACAGTCTGTGGCATTCAGTTGCTTGGCGGTTTGTTGGTGTAAAAGCCAGATGGAATTTGTCCGTTTGTCACCCTTCACTGGTGTATAGAGGTAAAAAACACAAAGCAAAGGACAAAGAAAAAAACAGGACAGTATATGCATTTTGGCAGTTAGTTAACCCTCTTTGTCCCCAGTGGTCTCACCCTTTTGACACAGGTTTTAATCACCGGCCTGGAAGTTCACTTTCTTACAGTGAGAGGCGTGTATCCAGTTTGGTTTCCATTCCACTTTGACTGAGGTGGGTGTTGTCAGTAACACCTGGTATGGGCCGTCAAACTGGGGCTCTAAGTGTCTCCTCACGTATCTTCTTATCACCACCCAGTCTCCAGGGTGCAGGTGAGTTCCAGTTATTTGTTCTGGATCTGGTAATGAAGAGAAAACTTTTCCATACAAATTAGTCAGTTGCTCATGCAGCTGAACAACATAATCATTAAGAAGCATACTGCCCATGTAATTCTTGTGGAAAGAAAAGATATTAGTGGTCTACCAAACAAAATTTCAAATGGCGAAAGGCCATGCTTGCCTTTGGGGTGTGTCTTACTGCAAAGAGGGCTAAAGGTAAGGCTTGTACCCAAGTAAGTTTTGTCTGCTCACAGATCTTAGCTATTTTATTTTTTAAAACACCATTGGCTCTCTCTACTTTCCCAGCGATTAATCTGCAACCCTTTCATCATTTCTGCAAACACTTGCCCAGTAAAATGAGTCCCTGATCAGATTCTACTGTTTCAGGTAAACCATATCTGCACACAATTTCAGTTATTAGTTTTTTTTTCTGTTACACTTGCTGTTGCCTTGGCAACCGGCCAGGCCTCCACCCAAGAGGAAAACATGTCTACACACACCAAAACATACTCATACACACCACATTTGGGCAGCTGAATATAGTCTATTTTTGCAGGTTTTACAAAATGTTTCATCTCCACCTTTGTCAATTTACCTGGATTGTATTTAGCACAAATCATGCATTTCTTGCACCTTTCAGTTGCAAATTGTGAGAAACCTGGTGCAAACCAAAATTTATTAACACTTGCAATCATTCCCCCTTTGGAAACATGGGAAGGGAGATGAGATACACTGACTAAAACAGGATATAGCACTGTAGGTGCACATAATCTACCATCCCCATGTTTCCAAACCTCATTTTCCAGTTTGCAACCAGCATTTTTCCACTTGCACTAAGTTAGGGAACCTGTTTGGTTTTGGAGGGTTTTTAAGACCTCCATTGTCAAATTCTCCACAGTTTCAGAGGACTGTTGGAGTATTATGAGAGTTGCCTTCTTGGCTGCTTCATCTACCCTATTATTACCCATAGTGATAGGATCTATCACTTGCTGATGTGCCTTGAATTTCATAACAGCTATAGCTCTTTTGAAAACGCTGCGGTCTGTTCCAGTGTCCACCAAACACTCCACAAAATGGTATGGCATGTCAGAGAGGGTCAGGCGAACAAAGGCATCACCCCCTCTGCTCTCAGACATGATTGGTAGCACTGGAAGCCCAGTCCATCAATTGTTCTCCCACAGTTATAACATTTAGCTTTTCTGGGTTCCCCCTCATTTATCCCTTAAACTGTTTCTATTGGGGTTTCCCAGGGGCAACACTGGCATTACCCTTAGTGTTTTCTTTTTCGATACTTCTATTTCCTTTGTATTGAGCTCGCTAAGCTCATTAGTGCTGGGACTGATTTATCTCGCCAATCAGAATGGGCGGAAACCAATTGAGAAAACCAATTTATCATGGATTTCTTTATTCACTCCCAACACTAATGTGGCAGTGAGCATTTTTCCCATACCTTGGTCTTCAAGGTTACCTCTCCCTTGGGGCATATACATCTTGCCATGAGGTTGGTATGGAGCACATAAGATACTACAGTCAAAAACTGGGGGCACAAATTATTTTCCCCAGCAATACTAAAACCCAACAATTTCCTTTTATTACTTAGAGCATGCAGTTGTAAACAATTTTTCCATTTCATGTCTATTAGCAAAATATCATTATTCACTTGGTATTCTTTATTAAAGGATCAGAAAGGCACCACTGGGAGTCAGCTGAACACATCAGGTGAACCAACAGAAAAGGGCCATATAGTGCAGCCTACAATCAACAGCTAGCTCCCAGTAATGCATTCCTCCTCCCAAACCTACCTAGAAAAACATTTGGGGTTTCACACATATATTATAAATATATAGATATATATATATATATACACATACATATACACACACATACAGTGTATATATACACAGTATACACATACATACATATATCTATACAATATAACACACACACATATGCAGCGCATACTACACATAGATATACATACATATATACATATACAGCACACATATACACACTGTGACATAAATATTCACACTCACATGCATGTATTTACTATCAAATACACTTACAAAGATACTCACACTGACAAACTGGCACACAGATTCTACACACTCTACGAAAAATGCACACAAACCCCAGGACTAGGGCACATAGTCCACAAGGCCTTGGCATGCAGTCACAAATGGCAATAGACAGCCAATTGCCAGTGCCCACATACAATCCGTCCCACAAATATCTAACCTTATAAATGCAAGTGCTGACCATTAGTGACCAAATAACTTTCACGGGGGTAAGTACTAGTGGTCTTATCAGTTGTGAAAATACTTGACGGTAGTAAAAGTGAAATTACCAATAAAAGTAACTAGCAAATCAGACCTCTTAAAGATTCACTACTAGAATCTTGTGTATATTGTAATTTATATTAATTCTACTGCAAAGATATCACTAGGACCATAATGTACAAAGGGACAAGGTATGGCTTTTTGCAGTGTCACTTATGCAAGTCACAGTAGTGCTGGCCTTTTAAAACTCCAGTTAACCCATATAAATACCAAGCAGGAATGTAAAACCCCTAAATACCCTCAAGCATAGCATACACTTTTATGTCTTCTTAATGGAAGACTTGCATATGTGTGTGTGCAAAACATTCATAATCTTACATTTAATTCAGTTGAACAAAAGTTTCTAGCAAATCACCAAAAAGGGAGTTAAAAAAACAACAACAAAAATTGTCCTGCTCTGTGCTGGAAAAAGGGGGGTATGGAAGCCCCCGCCCAGGAACAGCACCTGCAGCCACCCATCAGAGAGACTCGATTCTAAACATACATTGTCTTCTACAGTAAAAAAAAATACATTGGCTCAGTGTTTCTGATAGGATTCTATAGTTATTTTTATAGAGATTTTCCTAGTGAATAATTCAAAGGTTCCCCCTTTGGAAACCCAACATCCATTCCCTTAGTCAGCTTGCACCATTTAGGCAGATTGCCAGCTGACCCACATACTATATTCTTTATACATTCCTCCTGTGGGCTATTGAGGAAATTTGGACGTCCATTGCTTAAGGATGACCTCATGTCACCCTTGCTAAGATCGTCTCTCATAACCCAGGTTATGATGGAGGGGAGGTCTTACCCTTCTCTCTCGACTTTCTTAGCAATACTGTGGGCTGTCAGGGAAAGTCCCACACTAAAAATCCCATACTAAAAAATTCCCGCTTCTGATCCCTCCAAATTTTTCCAACAAACCCAAATAATAAACATTAGGGAAACAAACCCTAAAAGTACTTGGCCTCTTCATCATCAAAATCAAACCATGCTAGGGGACTTACATCAACAGTTTTATATATCATTAGAGACAAGTCTACTACAGCTCAGGATGCCTTCAGTATAGGAGCGTGCAGCTCAAACCAGTGTGTCCAAGGTTTTCAGAAACAAAGCCAAGAGTGATCAAAGATCAGAATTCGCCCTTGTTCTCTGGGATAGCACATGCCCAATAGCAGCATGGACTGAAGCTGAACTTAATCAACGATGTCCAAGGCGAGCACAGGGGGTACCCAGAGACTTTGTACTGACAGACCAAGGTAGACTAGTAAGAAATTCTGCACCACCCACACTTAACCTTCTGTTGTCCCTTTGCTGTGCAGACAATTTTAGTAACAGTTTACTTAACAAACACAGAAAATAGAAAACATTTGTGTCTGCGGATGGTAGGATCCTCTTACTTAACACACTACTGCTCCCACTTGCTTTCTCCGCAGAGGGGCGTCTTGGAGCAGTATATTCACACGCTGTAAAGGACCTCTTACACTCACACATTCATAACAAAAGATGTTAAAACATAAAAACAGCTGTCTCAGGTTATTGGGAGTTTGTACTCACGACAGGACAGAGGGTTTAGGATCAGAGGATGGGAGAGCAAATTGAGAAACAAAGGTTCTCACCTTTTTGGCGCCTGTGGTCTCCTGTCCTCAAAATTTCCAGTCCTGGCTCCGTCCACAATCGCTTTCAAAACTCCCGGGTTTCGACACCAAATTGTTGAAAGAAAAAATTAACATGTAGACAGCTGATCCAAATTTTAAAAAGGTTATAATTGTACAATTAAACAAAATTACAACAAAATGACAACAGGTCACTTTACAGTAATACAGAGTGTGGCGCGCAGCCTCAGATAAGAACAGAGTCTCCTTTTATAGCCCATATCCCGTGTTTCTTAACCAACCCAAGAATCTTCACAGTAAGCACCTTGTGGTCTTCTTTTTACCTTGTCCATACAAACTTTGGGTGTTGTTTACTATAGCTGAAAAGACTTTGCAATACACAGCACCAAATAGCTGAACTGACAAGAAAAATATAACTGTTTAAAAATGTCACGTCAGCCCTTGTATAACACATGAGAAACTCATATACAGAATTATAAAAATTATTTTCCCTAACACTTTCAGTCCTTTATTTAACAGGGTGTTTGTCATGAGATGCAGGACATATGCAGGATACAATAATAATGGTACAACTCTATTTCTATTACAGAGCACAGAAACATACATCTAGTCAGGGTTGATTCACATAACTAAACTGCGACACAGACTACCGGGCCCCAAGCCCCGCCTCCAAACTAGTGACATCACTTCCTGCTCTTATCACATCTTCCCCCCTTTTCAAAGGCGAAGAATACATTTAAATATAACAAATAACTGCGTGATACAAAGAGCATACAACAACATTTGGAAACAGTATATAGCAAATTGCGTCTACAGAAAAATTAAACATCAGCTTAATTACATCCTGACTTGGACATCGGGGTAGACTACCCTAGTCCACACAGCGACCATGGATTATTCTGCCCATACCTTCCGGCTCACTGTTCTAGCTAAAGTCAGTACCTATATCGGGCCGGAAGCTTTCACCACTCTTCCACTTGATGAACTGTCCTCTGATACAGAACGAAGGTGAATAAGAGTCCGCTGGAGGCAAAGACATATCCCCGCTGTGATCTTGCTGAGGGGAAGGCAACCTCTCTTAGAACAGGGGATCCCACCGAGCGGTGGTACTGAGGCATCCAGTTCCAGACTCTCAGGTACAGGCTGAAGATGTCTTCGGTTACGGGCGTGTAACCGTCCCTCCATCAGTAAGGACTGCATAAGACCTTGGTTCTGCGAGAGCGTCAATTACCGTAGCAAGCGTCTTCCATTTCTTATCATCATCCAGTTTAATTCTGGACACTTTGCCCCCGCATTTAGTTCCTGTAAGGGCCTGACAGAATGTCTCCTGTCGTAGAAGAACGAAAGCCCTTTTTGGCCTCTTCATCCCTCCTAAGGACTTTGTCCCGAGGAACAGAGCCAGTCGGCTTGAAGACACCCACTGAGGGCTAAAGTGGTGCGAATCTGGCGTCCTAGCATCAGCTGTGCCAGGCTAAACCCGGTGGCTTGAATGGGCGTCTCCCTGTATGATAAGAGGGCTAGGTACGGCTCAGATTGCTATAAAATGAACTTTGTTGTTTGAACTGCCCTTTCAGCCATTCCGTTGGCCTGAGGTTAATGTGGACTTGACGTGGAATGTACAAAGTCATATTCCCTGCTGAAAGCACTGAACTCTGTAGAAGCGAACTGCATGCCATTATCACTCACAAGCTCCATCGGAATGCCCCACCGGGCGAACAAGCTCTTCAAACGAATGATAATGGCTTGACTTGTGATATCATTCAAAGGTGCAATTTCCAAATACCTGGAATAGTAGTCGATCACAACAAGGAACTTTTTCCCGTGCAGTTCACACAAATCAGCAGCTATTTTCTGCCACGGCCCTGCAGGCAGCGGAGTAGAAATCAAGGGCTCCCTTCTTTGAGTAGGCCGGCGTTCCCGGCAAAAGGCACATTTAGACACGTGATTTGCAATGTCGAGCTGATCCCAGGCCACACACACCGCATGTAGCTGCCCTTTCTCTGCACTTTGTAATGCCTAATGAGGCCATCGTGAATCCTGTTTAACATCTCCCTTCCTCATGCTGAACAGGAATAACAATACGGTCTTGGAACAGCACCAACCCCTCCAGCTCTGATGAAGCTGTGACCTCTCTGACTGGTAAGAACTTAAGACATCCTGGCTCCCCGGCTCTTGGGCCAGCCTTCTTTTATGTACTTTATAACCTCTTCTGCAGATCTGTGTCCAAAATATGTCTCTTTCTTTATTTCTTCCAGTTTCCTTGAAGAAAGTGGACTTTGAGGCCAGAAGACGAATCAACACTACACTCTTCACATCAGACTTCGATTGAGGATTTCTTCAGCAGCAGCCAACGGGAAGCCTGGATAGTGTAATCTGCACAAACAGTTGTTTCCCGACACAGGCACTGCCTGAACATTGAACCTGAGTAGTCTCATTAAAGTCTCTGGCATCTTAAGGGTGTGCTTTGTCGATATCATAAGAGTTGATTAGAGCGGACCTAGCGTTTATGGTCAGTCTCCAGACTAAATTTCTCTAAACCCACTAGATAACGCTGAAAGCGCTCACAGGCCCAAACTGCAGCCAGACACTCTTTCTCAATTTGAGCGTATTTGTGACTCAGCAGCCGGTCAGTGTGCGGGAACAGTAGGCGATGGGCTGTAGTTTATTTTTCATTTAACTGCCAGGAGACGCAGCCCCCAACCCATAACTGCTTGCATCAAGCACTAACCCAAGTCTTTTTTGGAAAGGGTCATACGAACCCCCAGCCACTGGGGCAGACCCCAGTAGGGACTTCGGCCTGCTAAAAGATTTTTCTTGTGAAGGTCCCCAGACCCAGGCATACGTCTTTCTTTAGCAACTCTGTGATAGGGTGTAGAACTGTTGATAAATCTGGAAGAAACTTGCCCACATAATTTACAAGGCCCAATATCTGTCTCAGCTCATATACTTCAGAAGGACTTTTCATCTGTTCAATAGCACAACTTTTCTCGGGGTCTGTTTGATGCCATCCCCATTGATAATATGCCCAAAGTAACATAATTCAGTTTTCCTAAAATGACATTTTTCTTTATTTAACTTCAGCCCAGACTCTTTTGATAGCCTGTAGCACACAACTTAAACGCTGATCATGCTCCTCCACTGTAGACCCATAGACTAGAATGTCGTCCATGCCCACGTGGTCACTCAGGAGAGAACTCATTTCCCTTTGAAAGATTTCAGGAGCAAGAGGATATCCCAAAGGGGAGTCTGCAGAAAGCAAAACCGACCTACCGTGTGATAAGGGTAGTCAGTTTGCGGCACTTTGGATCTAGGGGGATCTGCCAAAAGCCGCTAGAAGCCGTCCAATGTAGAAAAGAACTTCGCCCCCAGCCAAACTTTGGCAGCCTATATCTTCTAATGTCGGCAGCACAAAATCTCTCTCTCTTCACTGCCTCATTCAACCTTTTCAGAGTCAACACAGATGCGCACCTTTCCATTTTTCTTGCAACAGGAACAATGGGGGCACATCCAATCAGTTGCTTTCAACAACCTCTTCAATAACCCCCATAGACTTCATGCGCATAAGCTCCTTCTCCACTTGAGGCATGAGCGGGGAACGGAATTCTACGGGGAGTAGAAATACTGTAGTGCGGACTGCGTCACTCTTTAAGTGCTATAAGGAATGGCTTGCAATTCAGTAGGCCCAATTCGCCAAACATATCTTCGGAGATCTCATTCACTCTGCCACGAGGCCCAAGTCACAGGCTGCCTTTTCTGCTCAATAAATTGCTAACACACTGACCTCAAAATCACATGCAACCACATAGTGAATTTCCTTTGCATTGTACGTCACAGCTGGCCAAGAAAATTTCCCCGCACAATCAATGCGGCCACCGGGACTATGGACATTTGTAGTAACCTTCGCCAGCTGGGGCTGTCGAGGCAGTTTCATAAAATGCAGCAAAAGACATTACAGTGATATCTGCTCCTGTGTCAATCTTAAAATCAACTTTGGCTCCCATTACAGCTTAAAAGTAACCTTCCAATCATCCCTCTGAGCTTGGCCATTCCACAAACCAGACCCCCACAAAATACACTTCCTGACCACTCTTGGTCCACTATCCACCTGCATCTCCTTAAAGGGACAGTCTACACCAGAATTTTTATTTTTAAAAAGATAGATAATCCCTTTATTAACCATTCCCCAGTTTTGCATAACCAACACCAGTATTATTAATATACTTTTAACCTCTGTGATTATCTTGTATCTAAAGCCTCTGCAACACTGCCCCTTTATTTTAGTTCTTTTGACAGGACTTGCAGTTTAGCCAATCAGTGCTCACAGATAACTTCACGTGCACGAGCCCAGTGTTATCTACTATGAAATACGTGAACTAACACCCTCTAGTGGTGAAAAACTGTTAAAACACCATTCTGAAAAGAGGTGGCCTTGAAAGGTCTAAGAAATTAGCATATGAACCTCAAGGTTAAGCTTTCAACTAAGATACCAAGAGAACAAAAGCAAAATTGGTGATAAAAGTAAATTGGAAAATTGTTTTTAAAATTACATAGGTCTATCTGAATCATGAAAGTTTTTTTTTGGCCTAGACCTGTCCCCTTTAATGTATTCAGTTTGACACACCACTTCAAAATGGCCCCATTCCTGTTACATCTCTTCTGCATCTTTTATCTCTGGCCGGGCATATAGCACTCTGATCATGGGCACAGTTGCCACCGTGTTGCATCGGGCATGCTGCGCCCCATCACTTCTAGGTCTATGCGTTATTTTTAGATCTACCGCTCACACCTGTGCCTTTCACTAGCAGTTTTCCTGAACTGTTGCAGCATCATCCACAATAGTCTCAGACCTCAGATCAGCACTTTGTTTTTTTCCCCAGTTCACTCTGGTGGGCCATCCTAATAGCCCCATCTAATGTTAAATCAGGCTTTAACTGCAGCTTCAGTGAGACTTCAGCATCTGCAATTCCAATAACTATTTTGTCTCTGATTTGCTCTTCTTTAGCAACACCAAACTCACAGAATTCAGCTAGTTCATACAGGCTGCGCACAAATGACTCCACAGATTCTCCCACACGCTGATTACGTTTGTGAAAACAAGCTCTGTCATGAATCACATTTCTTTGGGCACAAAGTGGGCACTGAGTTTATCCATAACTATATCAAAGTCAAATTCTTTCCCTTCTTTGAAAACAAAAGCATTGAACACTGGCTCACATCCTTCCCCATAGAGTATAAAAGAGAATTAACATAATTACATCCTGACTTGGACATCGGGGTAGACTACCCTAGTCCACAGTGACCATGGGATTATTCTGCCCATACTTCCGGTCACTGTTCTAGCTAAAGTCAGTCCCTATATCGGGCCGGAAGTTTCACCACTCTTCCACTTGATGAACTGTCCTCTGATACAGAAGAAGGTGAATAAGAGTCCGCTGGAGGCAAAGACATATCCCCGCTGTGATCTTGCTGAGGGGAAGGCACCTCTCTTAGAACAGGGGATCCCACCGGCGGTGGTACTGAGGCATCCAGTTCCAGACTCTCAGGTACAGGCTGAAGATGTCTTCGGTTACGGCGTGTAACCGTCCCTCCATCAGTAAGGACTGCATAAGACCTTGGTTCTGGAGAGCGTCCAATTACCGTAGCAAGCGTCTTCCATTTCTTATCATCATCCAGTTTAATTCTGACACTTTGCCCCCCGCATTTAGTTCCTGTAAGGGCCCTGACAGAATGTCTCCTGTCGTAGAAGAAACGAAAGCCCTTTTTGGCCTCTTCATCCCTCCTAAGGACTTTGTCCCGAGGAACAGAGCCAGTCGGCTTGAAGACACCCACTGAGGGTAAAGTGGTGCGAATCTGGCGTCCTAGCATCAGCTGTGCCAGGCTAAACCCGGTGGCTTGAATGGGCGTCTCCCTGTATGATAAGAGGGCTAGGTACGGCTCAGATTGCTATAAAATGAACTTTGTTGTTTGAACTGCCCTTTCAGCCATTCCGTTGGCCTGAGGTTAATGTGGACTTGACGTGGAATGTACAAAGTCATATTCCCTGCTGAAAGCACTGAACTCTGTAGAAGCGAACTGCATGCCATTATCACTCACAAGCTCCATCGGAATGCCCCACCGGGCGAACAAGCTCTTCAAACGAATGATAATGGCTTGACTTGTGATATCATTCAAAGGTGCAATTTCCAAATACCTGGAATAGTAGTCGATCACAACAAGGAACTTTTTCCCGTGCAGTTCACACAAATCAGCAGCTATTTTCTGCCACGGCCCTGCAGGCAGCGGAGTAGAAATCAAGGGCTCCCTTCTTTGAGTAGGCCGGCGTTCCCGGCAAAAGGCACATTTAGACACGTGATTTGCAATGTCGGAGCTGATCCCAGGCCACCACACAGCTGTAGCTGCCCTTTCTCTGCACTTTGTAATGCCTAAGTGGCCATCGTGAATCCTGTTTAACATCTCCTTCCTCATGCTGACAGGAATAACAATACGGTCTTGGAACAGCACCAACCCCTCCAGCTCTGTGAGCTGTGACCTCTCTGACTGGTAAGAACTTAAAGACATCCAGGCTCCCCGGCTCTTGGGCCAGCCTTCTTTTATGTACTTTATAACCTCTTGCAGATCTGTGTCCAAATATGTCTCTTTCTTTATTTCTTCCAGTTTCCTTGAAGAAATGGACTTTGAGGCCAGAACCGAATCAACATACACTTTCACATCAGATTCGATTGAGGATTCTTCAGCAGCAGCCAACGGGAGCCTGGATAGTGTATCTGCCACAAACAGTTGTTTCCCCGACACATGCACTGCCTGAACATTGAACCTGAGTAGTCTCATTAAAAGTCTCTGGCATCTTAAGGGTGTTTTGTCGATATCATAAGAGTTGATTAGAGGGACTAGCGGTTTATGGTCAGTCTCCAGACTAAATTTCTCTAAACCCACTAGATAACGCTGAAAGCGCTCACAGGCCCAAACTGCAGCCAGACACTCTTTCTCAATTTGAGCGTATTTTGACTCAGCAGCCGTCAGTGTGCGGGAACAGTAGGCGATGGGCTGTAGTTTATTTTCATTTAACTGCAGGAGAGCAGCCCCCAACCCATAACTGCTTGCATCAGCACTAACCACAGTCTTTTTGGAAGGGTCATAGAACCCCAGCACTGGGGCAGACCCCAGTAGGGACTTGGCCTGCATAAAAGATTTTTCTTGTGAAGGTCCCCAGACCCAGGCAACGTCTTTCTTTAGCAACTCTGTGATAGGGTGTAGAACTGTTGATAAATCTGGAAGAAACTTGCCCACATAATTTACAAGGCCCAATATCTGTCTCAGCTCATATACTTCAGAAGGACTTTTCATCTGTTCAATAGCACAAATTTTCTCGGGGTCTGGTTTGATGCCATCCCCATTGATAATATGCCCAAAGTAACATAATTCAGTTTTCCTAAAATGACATTTTTCTTTATTTAACTTCAGCCCAGACTCTTTGATAGCCTGCAGCACACAACTTAAACGCTGATCATGCTCCTCCACTGTAGACCCATAGACTAGAATGTCGTCCATGACGACTGCCGTGCCCACGTGGTCACTCAGGAGAGAACTCATTTCCCTTTGAAAGATTTCAGGAGCAGAGGATATCCCAAAGGGGAGTCTGCAGAAGCAAAACCGACCTACCGGTGTGATAAGGGTAGTCAGTTTGCGGCACTTTGGATCTAGGGGGATCTGCCAAAAGCCGCTAGAAGCGTCCAATGTAGAAAAGAACTTCGCCCCAGCCAACTTTGGAGCTATATCTTCTAATGTCGGCAGCACAAATCTCTCTCTCTTCACTGCCTCATTCAACCTTTTCAGGTCAACACAGATGCGCACCTTTCCATTTTTCTTTGCAACAGGAACAATGGGGGCACACCAATCAGTTGCTTCAACAACCTCTTCAATAACCCCCATAGACTTCATGCGCATAAGCTCCTTCTCCACTTGAGGCATGAGCGGGAACGGAATTCTACGGGGAGTAGAAATACTGTATGGGACTGCGTCACTTTTAAGTGCTATAAGGACTGGCTTGCAATTCAGTAGGCCCAATTCGCCAAACATATCTTCGGAGATCTCATTCACTCTGGCCACGAGGCCCAAGTCACAGGCTGCTTTTCTGCTCAATAAATTGCTAACACACTGACCTCAAATCACATGCAACCACATAGTGAATTTCCTTTGCTTGTACTCACAGCTGGCAAGAAATTTCCCCGCACAATCAATGCGGCCACCGGGACTATGGACATTTGTAGTAACCTTCGCCAGCTGGGGCTGTCGAGGCAGTTTCATAAATGCAGCAAAAGACATTACAGTGATATCTGCTCCTGTGTCAATCTTAAAATCAACTTTGGCTCCCATTACAGTAAAAGTAACCTTCCAATCTTCCTCTGAGCTTGGCCATTCCACAACAGACCCCACAAAATACACTTCCTGACCCTCTTGGTCACTATCCACCTGCATCTCCTTAAAGGGACAGTCTACACCAGAATTTTTATTTTTTAAAAAGATAGATAATCCCTTTATTACCCATTCCCCAGTTTTGCATAACCAACACAGTATTATTAATATACTTTTAACCTCTGTGATTATCTTGTATCTAAGCCTCTGCAAACTGCCCCTTTATTTTAGTTCTTTTGACAGACTTGCAGTTTAGCCAATCAGTGCTCACAGATAACTTCACGTGCACGAGCCCAGTGTTATCTATATGAAATACGTGAACTAACACCCTCTAGTGGTGAAAAACTGTTAAAACACATTCTGAAAAGAGGTGGCCTTGAAGGTCTAAGAAATTAGCATATGAACCTCCTAGGTTAAGCTTTCAACTAAGAATACCAAGAGAACAAAGCAAAATTGGTGATAAAAGTAAATTGGAAAATTGTTTAAAATTACATGGTCTATCTGAATCATGAAAGTTTTTTTTTGGCCTAGACTGTCCCTTTAATGTATTCAGTTTGACACACCACTTCAAAATGGCCCATTCTGTTACATTTTCTGCATCTTTTATCTCTGGCCGGGCATATAGCACTCTGATCATGGGCACAGTTGCACCGTGTGCATCGGGCATGCTGCGCCCATCCACTTCTAGGTCTATGCGTTATTTTAGATCTACCGCTCACACTGTGCCTTTCACTAGCAGTTTTCCTGAACTGTTGCACTTCATCCACAATAGTCTCAGACCTCAGATCAGCACTTTGTTTTTTCCCCAGTTCACTCTGGTGGGCCATCCTAATAGCCCCATCTAATGTTAAATCAGGCTTTAACTGCAGCTTCAGTGAGACTTCAGCATCTGCAATTCCAATAACTATTTTGTCTCTGATTTGCTCTTCTTTAGCAACACCAAACTCACAGAATTCAGCTAGTTCATACAGGCTGCGCACAAATGACTCCACAGATTCTCCCACACGCTGATTACGTTTGTGAAAACAAGCTCTCTCATGAATCACATTTCTTTTGGGCACAAAGTGGGCACTGAGTTTATCCATAACTATATCAAAGTCAAATTCTTTCCCTTCTTGGAAAACAAAAGTATTGAACACTGGCTCCACATCCTTCCCCATAGAGTATAAAAGAGAATTAACTTGTACTTCACCACTCTCCTTGTTCAGTTTAGAAGCGATCCTGAAGCGCTGAAACCGCTGACGCCATGTGGGCCAAGCAGCAGGCTGAGAGAAGTCAAAAGGCTCAGGTGGGGTAAACTTTGACATCGTCATTGATCAGGAACAGAAGCGCAGGACAGAACTTCTGACACCATGTCATGAGATGCAGGACATATGCAGGATACAGTAATGATGGTACAACTCTATTTTATTACAGAGCACAGAAACATACATCTAGTCAGGTTGATTTCACACTAACTGTCTGCAACACAGACTACGGGCCTAAGCCCCGCCCCCAAACTTGTGACATCATTTCCTGCTGTCATCACAGTGTATTCAGTACTTACAATTTAAATTTTTGAGGAACCCTATGGCAAGTTCGTATTCCATAACCCCCAACTGTCCCGATTTTCGCGGGACAGTCCCGATTTTAGGGGTCTGTCCCTCTGTCCCGAGTTGCTAGCCATCTGTCCCGATTTGCCCCAAGCATTTAAAAAAAAATAAAAAATTTTTTTTTTTTAAATTCTATTGGGCCCATACTCAGAAGCAGCTGGCTTTGCTCTCACAGGGTTAGATACCTGTTATATTCCCTGTGGAAAAGGAATGGTGTGTGGTTTAAGCAGGAGTAAGAAGGCTGTATACACTCTGACCACGGGTAATGGTGACCTCTCTAACCTACCTCTGGTAATGATGATATCTAACCCCTGGTGATAATACTAGCATGCCTTCAGTTTTATACAATGAGCAGTGCTAATATCAGGGTAACGAACAGTGTAACGAACAGCGGCAGCCGCAGACTGCCAGCTAATGTGCTTGCCAACCCCAGGACCCCATAGAATGAATTACAGATACCCATGTATGATGTAGTGTGTGTCTATCTGTATCCATTACTGTGTGTGTGTATCTGTATGTATAAGTTTATGCTATGTAGTGTGTGTGTCTGCATGTATAAATGTAAGCTATGTAGTGTGTGTATGTGTATCTGCATGTATAAGTGTGTATCTGCATGTATAAGTGTATCCTATGTAGTGTGTGTGTGTGTGTGTGTGTATCTGCATGTGTAAGTGTATGCTATGTAGCGTGCTACTGTGCATTTTTGCTGAGTTTAAAGGCCAGAATCTAGAATATTAATGGGGAATGCAGAGAGTAGTTTTAAAGAATTTATTAATAAATGTGCAATTAAGATAATGGTTTGAGCTTGTGTTTGATTTGCTGCCTAAGTGTATTAAAATATATGACTTTATTTAGAATTTTATTTTTATTACTTTGGTCTTATGATTTTTAAGCCCCGCCCACATTTCAATTTTTTTTGCGGGGGGGGGGGGGGGGTGTCCCTCTTTTGAATTTTGAAATGTTGGGAGGTATGGTATTCATATAACACATGTTACATATTCTATTTCCCTTTTACTAAAATTCATAAGTATATTCATGACAGTTTCAAATTTAGCTTGGTCAGTTTTATCCTGTCAAAGTTAACCAAAAAAAAGAAAAAAAAAAAAGAGGTTCACCTTTTGAGAAATTGAGACCCAAAAGTGGTCTAATTTGGATTAAGTGGGCGAGTAATGTGTATATCTAGGTTTTGGAAATTTATCATATGACTTTGTATTTTATACGCATTGTTATTTTTCTTGTAACGCATAATATACTTTGTGTGTATTTTCTGACTTATTTTATTTTGTAAGCCCTTGTTTGAATTTAAATAAAAAGTCATTAAAAATAAATAAATACCAGAGCTCGAAGAAATTGGGACAGTTGGCAAGTAATCAGATGTGTGGATTTTCATTCAAAAGGGCATGATGGTGGTGCCAAGTGGTATTTTTGAGGCATGCATTAATGTGGCAGTTTGCATTAACCCCTGAGAAGTAAACAATAACAATTGTGCCGCCCTCCCTCAAAGAGTTAAAAAGTAAACTAAATCATTATTCATACTGGCGTAGACTGTGACACCCTTTGGCCAGAGCATAATGCCCACGCAAGAACGTAATGACTTGAAAATAAACGTACAGCACCTAAAATATTTGTTTTGCGATTATGAATTGTAGGAACCTAAATTTATCCGGTATAATGGCCAGCGCAATCCTTTTTATAGTAGTATCTTTTTTTATTTAGCAGAGACGGAAAGTTGTATGCTCGGAACTAATGTAACAGCGTACTACTAATCGGACAATTTAAGGTGATGCACAGTGTTACCATGCTTTCAGTGAGGGCAATGTCAGTGTACACTGTTTGATATTTACACAGCTTCTGTGGTCCCCTTAGCCGACACAACATGGTTTGGTGCAGCAGGGTCCTGCTCAGGAAGGTTCGTGTCTGTTCCCATTCTGTATAGGATTATGTTGGATTTGTTTAATAAGATTTATGCAAATATTCGCAATCCTTTCAGAGTAAACTGGAGATGTGATCGTCTTAAAAAAAAATGTTTTGGTGCACGAAATATTTTGAATGATAAAATGCTTGGTAAATATCAGCATGAATCTCAGATTCATTACATAGACATGTTTTGTGTACATGTGATGAACATGGTAATAGGCTATTTAAAAGGTCTGCTATTTGAGATAATAGAACCGATGAGTCAGAAAGTTAAAGTGGATGTAAATTTTTAACATATTGACCTTCCAAATCTGTTCTTATGCACTCTTTTATTAATACCGCATACTTTTTTTCTTTAAATGTAGAAAAAATAAGTTAATATTTACGTTTGTAACTCGTCTCCGTTTTCAGGCAGAGCTCCTCCCATCCATAATTTCCCTTCTTTTCAGCGCATAACGTCTGGAGCGGTCCCACCCGCTCTCTGACGTATTACCCTTGCGCGTTCACGATGGCTCCTTTTTGTGCGCATGCGCTTCTAATTTAGTGCCGAATATGCGCATGCGTGTACTCTAGACTTCCTGAATTGCGCATGCGTTTCTAAACTCGCGATCGTGACTTCAAATCTTTGTGCGCATGCGTTGCTAGCGGGTATGTTATCAAAGCTTCGAAAGCCAGCTGAAGTTGTTTTACGCATGCGCTTATAAAAGACACATGCGCATAAATTCACAATGACGTTAAGAAAAAGGGGCTGGACGCCACGGGGTACGCCAAATTATTAGTTTAGGCAAATGTCAATCACTGTAAGAAAAGCGGAACAAAATGGCGGGCGGAGGGAGAAAGCAAGACTTTTTTAGTTATAGAGGTATATATATCGATATAATATTATGTTTTTACAAAATTGATGACTTAAACTTATGCTATTTTTGGATGATAAAGCAGTTGTGACTGTCGACTAGCAGTGAGTTTACATCCACTTTAATTTTTTTAATATCTGTTCAAATATAATTGGTTCTTTTCTATATTTTTTTTTAAAAATGACAACATTGTGTAATAATATGCTTTTTAATTCATTTAATGATTTTATAATTAAAAAATAAATAATATATATATAAAATTTACTTTTGACGTTTTTTTTAATCCCTGTAAAAATAAAGCCCTGTACCAGACAAACTGAGTTGTTACTGTGCATGAAACAGTAGTTTGATATGTGCATACTTCTTCTCTTGAGCTGCAATGCTCTGTACAGATTTCAGTACATGTTTAACCCCAATGCAGGGATTAGACATGTAATTACAAATGATATATTTTTGTTTAATAAAATTCTCTGACAAATTAGAACATTTTATTATTAGACATGAATGTTATTTTTAATAGTGCACACAACTAAAACATGTTATTGCTGACTGAATTAGGGATACTGTTAGGGTTGCCACCTTTTGCCCAGAAAATTCCTGGACACTTTTTAAGTGGGCGTGGAGGGTGTGTGTCTCAGGGCGTGGTTTGGGGTGTCGCTTCTTGCAACATCAAATTTATTATGAAATCAATATATATATATATATATATATATATATATATATATATATATATATATATATATATATATATATATAATTATAGATATAGATAGATAGAGATATATATATATATATATATATATATATATATATATATCTATTTATAGATAGAATAGATAGATAGATAGATAGATAGGGGTAGGAGGGAGGAGATAGTACCACAATGAAATTAGTTTTAAGTGCAACCCTTTGACATAATATACACATTATTAATAAAGAAAGACAAAGTGACATACATTATTATCACTTTAAAGAAAGAGAAATTTGCACACAAAAACGTTTAGAGAGAACAAAGTTTCTCTCATATTTATTAACTGCAAATCGCAGGTGTCAGGATTGGATTTCATTTGCACGGATACAAGTAATAAATGTGACATACATATTGGCAAACAGTATAAAAAACATATACAATCATATATACTTTAAGAAAATTGGGACAAATGCAGGAGGATATTAACTCCCAGATTGGAAAGTCTTATATATATATATATATAATATATATATATATATATATATATATATATACACACAAATAATAGCAAACGGAATCTGCTAATAAAGCCGGCCGGCTAAGCACCGTAAACAGACCAAACATGGGGGTACCTCCCAAAGAATGTTCATCTTTTTGCTCCTCCAGAGAGGACTGTATAGTGGAGGTTAGTGAACAATCAGTGAAAAAGTGGCTGGTTTATGCCATATAGCCACACAAACAAACCACCTTCATGCTCCTCTCCTCTGAGCTTCCATAACTCGTAGCGGTGATGTCACAACGAGGATGTGTCTCCAGCCATACACACCTCTCCTCCAATTGGTAGAATCTCGATCTCTCTGCACAAATCACAATAGAGCCCGTCCTGGCTCAAATATTGTAGTAAAGAAGGACTGTAGTTTAGTGCAAACACAAAGGTAGATCAGCAAGCTGAGAGCAGAGCATGGTTATCTCAACTTAGGCAGTGAACTCAGTTCAATACGAACCAGCTTGGCGGAGTAAATCCGATCCCATCTCTCAGATGACTGATAGCTATTGACCTTTTATTTCTCTGAATGATGGAAGCAATTCCTTTTTCTAATTTTTGAATTTATGAGAGTGAGTGCCATTTCACTTTGTGATAAATGTGTCAACAGTTGATAGACATTTAGCTGTATAGCCTTGCACTAGGAATAATGTTGCTGCAACTTAAGCTATTTGTTTATAATATGTGTTTAATCTGGGTATAACTTTGCTCTTTGCATATATGTATAAGTTGTAACATAGTATGTGAGTTCACTTTAAGTAACTAAGAGGCGGATCACCTGAGCACAGTGAGGTGCTATAAAAGGAGGTGGTTCTGAGTTACTAATCATGCCTTGAGGAAGCCCCTGACACACATGAGAGCTGTGGGGGTGAAACGCTCATGACGTTGGCACCAAGTGTGTTTAACCGGACACTGAATGTGTTGCTTGTATGTGGATACTGCTAACATCTGTGTCCATTATTGTTTTAGAAAATTGGGACATTTGACTTTGCATCATGTGAGTTTGCAGTGTCCTGAAAGGCTGGTGGGAAGTGCCTTCCGGATATCTAGGAGTCATCTGAGAGATGGGATTGGATTTACCCCGCCAAGCTGGTTCGTATTGAACCGAGTTCACTGCCTAAGTTGAGATAACCATGCTCTGCTCTCAGCTTGCTGATCTACCTTTGTGCTTGCACTAAACTACAGTCCTTCTTTACTACAATATTTGAGCCAGGACGGGCTCTATTGGGATTTGTGCAGAGATCGAGATTCTACCAATTGGAGGAGAGGTGTGTATGGCTGTAGACACACCCTCGTTGTGACATCACTGCTACGAATTATGGAAGCTCCGAGGAGAGGAGCATGAAGGCGGTTTGTTTGTGTGGCTTATATGGCATAAAACAGCCACTTTTTCACTGATTGATCACTAACCTCCACAATACAGTCCTCTCTGGGGAAGCAAAAAGGTGGACATTCTTTGGGAGGTACCCCCATGTTTTTGGTCTGTTTACGGTGCTTAGCCGGCCGGCTTTATTAGCAGACTCTGTTTGCTATTATTTTTGTGTGTGTATGTGTATATATATATATATATATATATATATATATATATATATATATATATATATACACACACACAGAGAGAGAAATGCACTCGCAGGAACGAACAACCAGCTCAATACCATTGTTAGCCTGTTCTATGGCGATTTACCACCTGGGTGCAACTTCTTTTAGCCCAGCAATGCTTTTCACAGAGTAGAACTTTCCTGTAGTATATCAGTCTGATCCCGCCTATTACGGTCAGTCCAGTGCCGAAATACCAGGCAATTCCTCTCTGAACAAGGAACACAGCAACCCCAGACGATCGTTTCGGCCTTCATTGGGCCTCGTCAGTGAGGTGTAGCAGTATTCCTCTAAGCACACTGAGCAAGGAGTCCACGTCTGGTTTCCCCTTTTTCCCATAGGGAGACTAAATACACACAGAGAGAAATGCACTCACAGGAACGAACAACCAGCTCAATACCATTGTTAGCCTGTTCTATGGCGATTTACCACCTGGGTGCAACTTCTTTTAGCCCAGCAATGCTTTTCACAGAGTAGAACTTTCCTGTAGTATATCAGTCTGATCCCGCCTATTACGGTCAGTCCAGCGCCGAAATACCAGGCAATTCCTCTCTGAACAAGGAACACAGCAACCCCAGACGATCGTTTCGGCCTTCATTGGGCCTCGTCAGTGAGGTGTAGCAGTATTCCTCTAAGCAGAGTACTAGTGTACTCATGTATATAAAATAGCAAATATGTCAGTCTGTCTACATTTCTAAGACTCACAAAATAATGCTTATAGCAAATATTTTAGTATAGGGAGCTTTGTCCCACCAATTTTACAGAATTATATCTGTTTATTTAAGGCATACTCGCAGGCGGATTAGGTAACAAATGGTTATTACATCCAATTAACATCCATAGTTACCCTGTGATTATATATGTTGGTATAATAGTTATAATACCTAACTAAAAAGGATTATCCTTACTCTGAAGTGTAAGGTCTCTTTCAAGCTGTTATGAAGGGATATTGACTACAGAGTAAATAGAAAGGTAAATCAATCTAAAATACATACTATGTGAGGAAATTTAAAGACGTCCAACTAGATAAGTGGAAAAGAGAGTTCTCATTATACATTCTGTGCCTGAGTATATAAATATGCAAGTGTTCACATAAGTACATAGGTGTACTTGACTTGTTCTTAATAAATTCATATATGTATATTCTGCCTTTCAGGATATCAATTTACTTGTCAGGAGAGTGTAATAAATCCCCAAGTCTATACTATTGGTAGTATGTCTTAGAGATTACCTGCGCATATATATATATATATATATATATATATATATATCTATCTATATCTCTGTGTCTCCCCATATATAGGGGAGTTCTATGTTCCTTAAATGTCACACTCTTTGGTTAGTATCAGGACTATCTGTGATACTAGGTATCTACATGTGTCTGAAAAATGATCTGATTTCAAAGTATAATGAGAGTATATGATAAATATATTATTTCCAATAATTGATCAGGTCGTACTCTGAGTTTAGACCTTTTCTGAACTCTCGTTTTTAATTTGAATATCCAGAACATTTCTTTCTTTCCCAAGATTTTATTTTTGTCTCCTCCTCTAGGGGGTGATGTTACTTGTTCAATAATCTGCCATCTGAGGGTATCTATCTTCTTTTGATGTACCCTACTAAAGTGTCTGTCTAGGGGAGTACTCGCCTCTCCTTTTGTGATGGTAGACAAATGGTTTCTCATTGTGGTATTGGCATCATTTGTAAAGAAAGAACAACACGGAAGGGGCGCCAATGGTGCAGATCAATGAGGGTTTCTGAAATGTACCAATGTACAGTGATAACAGGGTACTCACAATAGATGAGGGCATTCAATCATGCCAGTAGAGACGGGCTGGATTTTGGCAGCAATCCAGCTGGCTGAACCAGTAGGCAGCTCTCTATCAGTATCCAAACGGAGACAGGCTAAAGAAGTGAAACAAAGTACAGAGGCGTTAATGGTGCAGATCAATGGTGGTATAAGGCACAATCACACCCCAATATGCACAGGATACTCACATGTAGTGAAGGCAAATTTCAGTCTGCTGCAAACAAGTACCAACACTCTATAACCCACCCATCTACTACCACACTTTGGAACAGCTAGCTGGACTGCTGTGAATTCCAGCCTGTCTCTATGGGCAAGATTGATTGCCTTCACTACATGTGAGTATCCTGTGCATATTGGGGTGTGATTGTGCCTTATACCACCATTGATCTGCACCATTGGCGCCTCTGTACTTTGTTTCACTTCTTTGGCATCATTTGTAGTTAATCCCACATACTGCAGGTCACATTGGATGCAAGTGATGACATATATGATGTAGGATGATGTGGATTTGACACATTTTTCTATTTGATACGTTTCACCAGTAACTGATAAAGTGAATTTGTCTGAAAAAATTGCAAAGTCACATGGTTTGCACCTACTTCTACCGCATCTATACATTCCCTTATGTGACAACCATGAACATCTATTTGGTGGATTGTCACTTGGTAATTCTGACGGTGACAGTACATTTCCCAATGTCTTGCATTTCCTATAGGAACAGCGTAACCCGTTATCAACACAGCGATCCAATTTCGGATCTATGTTACAGATATCATTGTAGTTTGTGCTGAAATCTGTTACAAAGGTGACTTTTTGGGGCTTGTCTATATCCATATGTTTGTTCTTATTATCTAGGAGAGTATCTCTATCAATCTGATCTACTTGTTCCTGTGTTCTATTTACAGTATGTTTGGGATATCCTCTTCGTATGAGTCTTGTTCTCATTGTCTGGTTTTGTGTTTTATAAGTCGTATCCAATGTACAGTTTCAGAAAAGAGGCGGCCTTCAAGGGCTTAGAAGTTATCATATGAGCCTAAGTTTAGCTTTCAACAAAGAATACCAAGAGAACAAAGCAAATTTGCTGATAAAAGTAAATTGGAAAGTTGTTTAAAATTACATGCCGTATTTCAGTCATGAAAGTTTAGTTTTGACTAGACTGTCCCTTTAAACACACAGAACGTTTTTTATTGTTGCAGTCCCATTGGATATTGATCATTTAGGTTTATTTTTGTATAATAAATTGCTGGTTTTCTCATCAAAACCACAACCAAATATTCTTCAGGGCACATCTATTTAAATGGACTGAGCCTGTAGGAAGAGCAGACCTCCTTACCTAATCTCTCTGTACACTATTACCAGTATTTAGGGACTGAAGTGTTTATTAAAGGAGGCATTATTAGTGAATTAAATACTATGTAGGTGATATAACAATTAACTATTAATTGGGAACAGATTAGTCGAAGGGCAAAACATTTTACATCACAGTGCCTCTTTAGGTAAACATAACAGATCAGATTAAAATGATCTCTTTAACTGTGAGTCACAGTTGATTGAGCTATCGAAAAGCCAGAGAAGGGAAATAAATAAAATATGGCCTATTAAAGGGTCATGAAACCCACATTTTTTCTTTCGTGATTTAGAAAGAGCATGTCATTTTTAACAACTTTCTAATTTACTTCTATTATCTAATTTGCTTCATTCTCTTTATCACTTGCTGAAAAGCATATCTAGATATGCTCAGTAGCTGCTTATTGGTTGCTGCACATAGAGGCCTCGTGTGATTGGCTCACACATGTGCATTGCTATTTCTTCAACAAAGGATATCTAAAGAATTTAGCAAATTAGATAATAGAAGTAAATTTGTTGTTTAAAATTGCATGCCCTATCTGAATCATGAAAGTTTAATTTTGACTAGGCTGTCCCTTTAAGGGGTACTTGGAGATATGCAATGAAAAACTCTGCTAAATGAATGCTCGAATAGGACTCCTGTGCCATAAAAATAAGTCTTATATCTACAATACACTTGTACTTTGTGTTAAAATATGTAATAATGAACATGAATGTGATGTTTCTTTGCTAATGTCTTTCTCTGTTTCATTTTGTTTTTAGTATGGGGGATTCATAGACAATTTGAGAGTCTTTGTAAAAGGTGGGTCTGGAGGAATGGGCCTTCCGCGTTTAGGTGGAGAAGGAGGGAAAGGAGGTGATGTCTGGGTGGTGGCAAAAAATGACGTTACCTTAAAGAAAATAAAAGACAAATTCCCAAATAAGCGATTTCTTGGTGGAAATGGCGGCAATAGCAGGTGAGTGAGTACAAAATAGTTATAATCTCTAGTGGTTTCCAGCTCAAGTACAACAAAGAATCTTTGAAGATTAAAATTTTAATGAGATGAAGGGTCAAGATATTGAGGACCTGTGCATTAGTGGTAGCGTTAGAAGATGTAATTAGTTAACAATATATTGAGCTTCTTCCTGATTACATGATGGTCGAGGAGATTTCATGCTGTGTGCTAAGTTGTTGCTGACACCTGTGCCTAGGAAAGGGGGTGATCTGTCTCGTTTTCTTTACTTGCTATAAGTGAGATTTGATGTAAGGTGCCTGGCATATACTTTGATACATTTCTATCACAATCACGCTGTTTTAAAAACACTTTTTGTATTTTGTGTGATTGTAATAGAAATGTATCAAAGTATGTTTACACAGTACTGAATGTGTTTACTTCTAATATTGCAGCGACCCTGTAACAAACGTGCTATTAATATACAACACGTTTGGTACAGTGAGGTCACGATATTAGAAATAAACACGTATAGGGAGCCAGTGTAGAGACTGGCAGAGCGGAGCAACTGATGTAGATCGGTGATTTAGGTGAATAAGTCTAGCAGAAGCATTCATAATAGATTTGAGGGAGGTGAGGCGGTGTTTTGGAAGGCCATTTAGGAGTAGATTGCAATAACCAATCAATGCGTGACAAAAAGAGGGAATGAATAAGTATTTTTGTAGTGTTTTGAGTAAGGAAGGGACGAATTCTGGAAATGTTGCGTAGGTGTGAACGGCAGGATTTGGTAAGTGCTTGTATATGTGGGTTAAATGTGAGTTCTGAGTCTAGTGTGACCCCAAGACAGCGGACCTGGGGTGAGGTGTTGAGAATAGAGTCTCCAACCATCAGATAAATGTCAGGTGTTGGATGTCTCAAAGAGGGGGGAATAAGAAGCGGCTCCGTTTTGGACAGATTGAGTTGGAGGTAGTGTGAAGACATCCAAGAGTAAATTGCAGAGAGGCAGTTGGAAATCTGGTTGAGTAAAGAGGGAAAGATAGATTTGGGTATCATCAGCATATAAGTGGTACTGGAATCCAAAGGTTTTCCAAGGGAGGATGTATAGAGAGAGAAAAGCAAGGGGCCCAAGACAGACCCTTGCTGTTCTCCAACTGAGAGAGGCAAAAGATCAGAAGACATATTGTTAAAGGAAACTGAAAATGAGTGGTTTCAGAAATTTGAGGCAAACCAGGAGAGGGCTGTGTCTCGGATGCCAAATTAATGTAGTATTTTTAGAAAGAGAGGATGGTAGACTGTATCAAAAGCAGCAGATAGGTCAAGAAGAATTAGTAAGGAGTAGTGGCCTTTTGCTTTAACTGATAACAGGTCATTTGTTACTTAAGCAAGAACGGGTTCTGTTGAGTGTTTAGGGTGGAAACCAGATTGTAGTGGATCAAGAATAGAGTTAGTTGTGAGAAATTGAGCTAGCCGATTATAGACCAGTCGTTCCAATAATTTTGAAGCAAAGGGAAGTAAGGAGACTGGTCGATAGTTAGATGGCGTGGAGGGGTCAAGCGAGGGCTTTTTTTAGGATTGGTATGATTGAATCATGCTTGAATGTATCAGGAAATGTTGTCCACTGGGACAGGCCAAACAAGGTAGTAAGGGATAGAAGTTTAAAGGCAGCAGGCATGTTAGGATTATCAACGGGTATGTTGAAGTCCCCTAAGATGAGAGAAGGGACATTACAAGAGAGAAAATGTGTAAGTCAGGCTTCAAGGTGGTCCAGAAATTGTGATGCTGGGCCAGGGGGCCGATAGAAAACTGCAACACAAATTGCTAGAGAGGAAAAGAGGCAGACAGCATGAACTTCAAAAGATGAGAAGGAAAGAGAGGGGTGAAGGAATGCATTGAAAGGTACTGTGTGGAGACAGGATAATTCCTACTCCCCCTCCTTGTTTGTTTCCTGGCCTGGGAGTGTGACTGAAGTTCAGGCCGCCATAGGAAATAGGCTACAGCAGTTGCGTTAGAGGAGGAAATCAAAGTTTTATTGAAGGCTAACAGCTTAAGTGAACGTGAAATAAATAGGTTGTGAATAGATATGTTTATTGCATACAGGGCGTGCATTCCAAAGGGCACAGGAGAATTGGGTTGTACTAACAGAGGTGCAATTAATGAGGTTTAGAGGGTTACGTGGCAAGGTATATGAGGTGCCAATTGGAGTAGTGAGCTGAGGGATGCAGAGGGTGGACCTGGGTTAGGTGAGACATCCTCAGCTGCAAGAAGAAGAAAGGTGGTGAGCGAAAGGAGATGAGAATGTGTCTTATGTGAGTGTTTAAGTTTAGGATCAGTGAAGCATGGCTGGCTGAGGAATGTGAGATAGGAATAAAGTTCATGTGTGTTGTAGAGAGGGGAAGGTAGAAGAGAAGGAGAAATATGAATTTTCTGAGCGTGGTTTGTGAAAGGAAGAGCTGTGACTTTAAGGAGAAGGGAGGAAAAGGTTAATGCAGACATTAGAAAGTGTAGCATGTTTAGCTTCTGTAAAAGTACACTGTTACAAAAGCTGTTCATTTCTAAAAACACGTTTTACATAGTGAAAAAGCAGACTTTTGTAAACTGAAGAGGCAGCAGAACATTAAATCTTGTTACTATAAAGAAAGAACACCCCAATAGTTAAAGTAACTTATTAAAAAAAAAAAGTGTTAAGTACATAGTATAGAATTTTACAGTTTAATACATATAACACACCCTATACACATGCACAATATACCCACAATCGTCCAGCTACTATAGGTTTCTTAAGATTTTTTCTTTTTGTTCTTCAATAACTTTAAAGGGATATGAAACCCATTTTTTTTCTTTCATGATTCAGATAGGCCAGGCAATTTTAAAGGGGCAGGATAGTCAAAATTAAACTTGCATGATTCAGGAAATGCATGTCATTTTAATACACTTTTAAATTCACTTCTATTTTCAAATGTGCTTCGTTCTCTTGGTATCCCTTGTTGCAAAATAATACGCACATATAAAAAAACCCATTACATGTGAAACACGTGTCAGTAAAGTCTCTTCTCTAATGACATCATAAGATTTTAAGACTGTCAAGGATAACTTTTATATAATGGTACTTGCATGTACCTGTAGTACATATGACAATAAAGTTATAGTTGTGCCTGGGGAAAAAAACTCAGGATTTGCCTATATTCAGATGAATGAGTCTGTTGAGGTTGTGAAAATAGGGCACAGAAATGCAGGAAACCTAATGACTATTTAATATTTGGGCCTGTTGTCTTGAACATATATCTACCCTCTTCACCCCATCTAACTTTTTTTTTAATAATTTAACAAATACATAGTTTGTCTCATTTTCAGCCTCCTCCTAGTGCTTCCCCCGTGTTCACATTTCCCGGTGCTGGAGCATTACATTTGACTGTGTGGGACTCGCATGTAATGTTGTGGTTATATAATCATAGACATCACACACTTCTGGGATTCTATGGCTCTGTTGCTTGTCCAAAGTGTTAAATGTAATTTTAAAGGGACATTAAACACTAAATAAATGCTAGATAGAAGAATGCATTCAAAGAAAAGATCAGTCTAAGAAAAACATTTAGATGTATTTTTTAAAGTTTCATTAGTTGTTTAAATAGTGACAAAATAAGTGTAAAGTTTGTGTCTATAAAACAATGGGCGCTGCCATGTTGTAACTTAGGTTACATTCTCTGCTGTGGCCAACACAGTTATAAATAGGTCACTAGAGTGTGCAGCTGTGTGGAATATATCAGTGTTCTGCACTTCCATTTCTATCAGAAGCTGAAGTGCTCATAATTTCAGAATGGAATTACAGGAAACAGGGACAAAATAAATAATGTAAGTATATTGTAAAGTGTTTTTTATATATATATATATTACCATCTCAAAGTGTTTAATGTCCCTTTTGAAGACCCATGGCTCCTGGGATCTGCCATCATTGCTCACAGATTCAGCCTCATTTTGTGTGAAATTATCTAACATCTCAGTCTTCAAATGTACACAATATTAATTTAGATATGTCACAATGATATGTAGTGCCATGACTTTATATATAATAAAAAAGAAAAACTTCTGGTAACTAACATATTTTATATTTAACACATTACATAACACTCCTACTAGACACAATGTTGACTAAATATTCCTCTTCACTTTTGTAGTGTTCGTGCACTAAAAGGTGCCTCAGGATCCTCATGTCACATTGATGTGCCTACAGGAATAACCATTACAACTGATGATGGACTCAAGATTGGTAAGACTTCATATTTAGTGATCAATTTCAGAAATCAAAGGGACAGTATACACCAATTTTCATATAACTGCATGTAATAGACTACTATAAAAAAGAATATGCGCAGATACAGATAAAAATCCAGTATAAAATCTTTTGAAAAACTACTCTGGAGCTCCCATTTTAGCGTTTTTGATGAGTTTAGGCTGGGACACCCACTGAAATAGGCTGATAAAGCTGGAAGCGCAGACACACCCGCCCCTGCATGTGAAAAGACCCATTAGACAAACAGGAGTCTGTAGACTCTTTAGATGGCAGTATACATCTAAAACTTTGGGGCATGGTTAGGAGTCTGAAAATCAGCACAATCACCTAGATTACAAGTTTTGAGTTGCGGCTTGTAACGCTGAAAATATGGCATTTTCAGCGTTAAAACAGCACAGCAGCTATTACAAGTGTTGTCGGTATAGGTGTACTGCACACCTTTTAGCCTGTACCGCAACGTCAGTCCTGCACACATAAAAATTATGTTTTTTCATGGGATTCCCATAGCGCCGGTATTACGAGTTTTGCGGTACGGCTAAAAAGTGAGCGTTACAGCCTAAAACGACAAGATCTGTAACGCCATCCAAAGTCAGTAGTTATGAGTTTTACGCTACAAACCTGTAACATAAAACTCATAACTAAAGTGTTACAAAGTACACTAACACCCATAAACTACCTATTAACCCCTAAACCGAGGCCCTCCCACATCACAAACACTATAATAAATCTATTAACCCCTAATTTGCCGCTCCCGACATCGCCGCCACGGAAAAACTTATTAACCCCTATTCCGCCGCTCCCCGACATTGTCGCCACTATAATATACTTATTAACCCCTAAACCGCCACCCTCCCGCATCACACACACTATTTAAATATTAACCCCTAATCTGCTGACCACCCACACCACCGCTATAATAAACCTATTAACCCCTAAACCGCAAGCCCCCCACAATGAAATATACTAAAATAAACTATTAACCCCTAAACTGAAAAGCTTAAGGGTAAACTGTTACTATTTGTTTATATAATATTCAAGTAAATAGTGAATATAGGCAGTGTTAGGCAGTTTGAAAGTTCAAGCTAATTTACCACTTAGAGCTAAATGTGCAAGTGTCATCCAGAAGATAAAAAAGGAAGGGTAACAAATTTATTAAAAATGTCCTCCAAGTCTAAAGTGAAATAAACACTTGGAAAGTACTAAAATAATATATATAATAGGTATAGCCCCTATACTTTCTTGGGCATGTCTTAAAAAGTGAGGCAAGTTATTAACCTTTTGTGTCCAGGCTAAAAAGTCTACATCGGAACAGCATTCCGATGTAGACAAATTGAGATTTCAATTATGGGATCGGGTCTGTGGGGCATCCCTATGATGCTAGGAACGCCCTCCAGACCGCTATCAAATCCTGCAAGCGCAGTAGGCTTCAGGACAGCCGTTAGCTATGACGTTGTATTCCGTCATAACGGCTTTAAAGCCCAGTGCCGTTGTGACGGAATACAACGGCGTGAAAAGGTTAATTATTTTAACAAATAGTTTTTTAATATTTAGGATATCGCGATTAAAGGAATTATATGTAGTATACATAATATTATTTAATTAGGCTCAAGTTTTAAATACATTTCACCTTCATTACATCTAATTACTTCTACATATTAAAATACATTTTACTTACTGCAAGCAGTATACTTGTTACTTTTAATTTTGTTTTGCTCGTTATAGTCTATGGGGTATTATTGATTTTGCTAGCTCGACAACTAATTTCACTATAGTTAATCACAGTGCAGAGAGCATCGCAATCCACTGTTTAAATTGGAAAAGTCTTCTGTATTACACATGTGCCGTTGAAGAGGGAATGTGTGCTTTTGCTCTGTATATAGGCGGTGTATCCAATTTTGATTGACAGCATCTCCTTGTAGCACAGAGAGAGTTAAAAATCAAAAAACATAAACGCTTCGTGGGCGGCCAGGGGAGACCTGTGTTGTTAAGTTGACATTAAAAATGAAAAAGCTTCCATAGCGCATCTGCTTTGCATCATTAGATAGAATTACTATTTGAAGTGTAACTTTAGTTTTGTTAAAAAATAAAGTGTGTAACAGTTACTGTCCCTTTTTAACTTTACAAATTGATTTAATGATAGTTTCTGAAACAAACATAAAAAAAATATTAGTTCATTTTAGCTTAATATTGCTTTAAACTTTATCAGGGGGTTGGTAAAATCTGCTTGCGGTTGTGCCCATTAAATAATACACAAAATGTCATAGAACTGGATGTAATAAATACTACTATAAAGAAGAATATGCACAGATACTGATAATCCAGTATAAAACCTTTTATTTTATTTATTTTTTCTCTTTTTTTTTTTTTTTTCTCTCTTTTCCTTTTCTTAAATTTTTAAATTTCTTTATTGATTTGAAAAACAATAGCAAAATGCAAACAGTTTAAAAGAAAATATACACAGTTGTAATACATGGAGAACAAAAGTAGATCAGCATCTAGAGGCTAAGTTTAAGAGAACCAGAACCTCAGATAACTACGAGGGGTAATATATAGATATACCAGGCTACCCAAATTGCCGCCGGGCGTCACCCCAGTACTAAACTTAATTCTTTAAATCTATAGTCGAAGTTGGGTTACGTCCAAAGTCTGTTTGTATGGTCATGGATAGCTTAGTGCTGGAATCATAGACTAGAGTTAGAGTTATATATAGATCTAGCCTTAGTAATGAGCATACGGACCTAGGGTACCTATTGTATCAGTAGAGGATCGACTCACATGTGATAACTATTTATAGGTGAGCCCTAGAATTCAATGGACTTGTTCACATTGCCTCATCTGTCCTTATAGACTGGGGGGGAAATGGGAGTGGGGGGGGGGAGGGGTTGCTTACATAGATGGAGGAGGGAGGTTAAGGAAGGGGGAGAGAAAAAAAAAAGGAAAAAAACCCACAGAGAATTCCTGCCAGGTCAACCAGTATGACTCCAGTGTGTTGGTCTCTCCAGCTACATATCTTTCCATTGATGCGAAGTGGGCGATCACGTCGCATACCTCAGCCAGTGATGGGGGTTCCAATTGCTTCCAAGATCTAGCAATACATAACTTTGTAGCTGCTACTATATAAATTACCATTTTCTTAGCTGGGGTGGCTACAGAGCTTGGAAAGATATGAAATAGAACCATTTGCGGAGTAAGACTAAGATCAATGTTTAACGTTTGGATAAGAAGCTCGACCTCCCTCCAAAGCGGTTTGATCTTATTGCAAGACCACCAAATATGGGAGTCGGATCCCAACTGTTGGCAGTTTCTCCAGCAGTACCGATTGCAAGTTTTATAAATCTGAGAAAGCCTCACTGGTGTCCTGTGCCATTTCAGGAGTACTTTGACATAATTTTCCAGCACAGTGACACAGTGAAGGGTCTTTTTCGTAATCAAGATTGCCTTAGAAAAATCCTCCATCGAAATCCTCTCTTCCAGGTCCCTGGACCACGCTTTCAGTTGCCAGGGAGGGCCTACCATTTGATCTTTAAGAAGGGCCGCATAGTGGAAGGACAATGGTCTGATCATGATCATACCTTTCGTCCACCTCTCCTCCCATTTGGTGGTTTCTCTCAATCCTGACTTAGGGAAGCCTCTAGATTTAATGAGGCTCGTGACTCTCATACTTTCGAATCTGGACCATCTGGAACAACTTTCCATAAGTGCGCCTACTTTTGAGACTGACAGCTCTCCTGAAGAGTAGAGATCTGAAATTGCTTGCTTCTCCTCGCTCAACCAGAAGTCTACATGAATATTTGGGAATTTCCAGAGTAGTCCAGCAATACTATGAATGGGGGATGGATGTGGGGAGATCGTCGTGCAATGGCGTAGGACATGCCACATTAGATAGGTTTGGCGGACTATGGGGTTAGTTATCTCTTTGCTCAGTTTCATGTGCTTGGGGAGGGTAAGTCCTAAAGGTATAGCCTGTTCCTCAAGCCTATGCCAACCTGGTTTCTCCTCGAGTATCCCCCATGCTGAAATGTGAGATAGCCTTGCCGCTTCGTAGTAGAGGTAAATGTTGGGGAACGCCACACCACCACTAGAAAATGGTCTTTGTAAAATTTTATACGCCACTCTAGGCGTTTTGTTCTTCCAGACATAATGTAAGAACAGTCTGTGTATTTGTTGCAAATATCCATGAGGGATGTTGATTGGAAGACATCTAAACAAATACAGGGGCTTTCGGCAGGAGCAACATTTTAACTGTCGCCACCCTACCAAGCCAGGAGATCTTCTGAAAGTCCCACTTTAGCGTCAGTGTCTTCAATTCTCCGAGGAGTCTATCAAAATTCATGTTTACCACTGAGTCTAGATCAGCACTCAAAATAATCCCTTTTAACTTTCACTGGTGTGACTCTCACATGTCACACCAGTGAAAGTTAAAAGTTCTCCGTAGATCAAGCAGTCTCTCGGGCGGAAAGTTGACGGCATATGCCTCTGTTTTCAGCTTATTAGATTTATATTAGCTAAGATTCATAAATGAATCAATTAAACGGAAAACTGCTGGAATAGAGGTCTCTGGGTTGGTCAGTATCAGTGTGACATCATCCACAAAACGCAGGATCTTTTCTTCGTGATGAGGATACCTGACCCCCATTATCTGTGTGGAGTTCCTGACCGCTTGTGCGAATGGTTCCATGACCAAGGAGAAGAGGAGGGGAGACAGGGGGCACCCCTGTCTCGTACTATTTGAAATATTCAACTCAGTAGAGCAGAACCTAGGACCTCTCACCTTGGCGTGAATTGCTGAGTAGAGCGCTTGAATGGCTCTAATAATCTGATGGGGGAATCCAAAAATCTTGAGTACCTCCCATAAGAACTCCCACCTGACCCTGTCGAAGGCATTCTCTGCGTTCAACGACAGGGCCACCATCGGAACACCTCTCCTCCTAGCCTCAGTCAAGATCGAAAGCAGTCTCCTCGTGTTATCAGGACCCTGACGTCCTTTGGTGAACCCCACCTGGTCTATATGAATAAGAGAAGGAAGGAGGGAGACCATTCTTTCTGCCAGAAGTTTAGAGTAGAGTTTAGTGTCCACATTTATCAGCGAGATCGGACGGTAGCTGCTGCATAATGTGGGATCCTTGGTTGGCTTAAGAATGGTAATTATAGAAGCCTCCAAGAATTCCCGTAGCAGTTTACCCTCAGTTTTCGTTAAAAAGAGAGAGTGAAGAGCCGGCATAAGTTGGTTTGAGAACTTTTTTTAAAAGCACCCTGGTCCCGGCGCTTTATTATTTTTAAGATTTTTTTAGAGTAAGCATGAGCTCTCTGGCCTGAAAAGGCTGTGTCAAGGCCTCCTTATTCTCTTCTGAAAGCGTAGGTAAGTGTAATTTCTGAAGGTACTGGGAAATCGCTTTAACAGGGGTCTCCTCAATGGACCCACCCTTTTTAATATTGTATAAATTCTCGTAGAACTCAGCAAATGCTGATCCGACATCCACCGGAGCAAACACTTTCTGACCATTGTGAAGAATAAACGGAATTCTAGCTGCCGCCGTACTATATTTGAGCTTATTTGCTAATAAAGAGTCAGCTTTATTACTCTTGTGGTAGTATATTTGTTTAAAAGTAGCTAGCGTTTTCTGTATCCTACTAAGTTCCAAATTCTTTATCAAATGCGCAACTTCAGCAGAATTTTGCTGGGATGGGTTTGCTCTGTTTTGCGTCTCTGCTGATCTCAACTCGTGTAATAATTTGCCTAGAGGAGCTTTGGAGAGCTTTCGTATCTTGGCGAGCTTAGAGATGCATATTCCTCTTAGAAAAGCTTTTAAAGCCGCCCATCTCACCTCCTTATTCATTTCTAGGAAATGTTGTATTTCCTCCCGAAGATGCTGGATGAACACAGTGTCCCTCAGGACGAATTTAGGGAATTTCCATGACGGTGAAGCGGTATTGGCCTCACCACTTGCAATCTTAAAAGTGACTGCGTCGTGATCTGACCAGACACAATAGTGGATTCTCGATTCCTTTACTAGATTAATTGTCCATGAGTTAACAAAGAAGTAGTCAAGGCGAGAGTAAGATCTATGAGAGGCTGAGAAATATGTGTAGTCTCTCGAATCCGGGTGAAATGCCCTCCAAATGTCGTACAGTGAATTTTGGAATATCACATTTCGAAATTTTTCGGGCCACCGAGAGACAATAGGAGTCTAAGGTTTTAAACGCTGGTATTTTCTTATCCATGTATGGGTCCCAGACAAGATTGAAATCTCCACCAACTATTAGGGACCCCTTTTTCAGTCTATCAACTGAATTCAAAAGTTTTTTTAGGAATGGTACCTGCCTTTGGTTTGGAGCATATATATTGACTAACGTGAACAATTGATTGTTCAACTTGCAGATAAGGACAAGGAAGCGTCCCTCTTCATCGCTTATCTGGTGGGTCAGTTGAAAGGAGGTATGCCTCCCAATTAAAATAGACCCCTCTAGATTTATCTTTATACGTCAAGTTAAAAATATCTGAGTACTGAGGGAATTTCATAGTTGGAATCTGTGAGGAGGCCCAGTGAGTCTCCTGAAGGAAGACCACATCACCACCATGTGTCTTGAGAACATTTTTCAGCAGGCTCCGCTTGTTGGGATTGTTCAAACCCTTTACATTAAGAGTAAGGAATGTCGTCATTGTTGGTTGGGTCATAGTGGGAAATCTGACGGTGGAGGAAAAAAAAAAGGGGGGGGAGGATAAACAGCAGGTTATATGACACAAGAGGGATTAGCACAAGGTTAACGGGGTAGGAGAGAATATAGGTTTATGGGTGAAGGACTACTAGGCAAACTCCAAGAATGATCTTAACTCTTCTTGGGTAAGAGAAGAACCTGTATAATTATCCTAAGCCCTGATAACTGGTCTGGTTAACTCGAATGCTGGAAGTGAGAAAAAAAAACAAAAAAAACAAAAGAAGCAAAAAGAATGATTCGCTCTTATAGGCGAAAAGAATGTATAGAATCTATGTTCTTGTGTTTACTGTGTAAATTTGTGTTTCATGGGGGGTGAAACTCTAGAGTAACTGTTAAATGGCTACCAAAAAAAAAAAAGAAAACCGGCAGCTGGGGAAAATATAATAACCAAACATTAGTAAACAAGTCATAATTAAGGAAGGAAAAGGAGGGGAGAGGTCATGGGTCGTCTTTGGCAAATAACTATTGTCAAATTAACCTGAGGTTGTCGCATCACTGGGGCCTAGTCCAGAGAGTGATAAGAAACCTAGAGGCATTCTCGTAATCCTATAATAAGTCTTAGGGGTGTGGAGTAATCTTTTAATATGTTACATGAGAGAGCGCATAATACAAAGTCAGGGGCTTAACGGGTGACTGACGACAGGCTAAGGGTTGAGGCGCTGCAGGGGGGCTATAGTGTTGGTGTCTGTAATCTCAGGTAACACGTTGAGTTGGACAATGGGGTGAAAACAAAATTTATGCTTACCTGATAAATTTATTTCTCTTGTGGTGTATCCAGTCCACGGATTCATCCATTACTTGTGGGATATTCTCCTTCCCAACAGGAAGCTGCAAGAGGATCACCCACAGCAGAGCTGTCTATATAGCTCCTCCCCTAACTGCCACCTCCAGTCTTTCGACCGAAGACAAGCAAGTGAAAGGAGAAACTATAGGGTGCAGTGGTGACTGTAGTTTAAAAATAAAAAACACCTGCCTTAAAATAACAGGGCGGGCCATGGACTGGATACACCACAAGAGAAATAAATTTATCAGGTAAGCATAAATTTTGTTTTCTCTTGTAAGGTGTATCCAGTCCACGGATTCATCCATTACTTGTGGGATATTAATACCAAAGCTATAGGACACGGATGAAGGGAGGGACAAGGCAGGCGCTTAAACGGAAGGCACCACTGCCTGTAAGACCTTTCTCCCAAAAATAGCCTCCGAAGAAGCAAAAGTATCAAATTTGTAGAATTTAGAAAAAGTATGAAGCGAAGACCAAGTCGCCGCCTTACAAATCTGAAAAAAACAGAAGCCTCATTTTTAAAAGCCCATGTGGAAGCCACCTTCCACCTAGTGGAATGAGCTGTAATTCTTTCAGGAGGCTGCCGGCCAGCAGTCTCATAAGCTAAGCGAATTATACTTCTTAACCAAAAGGAAAGAGAAGTTGCTGAAGCCTTTTGGCCTTTCCTCTGTCCAGAGTAGACAACAAAACAATGCAGATGTTTGACGAAAATCTTTAGTAGCTTGTAAATAAAACTTTAAAGCACGAACCACGTCAAGATTGTGTAATAGACGTTCCTTCTTTGAAGAAGGATTAGGACACAGTGACGGAACAAAAATCTCCTGATTGATATTCTTATTAGATACCACCTTAGGAAGAAACCCAGGTTTGGTACGCAAAACTACCTTATCTGCATGGATAAGGGGAATCACACTGCAAGGCAGATAACTCTGAAACTCTTCGAGCCGAAGAGATAGCTATAAAAAACAGAACTTTCCAAGATAAAAGCTTGATATCTGTGGAATGTAGAGGTTCAAACGGAACCCCTTGAAGAACTTTAAGAACTAAATTTAAACTCCATGGCGGAGCAACAGGTTTAAACACAGGCTTGATTCTAACTAAAGCCTGACAAAACGCCTGAACGTCTGGAACATCCGCCAGACGCTTGTGCAAAAGAATAGACAGACCAGAAATCTGTCCCTTTAAGGAACTAGCTGACAATCCCTTCTCCAATCCTTCTTGGAGAAAAGATAATATTTTGGGAATCCTGACTTTACTCCATGAGTAACCCTTGGATTCACACCAATGAAGATATTTACACCATATCTTATGATAGATTTTCCTGGTGACAGGCTTTCGAGCCTGAATTAATGTATCAATGACCGATTCGGAGAAACCACGTTTTGATAAAATCAAGCGTTCAATCTCCAAGCAGTCAGACGCGGAGAAATTAGATTTGGATGGTTGAAAGGACCCTGAAGTAGAAGGTCCTGCCTCAGCGGTAGAGTCCATGGTGGAAGGGATGACATGTCCACCAGATCTGCATACCAAGTCCTGCGTGGCCACGCAGGTGCTATCAAAATCACCGAAGCTCTCTCCTGCTTGATCTTGGCAATCAGACGAGGGAGCAGAGGAAACGGTGGAAACACATAAGCCAGGTTGAAAGACCAAGGCGCTGCTAGAGCATCTATCAGCGCTGCCTTGGGATCCCTGGACCTGGATCCGTAACAAGGTAGCTTTGCGTTCTGACGAGATGCCATGAGATCCAGTTCTGGTTTGCCCCAAAGTTGAATCAACTGTGCAAACACCTCCGGATGGAGTTCCCACTCCCCCGGATGAAAAGTCTGTCGACTTTGAAAATCCGCCTCCCAGTTCTCTACTCCTGGGATATGGATAGCTGATAGATGGCAAGAGTGAACCTCTGCCCATAGAATTATTTTTGATACCTTCAACATTGCTTGGGAACTCCTTGTTCCCCCTTGATGGTTGATGTAGGCTACAGTCGTGATGTTGTCCGACTGAAATCTGATGAACCTGACCGCAGCTAGCTGAGGCCAAGCCTGAAGAGCATTGAATATCGCTCTTAGTTCTAGAATGTTTATCGGAAGGAGTGTCTCCTCCTGAGTCCACAAGCCCTGAGCCTTCAGGAAGTTCCAGACTGCACCCCAGCCCAGAAGGCTGGCATCTGTCGTTACTATTGTCCAATCTGGCCTGCGGAAGGTCATACCCTTGGACAGATGGACCCGAGATAACCACCAGAGAAGAGAATCCCTGGTCTCTTGATCCAGATTTAGTAGAGGGGACAAATCCGTGTAATCCCCATTCCACTGACTGAGCATGCAGAGTTGCAGCGGTCTGAGATGTAGGCGGGCAAACGGCCCTATGTCCATTGCCGCTACCTTTAAGCCGATTACTTCCATACACTGAGCCACTGAAGGGCGAGAAGTAGAATAAAGAACACGGCAGGAATTTAGAAGTTTTGACAACCTGGCCTCTGTCAGGTAAATCTTCATTTCTACAGAATCTATCAGAGTTCCTAGGAAGGAAACTCTTGTCAGAGGGGATAAGAGAACTTTTTTCTTCGTTCACTTTCCACCCATGCGACCTCAGAAATGCCAGAACAATGTCTGTATGGGACCTGGTGATTTGAAAATTCGACGCCTGTATTAGAATGTCGTCTAGGTAAGGGGCTACTGCTATACCCCGCTGCCTTAGGACCACTAGGAGTGACCCCAGAACCTTCGTAAAGATTCTTGGTGCCGTAGCTAACCCAAAGGGAAGAGCCACAAACTGGTAATGCCTGTCTAGGAAGGCGAAGCTGAGAAACCGATGATGATCTCTGTATATCGGAATGTGTAGATAAACATCCTTTAAGTCCACGGTAGTCATATATTGACCCTCCTGGATCATAGGTAGGATGGTTCGAATAGTCTCCATCTTGAAGGATGGGACCCTGAGAAATTTGTTTAGGATCTTGAGATCTAAGATTGGTCTTAAGGTTCCCTCTTTCTTGGGAACCACAAACAGATTTGAATAGAAGCCTTGCCCCTGTTCCTCCTTTGGAACTGGTTGTATCACTCCCATAACTAGGAGGTCTTGAACACAATGTAAGAATGCCTCTCTCTTTATCTGGTTTGCAGATAATTGTGAGAGATGAAATCTTCCTTTTGGGGAAGAAGCTTTGAAGTCCAGAAGATATCCCTGGGACACAATTTCCAACGCCCAGGGATCCTGGACATCTCTTGCCCAAGCCTGGGCGAAGAGAGAAAGTCTGCCCCCTACTAGATCGTTACCGGATCGGGGGCTGATCTTTCATGCTGTCTTAGAGGCAGCAGCAGGTTTTTTTGGCCTGCTTTCCTTTGTTCCAAGCGTGGTTAGGTCTCCAGACCGGCTTGGACTGGGCAAAATTTCCCTCTTGTTTTGTATTAGAGGAAGTTGAAGCTGCGCCACTCTTGAAGTTTCGAAAGGCACGAAAATTAGGCTGTTTGGTCCTTAATTTGTTGGACCTATCCTGAGGAAGGGCGTGACCTTTTCCTCCAGTAATATCAAAAATGATCTCCTTCAGTCCACGCCCGAATAGGGTCTGCCCCTTGAAGGGAATGTTGAGAAGCTTAGACTTTGAAGTAACGTCAGCTGACCAGGATTTAAGCCATAGCGCCCTACGCACCTGAATAGCAAAACCTGAGTTCTTAGCCGTTAGTTTGGTTAAATGAACAACGGCGTCAGAAACAAATGAATTGGCTAGCTTAAGAGCTTTAAGCTTGTCAAGGATATCATCCAATGTGGTTTCTACCTGTAGAGCCTCTTCTAAAGACTCAAACCAGAAGGCCGCAGCAGCAGTGACGGGCAATGCATGCAAGGGGCTGGAGAATAAAACCTTGTTGAATAAAAAATTTCTTAAGGTAACCCTCTAATTTTTTGTCCATTGGATCTAGGAAAGCACAACTGTCCTCGACAGGGATAGTTGTACGCTTCGCTAGAGTAGAGACTGCTCCCTCCACCTTAGGGACCGTTTGCCACAAGTCCCGTGTAGCGGCATCTATGGGAAACATCTTTTTAAAAACAGGAGGGGGAGAGAACGGTACACCTGGTCTATCCCATTCCTTAGTAATAATTTCTGAAAACCTCTTAGGTATTGGAAAAACATCAGTGTAAACAGGCACTACGTAGTATTTATCCAATTTACACAATTTCTCTGGGACTACAATGGCGTCACAGTCATCCAGAGTTGCTAAAACCTCCCTGAGCAACATGCGGAGGTGTTCAAGTTTAAATTTAAATGTAGACATATCAGAATCAGGTTGAAGTGTCTTCCCTGAGTCAGAAAAATCACCCACAGATAGAAGCTCTCCTTCTTCGGCTTCTGCACATTGTGAGGGTATATTGGACATAGCTACTAAAGCATCAGAGAGCTCTGTATTTTTTCTAGCCCCAGAGCTGTCTCGCTTTCCTTGTAACCCTGGCAGTTTGGACAATACTTCTGTAAGAGTATGATTCATAACTGCCGCCATGTCTTGTAAAGTATACGCAATGGGCGCGCTAGATGTACTTTGCGCCCCTTGAGCGGGAGTTAAAGGCTCTGACACGTGGGGAGAGTTAGTCGGCATTACTTCCCCCTTGTCAATTTCCTCTGGTAATAAATCTTTTAAAGCCAGAATATGGTCTTTATAACTTTTAGTAAGATCAGTGCATTTGGTACACATTCTAAGAGGGGGTTCCACAATGGCTTCTAAACATAATGAACAAGGAGTTTCCTCTATGTCAGACATGTTTAACAGACTAGTAATGAGACCAGCAAGCTTTGAAAACACTTTAAAGGGCCATTATACACTCATTCTTTCTTTGCATAAATGTTTTGTAGATTATCTATTTATAAAGCCCATAAAGTTTTTTTTTTTTTTTTTTTAAATGTATAATTTTGCTTATTTTTAAAGAACATTGCTCTGATTTTCAGACTCCTAACCAAGCCCCAAAGTTTTATTTGAATACCGTCAGCGACCTTCTCCAGCTTGTTCCTGTTTGTGTAAAGGGTCTTTTCATATGCAAAAGAAGGGGGAGGGGGGGGGAGTGTCTTATTTCCCACTTGCAGTGGGCTTTCCAGCTACCTTTTCAACAGAGCTAAACTGAAAGCTTCTAAGTACGTTTTTAAACCATTTTATACTAGATTTTTATATCAGTATCTGTGCATCTTATTCTTTATAGTAGTGTCTATTACATGCAGTTACATGAAAATTAGTGTATACTGTCCCTTTAATGTGAAAAAGCTGAATATAAAAAACGGCACTGTGCCTTTAAGGGAAAAAAACAAACACAAAAACTGCAAACAGTGAAAAAAGCAGTTAACTCTATGAAATTTTTACAGTGTATATAAAATACTAACATAGCATTGCACCCACTTGCAAATGGATGATTAACCCCTCAGGTTCAAAAACGAAGCAAAAAAACGGTAAAAACCGTTATAACAGTCACAAGCAAACTGCCAGCTCTACTGTGGCTCCTACCTTCCCATAAAACGATTTTTGTAGGCACAAAAACCCTTTACAGAGGTCCAATATGACAGGGCGGAGCAACAGGTTTAAACACAGGCTTGATTCTAACTAAAGCCTGACAAAACGCCTGAACGTCTGGAACATCCGCCAGACGCTTGTGCAAAAGAATAGACAGACCAGAAATCTGTCCCTTTAAGGAACTAGCTGACAATCCCTTCTCCAATCCTTCTTGGAGAAAAGATAATATTTTGGGAATCCTGACTTTACTCCATGAGTAACCCTTGGATTCACACCAATGAAGATATTTACACCATATCTTATGATAGATTTTCCTGGTGACAGGCTTTCGAGCCTGAATTAATGTATCAATGACCGATTCGGAGAAACCACGTTTTGATAAAATCAAGCGTTCAATCTCCAAGCAGTCAGACGCGGAGAAATTAGATTTGGATGGTTGAAAGGACCCTGAAGTAGAAGGTCCTGCCTCAGCGGTAGAGTCCATGGTGGAAGGGATGACATGTCCACCAGATCTGCATACCAAGTCCTGCGTGGCCACGCAGGTGCTATCAAAATCACCGAAGCTCTCTCCTGCTTGATCTTGGCAATCAGACGAGGGAGCAGAGGAAACGGTGGAAACACATAAGCCAGGTTGAAAGACCAAGGCGCTGCTAGAGCATCTATCAGCGCTGCCTTGGGATCCCTGGACCTGGATCCGTAACAAGGTAGCTTTGCGTTCTGACGAGATGCCATGAGATCCAGTTCTGGTTTGCCCCAAAGTTGAATCAACTGTGCAAACACCTCCGGATGGAGTTCCCACTCCCCCGGATGAAAAGTCTGTCGACTTTGAAAATCCGCCTCCCAGTTCTCTACTCCTGGGATATGGATAGCTGATAGATGGCAAGAGTGAACCTCTGCCCATAGAATTATTTTTGATACCTTCAACATTGCTTGGGAACTCCTTGTTCCCCCTTGATGGTTGATGTAGGCTACAGTCGTGATGTTGTCCGACTGAAATCTGATGAACCTGACCGCAGCTAGCTGAGGCCAAGCCTGAAGAGCATTGAATATCGCTCTTAGTTCTAGAATGTTTATCGGAAGGAGTGTCTCCTCCTGAGTCCACAAGCCCTGAGCCTTCAGGAAGTTCCAGACTGCACCCCAGCCCAGAAGGCTGGCATCTGTCGTTACTATTGTCCAATCTGGCCTGCGGAAGGTCATACCCTTGGACAGATGGACCCGAGATAACCACCAGAGAAGAGAATCCCTGGTCTCTTGATCCAGATTTAGTAGAGGGGACAAATCCGTGTAATCCCCATTCCACTGACTGAGCATGCAGAGTTGCAGCGGTCTGAGATGTAGGCGGGCAAACGGCCCTATGTCCATTGCCGCTACCTTTAAGCCGATTACTTCCATACACTGAGCCACTGAAGGGCGAGAAGTAGAATAAAGAACACGGCAGGAATTTAGAAGTTTTGACAACCTGGCCTCTGTCAGGTAAATCTTCATTTCTACAGAATCTATCAGAGTTCCTAGGAAGGAAACTCTTGTCAGAGGGGATAAGAGAACTTTTTTCTTCGTTCACTTTCCACCCATGCGACCTCAGAAATGCCAGAACAATGTCTGTATGGGACCTGGTGATTTGAAAATTCGACGCCTGTATTAGAATGTCGTCTAGGTAAGGGGCTACTGCTATACCCCGCTGCCTTAGGACCACTAGGAGTGACCCCAGAACCTTCGTAAAGATTCTTGGTGCCGTAGCTAACCCAAAGGGAAGAGCCACAAACTGGTAATGCCTGTCTAGGAAGGCGAAGCTGAGAAACCGATGATGATCTCTGTATATCGGAATGTGTAGATAAACATCCTTTAAGTCCACGGTAGTCATATATTGACCCTCCTGGATCATAGGTAGGATGGTTCGAATAGTCTCCATCTTGAAGGATGGGACCCTGAGAAATTTGTTTAGGATCTTGAGATCTAAGATTGGTCTTAAGGTTCCCTCTTTCTTGGGAACCACAAACAGATTTGAATAGAAGCCTTGCCCCTGTTCCTCCTTTGGAACTGGTTGTATCACTCCCATAACTAGGAGGTCTTGAACACAATGTAAGAATGCCTCTCTCTTTATCTGGTTTGCAGATAATTGTGAGAGATGAAATCTTCCTTTTGGGGAAGAAGCTTTGAAGTCCAGAAGATATCCCTGGGACACAATTTCCAACGCCCAGGGATCCTGGACATCTCTTGCCCAAGCCTGGGCGAAGAGAGAAAGTCTGCCCCCTACTAGATCGTTACCGGATCGGGGGCTGATCTTTCATGCTGTCTTAGAGGCAGCAGCAGGTTTTTTTGGCCTGCTTTCCTTTGTTCCAAGCGTGGTTAGGTCTCCAGACCGGCTTGGACTGGGCAAAATTTCCCTCTTGTTTTGTATTAGAGGAAGTTGAAGCTGCGCCACTCTTGAAGTTTCGAAAGGCACGAAAATTAGGCTGTTTGGTCCTTAATTTGTTGGACCTATCCTGAGGAAGGGCGTGACCTTTTCCTCCAGTAATATCAAAAATGATCTCCTTCAGTCCACGCCCGAATAGGGTCTGCCCCTTGAAGGGAATGTTGAGAAGCTTAGACTTTGAAGTAACGTCAGCTGACCAGGATTTAAGCCATAGCGCCCTACGCACCTGAATAGCAAAACCTGAGTTCTTAGCCGTTAGTTTGGTTAAATGAACAACGGCGTCAGAAACAAATGAATTGGCTAGCTTAAGAGCTTTAAGCTTGTCAAGGATATCATCCAATGTGGTTTCTACCTGTAGAGCCTCTTCTAAAGACTCAAACCAGAAGGCCGCAGCAGCAGTGACGGGCAATGCATGCAAGGGGCTGGAGAATAAAACCTTGTTGAATAAAAAATTTCTTAAGGTAACCCTCTAATTTTTTGTCCATTGGATCTAGGAAAGCACAACTGTCCTCGACAGGGATAGTTGTACGCTTCGCTAGAGTAGAGACTGCTCCCTCCACCTTAGGGACCGTTTGCCACAAGTCCCGTGTAGCGGCATCTATGGGAAACATCTTTTTAAAAACAGGAGGGGGAGAGAACGGTACACCTGGTCTATCCCATTCCTTAGTAATAATTTCTGAAAACCTCTTAGGTATTGGAAAAACATCAGTGTAAACAGGCACTACGTAGTATTTATCCAATTTACACAATTTCTCTGGGACTACAATGGCGTCACAGTCATCCAGAGTTGCTAAAACCTCCCTGAGCAACATGCGGAGGTGTTCAAGTTTAAATTTAAATGTAGACATATCAGAATCAGGTTGAAGTGTCTTCCCTGAGTCAGAAAAATCACCCACAGATAGAAGCTCTCCTTCTTCGGCTTCTGCACATTGTGAGGGTATATTGGACATAGCTACTAAAGCATCAGAGAGCTCTGTATTTTTTCTAGCCCCAGAGCTGTCTCGCTTTCCTTGTAACCCTGGCAGTTTGGACAATACTTCTGTAAGAGTATGATTCATAACTGCCGCCATGTCTTGTAAAGTATACGCAATGGGCGCGCTAGATGTACTTTGCGCCCCTTGAGCGGGAGTTAAAGGCTCTGACACGTGGGGAGAGTTAGTCGGCATTACTTCCCCCTTGTCAATTTCCTCTGGTAATAAATCTTTTAAAGCCAGAATATGGTCTTTATAACTTATAGTAAGATCAGTGCATTTGGTACACATTCTAAGAGGGGGTTCCACAATGGCTTCTAAACATAATGAACAAGGAGTTTCCTCTATGTCAGACATGTTTAACAGACTAGTAATGAGACCAGCAAGCTTTGAAAACACTTTAAAGGGCCATTATACACTCATTCTTTCTTTGCATAAATGTTTTGTAGATTATCTATTTATAAAGCCCATAAAGTTTTTTTTTTTTTTTTTTAAATGTATAATTTTGCTTATTTTTAAAGAACATTGCTCTGATTTTCAGACTCCTAACCAAGCCCCAAAGTTTTATTTGAATACCGTCAGCGACCTTCTCCAGCTTGTTCCTGTTTGTGTAAAGGGTCTTTTCATATGCAAAAGAAGGGGGAGGGGGGGGGGAGTGTCTTATTTCCCACTTGCAGTGGGCTTTCCAGCTACCTTTTCAACAGAGCTAAACTGAAAGCTTCTAAGTACGTTTTTAAACCATTTTATACTAGATTTTTATATCAGTATCTGTGCATCTTATTCTTTATAGTAGTGTCTATTACATGCAGTTACATGAAAATTAGTGTATACTGTCCCTTTAATGTGAAAAAGCTGAATATAAAAAACGGCACTGTGCCTTTAAGGGAAAAAAACAAACACAAAAACTGCAAACAGTGAAAAAAGCAGTTAACTCTATGAAATTTTTACAGTGTATATAAAATACTAACATAGCATTGCACCCACTTGCAAATGGATGATTAACCCCTCAGGTTCAAAAACGAAGCAAAAAAACGGTAAAAACCGTTATAACAGTCACAAGCAAACTGCCAGCTCTACTGTGGCTCCTACCTTCCCATAAAACGATTTTTGTAGGCACAAAAACCCTTTACAGAGGTCCAATATGACAGGGGACTCCTTCAGGGAAGCTGGATGTCTCAGAATGTAACAAACAACTGCGCAATTAGAGCGCGAAAATAGGCCCCTCCCACCATGCACTCAAAGTCAGAGGGCCTTAAAAAACTATTCCTAGGAGTGAAATAACAGCCATGTGGAAAACTAGGCCCCAAATAAAGCGTTATCACCTCAGTAAAAACGTTCCTTATATATAGAACGTTTTACATACTAAGCCATAATAGAAAGTAATATGAAAATTACCCTTTACTGTAAGCATGATGCCAGTCGTTATTAAATCACTGCAATCAGGCTTACCTTAACTATATCAGGCACTGTCAGCATTTTCTAGTTCTTATCATCCTCTAGAAAAAAATATACTGAACATACCTCAGGGCAGTTAATTCTGCAGGCCGTTCTCCCAGCTGAAGTTTCCCCATACTCTTCAGTTATGTGTGAGAACAGCAGTGGGCCTTAGTTACAACCTGCTAAGATCATCAAAAACCTTCTTCTTCTAATTTCTGCCTGAGGTAAAAAAAACAGTACAACGCCGGCACCGTTTAAATATAACAAACTTTTGATTGAAGATAAACTACACTAATTCACCACATCTCTCTAGCTACTTCCCTTGTCGAGAGCTGCAAGAGAATGACTGGGGGTGGCAGTTAGGGGAGGAGCTATATAGACAGCTCTGCTGTGGGTGATCCTCTTGCAGCTTTCTGTTGGGAAGGAGAATATCCCACAATTAATGGATGAATCCGTGGACTGGATACACCTTACAAGAGAAATATAATTACTTGCAGGGTAGCATGGCACAACAGTGTGTGGCATCAATGACAATAATGCAAATAAAATAGAAACTTACAGATTGGTACATGTCAATAAAATAAAAACTTACAGATTGATATGAATCCGTTGATCTGTCTCCCCTGCGGGCAAAGCCCCAGTCCACTGATATTATCGTCAAAGTTGAAAAAGATCACCCTCGTTGTGGGCTAGGGCTCTGCCCGCCTACCAGACGGAGCCCAGCGATAGATCTAGTCGTCAAATACATACAATTACTTATAAAAAACACTGCTCAAGGATGTATTGGGGAAAAAACATAAGTACCAGCATGTGTATCAGACTCAGCAGGGATTCCAATCAAGACATGTAAACCTGTCCCTCTATGTTCTGTCCTATTATTAAATGAACGTCTAGCTAACTATGTTGTAGACATAGGATATTAATCAGGGGAGTTAGATCATTGACATCATGCAGTCTATGTGGATAATTTCACATGGGTTAATTATGTCTGTAAACCAAGCCTGCTTAAACAGATAGGGAAGTAGGTCAGCATGATATTGAGTAATATCCTACTATGGAAACTCGGCATTGAATAATCCTCATACTGTAAACATGATAGAATGGAACAATATTAACATATGAGTGAGCATAGCATCTGGAAGAAGAAGCAAAATCCCATATAGCCTGTTTCTGTTAAGAGGACATATTCATTCACCTATCTTTCTCTCTGGGCTACCCCATTGCCTTCTCCATAATGTCAAGTGACGTAGTCACAACTGTGACTAGAAGTCTTATCTCAAGATATTGGACATCATAGAGAGGCAATCAGGTAGAGCAACTAGCTGGATCCCGTTTGACTCTGATCCATGAACAAGTTAGATCTAGAAAATAATGTGGAGGAAAGATAGGTGCAAAAAAGGTCATATAATCCTTGGTGTACAAATTAGACTCTTAGTGTAATATTAATAGGAAAGCCTGCTTAGTAAAAAAGAAAACAAAGAAGTATCATAATGGCACATTACTTGAATATCAAAACATATATACATCTTTAACATTGTTAGTTGGGAATAAGAGAAATCGAACTATTACAAGTGTCTCTCATAGTGAGTGGGATGTGGCGATCAGCAGACTTTCCCTCATGTTGGACAAACTTCATATCGGTAATTGAAGAGTTACTCTCTTTAGACCTATATATAAGTTAGACTTTAGGAATTCTATAAAACAGTATTAACTAGGATTGAGAAGAGTCCAAATTCCTGAGTGTCTCTCATGGAAAAGGAGTATAGTCACTAATAAACAGGCTAAACAAAGAACAATAACATTGCGGATTGACATAAAAAAGAGATAAGGGGGAAATCTCTGACTCTCCACCTCCCAGGATTTAATACTTATCGTCTTGAACATGGTGATCAGTCAGAGTCCTGGGCTTCTCTATCATCTGTGTACAAATCCTTTGCATGCGTGGGGTCAGACTGTGTCATTCTATCTCCACTAGAAGTCGTGAGCTTGGGAGCGGATCGTCTCTGTGACCATCTTTTTGAATGAGAAGTTTCGTGGGATATCCCTATCGATATTTGATGCCCTGTTGTCTCAGCTTCTTAGTAGCCTCTCTGAAGGTGGCCCTTTTTGAATTGTGTATTGTGAGAGGTCAGGGAATACATGTATGCCCTGGAAGCGTTCGGGAAGGGTCGGATTGGAGAACATTGCTCTGGCTATCTGTTCCTTATACGTAAAGAAATAAAAGCGAGCAATAACGTCTCTGGGTTTATCAGCTGACACATTTCTGCCCCTCGGGAGCCTGTGTACACGATCCAGCAAGCTTTATCTAGGCAGGAAGTGGGGTTTTTAGGAACGAGCAGAATTCACCAAGAAAGGTCTCCATGTTCCCCGGTAGAATGTTCTCCGGTATCCCTCTAAACCGCAAGTTGTTGCGGCGAGAGCGGTCCTCCACATCCGCCATCTTGGCCTCCATAGTTTCTAGCATGTCTACCATAATTTGGGTGTGGTTAGACAGGTTGACTTGTTCCACTATGAGGTCTTCTTGTTTCTGTTCAAGAGTATCCACTCTCTCCCATCGCCCCAATATCTTTCCTCAGATCAGCAATTGAGCTTTTGAAGGTTTTGGTTAGGGAATCTTGCAAGTTATTAATTCTTTGGGTTAGAGTGTCTACAATCTCCGAAGCCATGGTAGGTTGAAGAGCAGCAGTGTTTTGTGAATCTAGGTCTAGTGAGTCACTATCAGATTGGGGAGTGTCCTTATTGTTTCCGGTGATAGGTGGTCGCTCTGTTTGAGATTTGAGTTTAAAGTGGTCTGCTAGCGACTTCTTATAGGCAGCTTGATTTGTAGTCTTCCTCCTAGAACCCTGCGGCATATTAGAGGGAATAAGAAAACAGCGATCCACTGCGCCCCTGCTACTGTCAGGACTAAATGAGAATTAATGGTCTGATATACGTATTATATTTGTCAAGACAATATAAATTTTGGACTGGAGAGTGACTTGATACTGTCTCATGTCCATTGGGGTCAAGGGCTCCCCGGTGTTTCCCCAGCCACCAGCCTGTCCAGTCCTTTAGCCTCTCATTCTGTTGTAGTGACCCTCGCTAAAAGAGAATAACATGACAAGCTATTATTATGAGGCTCTCTGTTGTAGGACATATACTGTACACTTTACTCCCACTGTTTCCAGATGTACTATTAGAAGGCTTTGCAAGTATTATAGATTAGCAGAGTCTATGTAACCTCAAATTTATCTTAAAGTCCCAGCTAATAAGGTTATGCATATGGTAAATACCAATCCAAACAGAAAATATTCAGAAGAGCAGCAGAGTAATGGAATAGGGTTGTGCATATGGTAAATACCAATCCAAAAAGGGAATATTCAGGTAAGCAGCAAAGTTATTAAACTGCTAGGAGCCAGTGAGAAAAATTTCTAGATGTTTTCCGTATTGTTACAAGATTATATGGACAGTTCAAATCATAGACTAGGCCCACCAGGGGGCTTCCAGGGCCTAGTGGGAGGCTGGGAGAGTTAATACAGCTGTGTCTCTCAGGTAAGCAATACCGCATCCAAGATGCCTATTTAGATTTAGCTAAGACTCAGTGGTTGTCAAGGAGCCTTATAAATAACCAGGGTGTAAAGTACCCATATAGGGCTGTATATATTAAGCAATGTTCGTAGATGCCTTCAGAAATGAGCGCTGATACACACCTGGGCCCAAGCACTATACACAACTGCCACCTGGAGAGGCACACATAGAAATGGCTTCACCTCCGGAGTAGACTATATTTGTGGAGGTTTAAAGTGTAGGCTGCTCTGGGCCGGTGACGTGAAGGACCCCAATAGTGTAAGGTGGTTGGTCAAGTAAGGTAATAAGTTCACTTACATCTGTGAGAGTCTATGAGGCAGATGCTGGTAGGGCCGGGTCGCTACGTGGGGCTGAGTGCAGAGTGGCCGGGATCAGCCGTATCTGGTAACTAGTGTCTGGTAGGGGAGGGATGTGTAGTAAATGCTCAGCTTACCCGTTAGCTAGAACACATCCGGTCACTCCAATGAACTCTTTTTCCTTCCCGGGTTGTCTCTGGGTGGCTTGGTGGTTCCGATAGAGCTGCAGGGAGAAGGGCAATATGGCGGACTTTCGCGCCAACACCTAGGCAGACGGACGATTCCTCTCAGGTAATCCAGCCGGTTTTAGGGCCTCAGGATGGATGAGCCGTCCTATACAGGTATCTCCCGGGTAATTGTAGTGCAGGTAGATAGCTCCGGGCAGAGCGCACCCTCCGCTTCAGCACTCGTCAGGGGCTTAGACAGCCCAGCATGTATTTCAGCCTCCAAGCCGATTGAGACCTCAGACCCAGCCTCCGGAGCGGAGCCCCGACCCTCCGGGGCACTGAGGACTGGCGGCTGCTGGTAGTTCATTGGTCAGAGGCTGCAGGGTTCTCCAGGCAGGACTGTGTAGATCTTGCGTTCGATAGCTCCCTATGAGGGTATACTGTTAGCGTGAAGAGGGGTCAAGAGGAGACTTATCTCATACTAATTTATGTGGCCCAGTGCTTTAGGTTTTTAGTTACACTGATTTCTACTGTCCAGCTATTAAGAAGTTTATAAAATTCTGTAAAATATTGTCTGCGAGAGAGCTCTCACAGAGGACGTCCACACTGATCGGCAGATAGCTCCGCCCCCCCAGTATAAAACCTTTTAAAACTTACTTTGAAGCTCCCAGTTTAGCACTGTTGATGAGATTAGGTTGGGACACCCAGTGAAAGGGGCCAGGGAATCGGGAACAGCAGACACTCTCAACCTCCCCCATTCCCTGCATATGAAATGACAGATTATACAAACCAAAGCAGCAGGAATCTGTAGACTTCAGTCTACATCTGATACTTTGGGGCTTGGTTAGGAGTCTGTAAATCAGCACAATGTCATTAACCCCTTAATGACCACAATGTACCCTGTATGTCACTGGTCGTTAAGGTTTTTTTCAGGACATAATAGCACAAGTCTAACAAGAACACGCTATTAATGCACTCCCTCCAGTAGGCTTTGTGGAATAGAGCAGTCTCAACACTGGTGGCAAGACCGCACTATAAAACAATCAAGTCCAAAAAAATGGCCAGTGACATACAGGGTACGTCGCTGGTCCTTAAGGGGTTAAAAAAAAAAATAAGCTTCCAGATGGGCTATATAAGTGGATCATGAACAAAACATTTATGCACAGAAAAATCTAGTGTACAATGTCCCTTTAACCTTTCAAAATGCTATATTTGCTGGAAAAAATAGATTTTTCTAATTGCAGTATTCCTCTGGCCACCTTCTTGCTTAAACATCCAGAATCCTCAGCACCATCAGTTAATCATATAATGTTTAATGAAGCCTACGGATAGGAATACTTTTCTTAGTTATCAGAGCTTTCACCATGCTCCATTAAAGAAATCTCTCTCAAAAAAACAATTGGTGAGGCATTGAGGGTAAAGAGATCACTCAGAGGGTTTATTGATGGAGCATAGGTTAAAAGAAATGGCAGAGAGGATATCCAAACCAAATGATAGAGGCTGAGCTGGAAAGCCTAAAAAAAGATGAGAAAAAAGAAGTTGGAGATTCAGAATGCTTGGTTTGTGTCAACCAATCCTTATACCAAGGAGATTAATAGAATTATTAATAAACATTGGAATATATTAAGGGATTGTAATCCTGATAATCCAGCCTTTCAGAGTCCCCCCAATGACGGCCTTTTAGGAGGGTGCCCAATATAGGAAACATACATTTAATCTAAGAGAACAGGCACTTTCTCCTGTTTGGGATGCGCTAATGGTAGTGCTGTGATAAAAAGAAAGGAATTGTAGCATCCACAGACGGGAAAGACATTTTTAATAAAAAAACAATTCTATACATGTGACTCATCCTGTGTCGTATACTTGATTAAATGTCTGTGTTCTAAGATTTACATAGGAGAAACGGTTAGAAAAGTGTGAGACAGGATGAGTCAACATGGATCTAATATTAGATGCAACTAAGGATGTCAGAGCTCCTGTATCAAGCCATTTCATAATATAAGCCAGCTGTGGTGGCAAGTGATAGATGGAGTGGGGAAATATAAGGGGAGGCAGTGATAGGTAATTAATCCTTAAACAAAAGGAATCTTTTTGATATATAAATTAGAATCCATGACTCCTAAAGACCTCAATAGGGATTTGCACCTCTCAGTGTTCCTATAATATAGTCTGCATTAAAATGCATTATCTAGTCTGAGTAATTGGTTTAGTTCAAAGGTAGTATGTAATAAATGTTAAAGGGATAGGAAAGTCAAAATGATTCAGATAGAGCATGTAATTCTAAGACACTTTTAAATTCACTTCTATTTTTAAATGTGCTTTGTTCTCTTGGTATCCCTTGTTGAAAAATAATGCACACATATCCTACACTAGTGGGAGCTGCTGCTAATTGGTGCCTGCACACATTTGTCTCTTGTGATTGGCTGACTATGTGTGTTCATCTTGCTGCCAGTAGTGCATTGCTGTTCCTTCAGCAAAGGATAACAAGAGAACAAAGCAAAATTGTTAATGGAAGTAAATTGAAAAGTTGTTTAAAATTGTATGTTCTATCCAAATCATGAAATAAAAATGTGGGGTTTCCTGTCCCTTTAAGTTTTCTTTATTTTTTATGCACCTTCTTGCTTAAAGGGACTTTAAACACAACATTTTTCTTTCTTTATTCAGATAGAGAATACAATTTTTTAAAAGTTTCCAATTTACGTCTATTATCAAAAATGTTTCATTCTCATGTTATTCTTTGTTGAAGAGATACCTAGGTAGGTAGCGTGCACATGCCTGAAGCACTACAGGACGGAAAATAGTGCTGCCATGTAGTGCCCCTTCTAATGTATAACATTGTTGCAAAACTGCTGCTATATAGTGCTGCAGACACGTGCACACTCTTGAGCTTACATTTCTGCTTTTTAAATAAGGATAACAAGAAAACGAAGAAAATAAAATAATAGAAGTAAATTAGAAAGTTGTTTAAAATGTTATGTTCTATCTAAATCAAGAAATAAATTAATTGGGTTTTTACGTCCCTTTAAGGATTTATTTTCTTTGACTGATTGGTGGTGCAGCCAATAGCAAGTGCACCACCTACCCTGTGGATTTCTATGGTAGCATTCAGAACGATCTCAAAGAGCTGTATTCAATAAACCTAATATCTTTCAAAATAGACTGTGACATTGATTATATTGTGTTTTTTTCTCTCCTTTTTACATGGCATACATTTACATTCTCAATGCAATAACATTTCCTTGTCCGCTATTCAGTTTGTATATAACAGTCTGCCTCAGTTTGATCTCAATCTGTTCAATCTTTCAATTATGATGGGACTGGTCATCAATTTTGTCACCATCATGATACAAACCTGTTATATGCAAATTACATGGTGTGTTTTAGACAGAGTTTAGGGGATGAACTAAGAACCATGTCAACACAAGTCATGCACACTTTCTCTTATTTTATCTTGGATGTACAGGACTTTGATTTATTTTGATCTCTGATGCTGAGCATTTACAGGGTATGACAATTACTGAGTGGCAAGTGTATATCATTAGGGCCCTTTTTCCATTTACAATCTGTAGCTGTGTTACATAATTGTAACTATTGTCATAGCCCTGTTGATGTTAATAATGGATAATGGTAATAAGATCAGAATCTATTCAGAAATTACCTTTCATACTGAAAATAATTAAAATCATATGTTTTCCAACAATGTGCCCACTGGAAAGGAAATTACAAACAAAATCAATTCTTACTGCAGCCACATATTAAAAGTAGACCTTCTTAACTAGGAAATGTTAAGGAGCCAATCACTTGGTTTTGGTTGTATGAGATGGTTTTAATGGGTGATGGCATAGCAATCAGTGGGATCACTTACCAGTTAAAGAGGGAACACTGAAATACATTGCTACCTGCTCTTCTGCAACTGCACACAAAGATTTAAGGATTAGATAAAGTACTTACTTTTAGCAAAATTCATCAGAAAACCCCAAGCTACTCTCTCTCTCTCCATTCAAAATTTCTTGCCAATACATTCTTCAGATTATGCTGAAGGTATGATTAAATATTCTAAACAAAACATCTTACTCAAGTTTTTAAGTGTTTATATTATGTAAAAATAATTGGTTTAAAATACAAATAAAAGTTGCTGCTGCCTTCCACAACTTGCTCTGATAACACGTTTAGGGGCACAATTAAGATCCTGTGAATATCATAAATTATATTTAAAAGAACAAATAATAAGATAAACCTCTAATGTAAAAAGAAGCGTAATAGGTTCTGGACATTATTTCGGGAAATCGTGCATTACTTTCTCCATAAAGATTTCTTTTTTTTGTTTAATGCCTTACATGCTACAAGTTTATAACTATAATCTGATTCAGCTCCAAGTTTCCATTTCAAGTCTTTGACCCTTTTTTTTTTTTTTTTTTTTTTTATAAAATAAGTAAATAGATAAATAAAAAAAAAAATTGCTATGGAAAATAAATAGCAACTTTTTTTGTATTTTTTATTTAAAGGCACATGAAACCCAAAACTTTGCTTTCATTATTCAGATAGATTTCCAATTTACCTTTATTATCAGACCATTTTGGTATCCTTTGTTGATGGAGCAGCAATGCACTACTGGGAGCTAGCTGAACACATCTGATGAGCCAGTAGCAAGAGGTATATACAATAAAAGTTTTAGGCAGGTGTATAAAATGATGTAAAGTAGAAATGCTTTCAAAAATAGAAATGTTATAAGTGTATTTTGATCAATTAACAAAATTCAAAGTGAGTGAACAGAAGAAAAATCTAAATCAAATCAATATTTGGTGTGGCCACCCTTTGCCTTTAAAATAGCATCAAATCTTATGGGGGCACTTGGACTCTTCTTCTTCTTCAGGAACTCGGCAGGTAGATTGTTCCAAACATCTTGAAGAACTAACCACAGTTCTTCTGCAGTTCTAGGCAGCCTCAATTGCTTCTTTATGTGATCCCAGACAGACTTGATGATGTTGAGATCAGGGCCCTGATTTCCATGATTCCTTGTTCTTCTGTACGCTGAAGAAAGTACTTAATGACTTTGGCTGTATGTTTGGAGTCATTATCATGCTTCAGAATACATTTGGTGCCAATCAGATGCCTCCCTGAGGGTATTGCTTGATGGATAACCTCCACCATGCTTCATTGTTGCCTGCAGACACTCATTCTTGTACCTCTCTCCAGCCCTTCAGCAAACAAAACTGCTGCCTTCTACTGCGAAAATATTTCAAATTTTGACTCATCAGTCCAGAGCACCTGCTGCCATTTTTCTGCACCCCAGTGCCTATGTTTTTGTGCATAGATAAGTCGCCTTATTTCCATTTTATGAGGTATAGCTTTTTGGCTGCAAGTTTTCCATGAAGAGCACTTCTGACCAGACTTCTCCGGACATTAGATGGGTGTACCAGGGTTCTACTGATTTCTACTAATTCTGAGCTGATGACACTGATGGAAATCTTTTACCTGGGAAAGAGGAAGTAAGCATAGGTGTCTTTCATCTGCTGCACTGTTTCCTTGGCCAACCAGTGTCTACTGTCCTCAAGGTTGCCCATTTATTTGTGCTTCTTCAGAAGAGTTTGGACAGCACATCTGGAAACCCCTGTCTGCCTTGCAATTTCTGCCTGGGAGAAACCTTGATGATGCATCTTGATGCTGTTTAGACTTGTAATTGTGTATGACTTTTGACATTAAACTGCCTTAAGCAACCTCACCTTGTTAGTAGAGTTTGGCTGTTCCTTACCCAATTTCATTCCTCCTAGACAGCTGTTTCTGTTACTGATTGTGTTTCGATCTACATATTAAACTGATGATCATTAGCACACTTTGTGCAATCACTGACTGACTTTGTGCAAGTGTACCTAGAAGAGCAAAGGGTGGCCACACCAAATTTTGATTTAGATTTTCCTTCTGTTCCACCACTTTGCATTTTGTCAATTGATAAAAAATATCTATTTCATTTTTTGAAAGCATTCTTTGCAGCATTTTTTCACACCTGCCTAAAAGTTATGCAATGTATTGTATATACATCTGCCAATCCGTAGGTAGCTCCCAGTATTACATTTCTGCTCCTGTGCCAACCTAGGTATACTTCTCAACAAAGGATACAAAGAGAACACAGAAAATTAGATAATAGAAGTTAATTGGTAAGTTGTATAAAGTTGCATGCTCTATACAGATTATGAAAGTTTCCTTTTGACTGTCTCTCTAAAGCAAAGTAAGTTAGGTCACTCCAGGCTATATTTATGTAAAATATAGTGGTGCATTACCTAATGGGTTCAGTTTATATACAAAATAATTATTTGTACTTTTAACTCGTGTTACTGATTTTGTAGGAGATCTGGATAAAGAGGAAGACAGATTGCTGGTTGCCAGAGGTGGTTATGGGGGCATGTTTAGGACTGAATTCATTCCATCTAAAGGCCAGAAAAGAATAATCCGCATGGACCTGAAGCTCATTGCAGACATTGGATTAGTAGGGTGAGTCTCTTTCACTCATTAAAATTCCCCGGTTGTGTTTCACTGGCTATGTAAGTTTTTATGTGTGTGTGAATGTATAAAATTGATCAGACGTTGTAGGACTTTGCCTGTCATACTCCAACGGGACTGCGACTAGTGTGGTAAGCCTCTCGTTTCTAACTACTGTATATCTTGGGAGAACTGTTGTGAACATTTCATTAACCCTGTGAAAACAGCATTAGTGGGGCTCTGAGTTGAGTAGTATTCACGGGGAGAGCTATTTAAAGTCTGCTACACACGCAAAGCTTACAATATTGTTGGGCTATTTGAAACCCATTGAAGATATTCTGTTATGGGGAAGCTGGGCCTTTTGTTTCTCCTTTTGTAAAAAAAATAAATAAAAAAAAATAGTGTCAAAAATAATTTTGTATTTATACACATTTAAAAATCTTTTAACTATAATTGCATGGAACTCTTTTTCAAATGCACAATTTGAAATTTCTCAATTGTGTGTATTGTGTAAACCTTGTTTTTAATTGTATTTTACGGTGTGTGTGTGTGTCCCCATAGCAGTCAGATAATCTCACCTTTTTAATTGTTTTCCATTTATTAAACACCAAAAAATCTTGCAAGAGGTAAACCAATAAACCATGTTCTGTCTTAACCACTTCTTTAACCTGTAATTTCAGAATTTTTAGTATTTTTGCTATCTTTCCATTTAAACAGAAATTGAGCTTTGTAAAAAAAAAAAATAATAATGTGTGTGTATGTATATGTGTGTGTGTGTGTCTGTGTGTGTATATATATATATATATATATATATATATATATATATATATATATATATATATATATATATATATATATATATATATATATATATATATATAAAAAATGTATGTGTGTGTATGTATTTATTTATATATATATATATATATATTTATTATTGGAGGTCAGGATTGGCTGTTCTCTTAGGGGAGGGTTCTAGAGGCCTTTAAAAGGCTCAATTTGTACACTTTTTGTTTGTCAGAGGAAGGGACTGGGTTTAGTCCCGAAACGTTAAATAAAATAAAAGTTTTTGTTGTTGCCACAAATGTCTTATCACGAACTTTGCTTTTTATTATAGCACCCTGGCAGTTATCTCTGGATAGTGGGAGTGCATACACATCATATTTTATATATATATATATATATATATATATATATATATATATATATATACACGTGGATATATGTATATTATTTTTTTATTTTATATTTTTAAAAGTAGACAGCACAAGGTAATTTATCTAGGCCCACACATCATTAACTTTTCCACAAACTTTGACTTTCTCACTTAAATTATTTACATAAAACTTGTGCATTGATAACACAAATTTTTGTTCAGAAATAGCTGACATGCATGGCTTTGTCATTGCTTTTCGGTAGTTAGATGGCAAGTGCCACTAATTGAAGCTGCGCACCACACTTCTGAAATTCCCGGCAGTAAAGGGATTTAATTAGCTGGTGTAATAGCATTGTAATGTAGGGATTACCCTCCCACCTGACACCTCCCTGTTTCCTCCCAAACCGCTCTCTTACTCCTACCCACACTCTTTACCACCATCTTATTTACTGGCAGACAGTCTGCCAGTATGCAGTTTATAGGGCTTTTTTGTTTTTGATTTGTTCTGCAGTGTAGGGATCTCTCTTCAACTCTCCCACCTCCCTGATCCCTACCACATAGCTCTCTAACTCTCCCATTAGTGGCAACCACCTTGGGTTCTGGCAGCTATGCTCAGTCACCATATGAAAGCATATGCTGGAACCCCACAAGCAGCAAGATCTAGATCTACATTATGCCATTACTTCCACTACACAAAGGTGTTGTAGTCCATTTTAGACATCTGTCTGCAGAGTGACCATTTTGTGTACTGAATTTCATGGTTCCCAAACACAGTATAATTGTGAACATGCTTCACAGCAAGTATTCTACCAACCAAAGCAGAGCTAGTTATTTAACCCCTTAAGGACCAGCGACGTACCCTGTATGTCACTGGTCTTTTTTTGGAACTTGATTGTTTTATAGCGCGGTCTTGCCACCAGCGTTGAGACTGCTTTATTGCACAAAGCCTGCTGGAGGGAGTGCATTAATAGCGTGTTCTTGCTAGACTTGTGCTATTATGTCCTGAAAAAACCCTTAACGACCAGTGGCATACAGGGTACATTGTGGTCATTAAGGGGTTAAGCAAGGGAGAAGCTATAGAGGGTTAGCTGGTAAATTGCAGGGCATGAGACAAGCTGTCTGTTAGAAATGTGCTTAATCTTGACGAGACATAAAGACCTATAACTGTTTAAGAATATGTTCAATCCATTTGCAGGTATTAGTCAGCTATAGAGCAGCACTACACTACTGGGATCTAGCTGAATACATCTGGTGAGCCAGTAGCAAGAAGCATATGAGCATAACTACCAATCACCATCTAGCTTCCAGTAGTGCATTGCTGCCCATGGGTCTACCTAAGTATGCTTTTTTTTTAAAGAAAGGATACAGTGAGAGCAAAGTAAATTTGATATCATAAATAAATAGAAACACTTCTTAAAATTGCATGCTCTACCTGAAACAATGTTTTATTTAGACTACCTTGTCCCTATAAAAAGAAAAAAGTAGTTGTTCATTTTTTAGCATTTCTCAAGGGTTGCATTAATAGGAGGATGAGCAGTGAAGTAGTTATTTGCCATGAAAGGATAAGTGAAATAGTGTTTCCCACACATTGTTAGAAGTAATTATATGCACCAGCGACAAACTTAAAAATATTAAGTGTAGATAAATATAAGTAAAAGGCGCTGAACTAAATAACAACTATGCCTCACTTAAAACTATCCTCTTCCTGGATAGCAATAGTAAAAAAAAAGTAATATATCGTATAGGTGGGGTGCTAAGAATAGCACTAGTGTTAAAGTCAAGGATATGTGTAACTCTAATTATACAGAGGGTGAAGTTTCAGAATCAAAATTATTTATTAGACAATTTTACACAAATGCCGGATTATCTAAATTTGATCACGCAAGTGAGATCATAGCAGACATGTTAAAAAATATTTCCATATAAAGAATGTTGCAACACAGAAAAAATCTATTCAATTCCTGCAAAAATCATAAAAAATCAAAAGTATATTTTCCCTAAAAAAATTACATAAAATGTATCTCAATAATAAAAACAATTTCCACAAATGATAAGGCCCAACACTAAAATACCTATATTCTATACAGTTAACAGACACTGTCTATTTACATATAAATAAATGCCTTAATACATTGCATATTGTAGACTTGAAACAATGTTTGCTGTTCAGTCACAAGGGTAGATATCAGTGGCATCAATAGGGGGTGCGGACCACACCCGGGTGACACCCTCCAGGGGTGACACCACCAGCAATTTTTTTTTATTTTATTGAAATTCAAACGAAAACAATCTAGAGATGCATAGATTTCTTTTTATTAGAGGGGCCAGCAGTTGTGAACATAAGTAGGACTGGGGAAGTTGTAGGCACACTTAATTTTTTTGCCCCTTGAGCCCGTGCTACAATTTCCACAAATAGTTTTCCCAGCTGTTTTTGCTTGCTTGTACTTTACTCCTCCCCTGCCCAATTTCACTATGAATATTGTGGGCGTGCCGTTGGGCTTACGATGTTGTGCTGCTAGCCTAAACCTGCCTGCCTATCTGTGCTCACTGCTCAGTGATGTGTGGAGCAGTGGAGTCACTCACTGCTGTGCTGTCTCTCTAAACGTGAGGGGGATGCCTGGCACCTCACCGCATGACTGTCTGACACTGTCTCTAAAGTGAAGGAGCCACGTATGATGCTCACCAGACCGGTATGGTTACGGTACACTAAGTGCACACTGAAGAGGTAGGAGAAGAGGGTCGGGTGGGGGTGGGCAGAGTGCAGAGGTGATTGGCCATAAGAAGCGGTAGGCACGCGGCCCGGGGCTGTGCCCTGACAGACTTGGAACAGAGTCAGAGAGCAGAATTTTCATAGTTTGCGCACCTAAACCTTTTCTTTAGTGATTTATTTTTAGAGTGCACTGTTTATCTTTCATTTGATGCTCTGCTGAGCCAGGGAGCAGCTCTAGGCATTTTTTTAAGTGTGTCTAAATGTGTGTGTGAAATCCTCTTCTTGCAGTAAAAAAAACCATTACTGGGGGGTGACACCATTACTTACCGCACCGGGTGATACCAACCCTAGTGACGACACTGGTAAAGATGGTGTTATATATTCACTTTGTTAGGCTGGTGTATTTTTAATTATTTGGTTACAAAGTCACTCTTCACTAACGGTTATTTCTCATATGTTTGTTTTTCTTTGTCAATAGCGTTCTATGTTGCCAATGTGCTATTTGGCTTATTACCACAGTATTGATGTTTTTGTTCCCAGAAAATATCACAAACTTGGTTTTTAGTCAGTTATTTTCCCTTTATGTAGTAATCTCAATGGGTGTCTTAATATCTCAAGGTGAGTGTAAAATAAAATAAACACTATGTAGGTTAATTTACTGACCTATGTAACTCCGGGTTTGTTCGGCGTCTGTGGATTAAAAAGGATTGTAAGGTCTGCCTTGCTGATTATCTTACCAGCTGCCTATGCTCTGGACTTTCTTCCGATCTGCACGTTGAATGTGCCACGTCTTTTAGTGACGCATCTTTTAGTGACACCACTATGTGATGATTGAAGATGGGAGTTTCTCTTGTAAAGGTGTATCCAGTCCACGGGTTCATCCATTACTTGTGGGATATTCTCCTTCCCAACAGGAAGCTGCAAGAGGACACCCACAGCAGAGCTGTCTATATAGCTCCTCCCCTAACTGCCACCCCCAGTCATTCTCTTGCAGCCCTCGACAAGAAAGGAAGTATCAAGAGATATGTGATGACTTAGTGTAGTTTTTACCTTCAATCAAGAGTTTGTTATTTTTAAACGGTACCGGCTTGTACTGTTTTACTCTCAGGCAGAAATTGGAAGAAGAATCTGCCTGGAGGCTGATGATCTTAGCGGTTTGTATCTAAGGTCCATTGCTGTTCTCACACATAACTGAAGAGTATGGAAAGAAAACTTCATTTGGGGGGACGGTTTGCAGATCACCTGCTTTGAGGTATGTTCAGTATATTTTTTTCTAGAGAGATGATAAGGTCTAGAAAATGCTGACAGTGCCTGGTATATTTAAGGTATGCCTGATACAGTGATTTAACAACGACTGGGATCATGCTTACAAGATAAGGGTAATATTCATGTTAACTCTCATATTACTTAGTGTAAAAACGTTTGCATAACTTACAGAAAAACGTTTTTTCTCTCAGGGTGATAAATCTTTATTTGGGGCCTAGTTTTCCACATGGCTTGTTAGATTTCTCCTAGGAGTACTTTTTTAAGGCCCTCTGACTTTGAGTGCATGGTGGGAGGGACCTATTTTCGCGCATTTTATGCGCAGTTGATATCCAGACTGAGACATCCAGCTTCCCTAAAGGAGTCCTCTGGCATCTAGGACCACTATAGAGGTGTTTTTTCCTGCAAAAATCGTGTTTAAGGGCAGGTAGGAGCCACAGCAGAGCTGTGGCAGTGTGTTTGACTGTTTTTTAACGGTTTTACCGTTTTTCTAATCCGGTTTGGGGCCTAAGGGGTTAATCATCCATTTGCAAGTGGGTGCAATGCTGCTTTAGTCTCTTATACACACTATAAAAATTTCGTAGAGTTTACTACTTTTTAACACTGTTTTGCAGTTTATGTGGTAGTTTTTTTCTCTTAAAGGTACAGTACCGTTTTTGTTTAATTGCTTTTTCACATTTATTAAAGTGTTTTCCAAGCTTGCTGGTCTCATTACTAGTCTGTTAAACATGTCTGACATAGAGGAAACTCCTTGTTCATTATGTTTAGAAGCCATTGTGGAACCCCCTCTTAGAATGTGTACCAAATGCACTGACCTTTCTATAAGTTATAAAGACCATATTATGGCTTTTAAAGATTTATCACCAGAGGTTTCTCAGACTGACAAAGGGGAGGTTAAACCACCTAGCTCTCCCAATGTGTCAGAACCTTTATCTCCCGCGCAAGTGACGCCAGGTACATCTGGCTCGTCCAATGCGTTTACCTTACAAGACATGGCGGCAGTTATGAATCATACCCTCACAGAAGTATTGTCCAAACTGACAGGGTTACAAGGAAAGCAAGACAGCTCTGGGGCTAGAACAAATACAGAGCTTTCTGACGCTTTAGTAGCTATGTCTGATATACCTTCACCATGTATAGAAGCCGAAGCAGGAGAGCTTCTATCTGTTGGTGACATTTCTGATTCAGGGAAGGCATTACTTCAGTCTGACTCTGAAATTACAGCGTTTAAATTTAAGCTCAAACACCTCCGCGTGTTGCTCAGGGAGGTTTTAGCGACTCTGGATGACTGTGACACCATTGTAGTCCCAGAGAAATTGTATAAAATGGACAAATACTTTGCAGTGCCTGTTTACACTGATGTTTTTCCAATCCCTAAGAGGTTTTCAGAAATTATTACGAAGGAATGGGATAGACCAGGTGTACCGTTCTCTCCCCCTCCTGCTTTTAAAAAGATGTTTCCCATAGATGCCGCTACACGGGACTCGTGGCAGACAGTCCCTAAGGTGGAGGGAGCAGTCTCTACCCTAGCTAAGAGTACAACTAATCCCCGTCGAGGACAGTTGTGCTTTCCTAGATCCAATGGATAAAAAATTAGAGGGTTTCCTTAAGAAAATCTTTATACAACAAGGTTTTATTCTCCAGCCTCTTGCATGCATTGCCCCAGTCACTGCTGCAGCGGCTTTCTGGTTCGAGTCTCTTGAAGAGGCTCTACAGGTGGAGACCCCGTTGGATGATATCCTAGACAGGCTTAAAGCTCTTAAGTTAGCCAATCCATTTATTTCTGACGCCGTTTTTCATTTAACAAAACTAACGGCTAAGAATTCAGGTTTTGCCATTTAGGCACGTAGGGCGCTATGACTTCAATCCTGGTCAGCTGACGTTACTTCAAAGTCTAAGCTTCTCAACATCCCCTTCAAAGGGCAGACCCTATTCGGGCCTGGATTGAAGGAGATCATTTCTGATATTACTGGAGGAAAAGGCCACGCCCTTCCCCAGGATAGGTCCAACGAATTAAGGACCAAACAGACTAATTTTCGTTCCTTTCGAAACTTCAAGAGTGGCGCAGCTTCAACTTCCTCTACTGCAAAACAAGAAGGAAATTTTGCCCAGTCCAAGCCAGTCTGGAGACCTAACCAGGCTTGGAACAAGGGAAAGCAGGCCAAAAAACCTGCTGCTGCCTCTAAGACAGCATGAAGGAGTAGCCCCCGATCCGGGACCGGATCTAGTTGGGGGCAGACTTTCTCTCTTCGCCCAGGCTTGGGCAAGAGACGTCCAGGATTCCTGGGCTCTAGAGATTGTTTCCCAGGGATATCTTCTGGATTTCAAAGCCTCATCTCCAAAGGGGAGATTTCATCTCTCACAATTATCTGCAAACCAGATAAAAAGAGAGGCATTCTTACGTTGCGTTCAAGACTTTCTGGTTATGTGAGTGATCCACCCAGTTCCAAGGGAGGGGCAGGGATTCTATTCAAATCTGTTTATAGTTCCCAAAAAAGAGGGAACTTTCAGACCAATCTTGGATCTCAAGATCCTAAACAAATTTCTCAGGGTCCCATCCTTCAAGATGGAGACTATTCGAACCATCCTACCTATGATCCAGGAGGGTCAATATATGACTACCGTGGACTTAAAGGATGCTTATCTCCACATTCCGATACACAGAGATCATCATCGGTTTCTCAGGTTTGCCTTCCTAGACAGGCATTACCAGTTTGTGGCTCTTCCCTTCGGGTTAGCCACGGCACCAAGAATCTTTACGAAGGTTCTAGGGTCCCTACTGGCGGTTCTAAGGCCACGAGGCATAGCGGTGGCTCCTTACCTAGACGACATTCTGATACAGGCGTCAAATTTTCAAATCGCCAAGTCCCATACGGACATTGTTCTGGCATTCCTGAGGTGTCACGGGTGGAAGGTGAACAAAGGAAAGAGTTCTCTCTCCCCTCTCACAAGCGTTTCCTTCCTAGGAACTCTGATAGATTCAGTAGAAATTAAGATTTTTCTGATAGAGGCCAGGTTGTCAAAGCTTCTAACTTCCTGCCGTGCTCTTTATTCCATTTCTCAGCCGTCAGTGGCTCAGTGTATGGAAGTAATCGGCCTAATGGTAGCGGCAATGGACATAGTTCCGTTTGCCGGCCTACATCTCAGACCACTGCAACTTTGCATGCTCAATCAGTGGAATAGGGATTACACAGTTTGTCCCCTCTGCTAAATCTGGATCAAGAGACCAGGGATTCTCTTCTCTGGTGGCTATCTCGGGTCCATCTGTCCAGGGGAATGAGTTTCCGCAGGCCAGAATGGACTATAGTGATGACAGATGCCAGCCTTCTGGGCTGGGGCGCAGTCTGGAACTCCCTGAAGGCTCAGGGTTCATGGACTCCGGAGGAAGCCCTCCTTCCGATAAACATTCTGGAACTAAGAGCGATATTCAATGCTCTTCAGGCTTGGCCTCAGCTAGCTGCGGTCAGGTTCATCAGATTTCAGTCGGACAACATCACGACTGTAGCCTATATCAACCATCAGGGGGGTACAAGGAGCCCCCTGGCAATGTTGGAGGTTTCAAAGATAATTCTATGGGCAGAGGTTCACTCTTGCCATCTCTCAGCTATCCATATCCCAGGAGTAGAGAACTGGGAGGCGGATTTCCTAAGTCGGCAGACTTTTCATCCGGGGGAGAGGGAGCTCCATCCGGAGGTATTTGCCCAGTTGGTTCAACTATGGGGCAAACCAGAACTGGATCTCATGGCGTCTCGTCAGAACGCCAAGCTTCCTTGTTACGGGTCCAGGTCCAGGGATCCCAAGGCATCGCTGATAGATGCTCTAGCAGCGCCCTGGTCCTTCAGCCTGGCTTATGTGTTTCCACCGTTTCCTCTGCTCCCTCGTCTGATTGCCAAGATCAAACAGGAGAGAGCTTCGCTGATTTTGATAGGTCCTGTGTGGCCACGCAGGACTTGGTATGCAGATCTGGTGGACATGTCATCCTTTCCACCATGGACTCTGCCGCTAAGGCAGGACCTTCTACTTCAAGGTCCTTTCAAACATCCAAATCTAATTTCTCTGCGTCTGACTGCTTGGAGATTGAACGCTTGATTCTATCAAAGCGTGGTTTTTCCAAGTCGGTCATTGATATCTTAATTCAGGCTCGAAAGCCTGTCACCAGGAAAATCTATCATAAGATATGGTGTAAATATCTTCATTGGTGTGAATCCAAGGGTTACTCATGGAGTAAAGTCAGGATTCCTAGAATCTTATCCTTTCTCCAAGAGGGATTGGAGAAAGGATTGTCTGCTAGTTCCTTAAAGGGACAGATTTCTGCTCTTTCTATTCTTTTGCACAAACGTCTGGCTGAGGTTCCAGACGTTCAGGCGTTTTGTCAGGCTTTAGTTAGAATCAAGCCTGTGTTTAAACCTGTTGCTCCGCCATGGAGTTTAAATTTAGTTCTTAAAGTTCTTCAAGGGGTTCCGTTTGAACCTTTGCATTCCATAGATATTAAACTTTTATCTTGAAAAATTTCTGTTTTTTAGTAGCTATCTCCTCGGCTCTAAGAGTTTCGGAGTTATCTGCTTTACAGTGTGATTCCCCTTATCTGATTTTCCATGCAGATAAGGTTTTTTTTTTTTTTTTTTTGAAAAATATTTTTGAGTTAATCAAAACACTCATAAAACAGTTACAATTTGAAGGGCAACATCACAAACACAATAATGCAAGAGACAATGGATACATAGGTCAGTTCTTCAGTTAATAGGGAGTCACCTCTTCTAGCCGGGTCAAAGTGTTACCTTTCAACACTATACCTCATTTTATTACTATATCTGCAAAGTGTCCTCAAAGTGACAGAGATCCCCCCAAGGGATCTGGCAACTTAGGTGTAGTTGAGGACACAACATTTATACAGTAATACAGTTTACTTACAGTCAGTCAATAATTAGTTAGGGATTAAGCTCAGACAACTCTACCATGAATAGTATGCTTAAAGTGGTATCTTGGAATTACATAAGAGAGATCAAACAAGAAAGACAATAGTGTAGTTATTAGACACAAGAAATCTTCCTATCGCCTGACCAACATATTAGAGTTACAGATAAGGTAGTTTTGCGTACCAAACCTGGGTTTCTTCCTAAGGTAGTATCTAATAAGAATATCAATCAGGAGATTATTGTTCCTTCATTATGTCCTAATCCTTCCTCAAATAAGGAAGTCTTTTACACAATCTTGATGTGGTTCGTGCTTTAAAGTTTTATTTACAAGCTACGAAGGATTTTCGACAAACATCTGCTTTGTTTGTTGTCTATTCTGGACAGAGGAGAGGCCAAAAGACTTCAGCAACTTCTCTTTCTTTTTGGCTGAGAAGCATAATCCGCTTAGCTTATGAGACTGCTGGCCAGCAGCCTCCTGAAAGATTTACAGCTCATTCCACTAGAGCGGTGGCTTCCACATGGGCTTTTAAAAATGAGGCCTCTGTTGAACAGATTTGTAAGGCGGCGACTTTGTCTTCGCTTCATACTTTCTCTAAATTCTACAAATTCAATACTTTTGCTTCTTCGGAGGCTATTTTTGGGAGAAAGGTCTTACAGGCAGTGGTGCCCTCCATTTAAGTTCCTGCCTTGTCCCTCCCTTCATCCATGTCCTAAAGCTTTGGTATTGGTATCCCACAAGTAATGGATGAACCCGTGGACTGGATACACCTTTACAAGAGAAAACAAAATTTATGCTTACCTGATAAATTTATTTCTCTTGTGGTGTATCCAGTCCACGGCCCTCCCTGTCATTTTAAGTTTCTCCCTGTCATTTTAGTTTCTCCTTTTTTCTTGCTTGTTTTCGGTCGAATGACTGGGGGTGGCAGTTAGGGGAGGAGCTATATAGACAGCTCTGCTGTGGGTGTCCTCTTGCAGCTTCCTGTTGGGAAGGAGAATATCCCACAAGTAATGGATGAACCCGTGGACTGGATACACCACAAGAGAAATAAATTTATCAGGTAAGCATAAATTTTGTTTTTTAACTTGCACAAGTTTCCCAATGTTTCGTAGGTGTTATTCGTAGCCTGCACTTAGTACAAATGTACGAAAGAGCAATCCGTTATAGCTCGAGCGACTTCTTTGCGATAATGGGCACTTTTGATAATGGGCACTTGGTTAACACAGATTTTAATTTGTAGATATATATTATATATCGTATAGATCTTATAATTTAATTTTGAGTTTTATTATTTTTATCGATATATGTACACGGCATTTATAAATATCTAATTATATTGACCATACTGCGAAATAGTACAATTTGAGAGCTTTGTAGACAATACTGTATTGAAGGGCAATGAGGCAATACCACCTTTAGAAAACCATCCAAAAATTCAATCTTAAAGGTTAACCACAACCACCAATTGAAACAAAGAGAGGGCTATTTAAAACAGCCCCCAAACATGGCGGATTATAAGTCTTGATAAAGCTCAGTCCAGGGCGAAACGCGTAGACACTTCTTACTGAGCAGGGATCCCCCTGTCACCACTCTTGGTATCTTCAGACTAGCCAAGTCTGCACCGCATCGTTAATTCACACTGTAGCGCTACGGTAATTTTTTCTTCAAATTGATAGAACTGTCAATAGTGACGGGACCAAAGTCAAACTGAAGTCAGGTGAGACTCATGCAGCATACAGAGTCCTCAGGTTATCCTCCTAGACGCGGACAGAGCCGCTAAGAGGAACCACAGACACAACCAACATGCTGCAAACAGACGCCACGAGCTGCCCTCCTGGATGCAGATAAAGCCGCAGAAAGGTACTGGAAAAACGGATCACAGAAACAACTCCATCCATTTGGTCAGAGGATAAAGGTACTTTGCCAATATTGGCCGACTTCTGAAGTCATAAGCACTTATAAGCCCCTCTAACATTGGTGGTTATTAATATATTGCCCTAATTAGTTCGCACATAGCAGTTGGGACTTAACTATTTACATGTTTACTGCAATCTGCCCTTATTTCTACATTGCATATGTTGAGAGAATTTGCTCTAATATATATGTTTGACACACTACCGAAATTTTATAACGCTGTTTTATTCTGAACAGGAGACGTCCTGGTTTTTAAACATTTTTAGTTTGATACTATAACTTATTTTGTTACTATATGATTCATATATATATTAAATTGTATCCGTGCATTTAGCGCTCCTCTTTTTTTTATTTAATGGTTTCTGTCTGGTTAAAATTTGAGGGGTTTAACTGAGGTAGTAGGATATCATCTCCAGCGCTCACTTCTATATTTTTTATCTTCTTGGTTAACACAGTTTATCATCAACACGTTTCACCCCACGTTATTGGGCTTTATAATGATATTGATGTATATTTTGTCCAAAATTGGATATTTTCTTGTAGTCTTTGCCGTTTATTAAAACATTGAAAACCTAATATTTCCTTTCATTTTAGGAGAAAAAAAATCAACAGTGTATGCAACGTTTTCTGATTAGGCTGGTATTATGTTCTTTATTACATCAAGCATTACAAAAGTCATGTGAAGTGGACCATACCTTTTTCTTTAAATATAGGGTTTAAAAAAAAAAACAGTTGGTGTTCTTTAATGATAGAAGCTAAACATAAGTTATAATAATAATTTTTTTCAATGAGTTCCTTTAAAAATCCTGGAAGCCCTTTATTTGATCTTTAAGGAAGATTGCCTCTTCATTACATCAGATTAATTTGGGACTCTTTCCTTTGATGTAGATTACTGTTTTGTGTCGTCTTTGTTAAGGAATATTTGCGTGATCAAACAAAAGTTTTTGTTGCAATCCCTAACCATAGAAACTTGTTTTTTTAAATTAACTTAATTCCTATGCCTGCAGCGTATCAATTACATTGTCTTGTTTTGTGTTTTCACTTAATAAACCATCCTATATATCTATAATTAAAATGGCAAAACAATATTTTCTCCTGATCTATTAAGAATATATCAGTCTCTCTTTAACATAATGAGCAAGCCATTCTCCACATAGTATTATTCCACCCCACTGGAAGTAGTAGTATTATTCCACCCCACTGGAAGTAGTTTAGTAGTTTTAACTTAACTTTATTCCTCTGTGCAGATGTTGTGCACTGTGAGATGAAAATGTTAGGGTAGAAATTAGAAGAAAAAAATGTTGGTTCTCTATTTGTTTTAATACAGTACGTCAAAGCAATCGCATACCTTATTGAAGTGTTTTTTTTTTGTTTTTTTTAAGTTTTTCTAAAATGTGCTCATAAAACATGAAAAGGGGATATTATTGTTAAAGGGCCTTTCTGGTAAAAAAATTTTTTTTTTATTCATTAGAACATGTAATGTTGTTTTTTTATTTTATAACTTTTAAAGCATGTACAGAGAAATAGAAAAAAAAGTAAGTAATCAGTGAGATTATACATAGCACTTCCAAAAGACAATTGCATCAAAAGACAAAAGTTGAAAACAATAGCTGGCATCAGACGCATTATTCTTGCTATTGTCCACCTGGCCAACATATTCACTACAGAACAGGGCTGCGTCCTGAATTCTTAAAGGGACACTGAACCCAAATGTTTTTGTGATTCAGATAGAGCATGCAATTTTAAGCAACTTTCTAATTTACTCCAATTATCAATTTTTCTTCGTTCTCTTGCTATCTGTATTTGAAAAATAAGGCATCTAAGCTTTTTTTATTGGTTCAGAATTCCGGACAGCACTTTTTTATTGGTGGATGAATTTATCCACCAATCGGCAAGAACAACCTAGGTTGTTCACCAAAAATGGGCCTGCATCTAAACTTATAATCTTGTATTTCAAATAAAGATACCAAGAGAATGAAGAAAATTTGATAATAGCAGTAAATTAGAAAGTTGCTTAAAATTTGATGCTCTATCTGAATCACGAAAGAAAAAATTTGGGTTCAGTGTCCCTTTAATTCTTTTTATCTTTCTGTATTTCATTTGTTAAATGTTTGGACATATATCACTATCTTATGCCATTGGAAGTTTTCTGCTTGTTGGATTACACAGTTTGCTGGACAACTGAGAGGTTCCAACTTACTTTTAGAGCACTCTAGGGTGCTATTTATTTGTGAGCACTTTTGCTTTCATCATTGACCAACTGTACTATGTAATTTTGGTGCCCTTGTCTTCTAGAGTCATTGGCAAGTGGTTATACCAGGACCTTCTCCAATGAGCAAGCTCAACTTTCAAAACATTGGAAATCCTTTACCTTATTTGGACTATCCATTTGGGACTCACTTTTTTGTTTATTGACCACTCGGTTGCTATATTATATCTTGTGTGTGTTCTTTTTGTTTGTTTGTATGTTTTCCTCTCTGTTAGGGCGCCCCCCTTTTCTTGTTGAATATTATTTGTTTTGTAGTTCTTAAAACGGAATTTGTGTCTGCAGAAATAGCATGCCTCTTCTTCAGTGCAAGATCTTAAATCGACATAAACCCCACATTTTTCTTTCTTTCTTTTTTTCACTACAAAACAAGCACGGTAAAGTTGATACAGACATGGTATCTTATATATACCTATCAGTAATGAACACACGTCATACATTATTAAAATATTATTGGATTGTCATATGATAGTCTACACTCTTTAACCTATAAAAAAACAACACATTTTAAACTAGTAGATTATTATATAGAATAATACATACCCTCATTGCTAGCAGCAGGGGTTGATGAACATGAGGGAAGGTATTTTTAGGCCTTAATAATAATAATAATAATAATATTATTATTAATAATAATCAGGCACATATATTGGCCACAGACACTTTAATAGTATATTATACACAGAATATGAGTAGGCTAAATTACTATGATAAAGGGCAGGTTTCTGCAAGGCTCTGAAAGGCTCCTTCGACTGGCCACCAGGTTTCCAACAGTCCAGACCGGAACAGCTTGAAGGTCACAAATAATCCTATCCCCCCAATTCAGTAGCCTCCAATGTTAATAAGGGAATCTGGTCTAGTTGGAATATAGATCTGAAGATACATGGCGGAATGTATACAATCCTCACTTAGCTTCCAGTATTGTGACTATTTTGTTTACTGCCCGGACATGCCCTAAATTTTTCTTTTATGATATATATATATATATAGACATATAGAGCATACAATTTTTAAACAACTTTACGATTTACATCTATTATCAAATTTGCTTTATTCTCTTGGGCTTCTTTGTCGAAGGAGCTAGCTGAACATATTGGGAAGCCAATGAGAAAAGGCATATATCTGCAGCCACCAATCAGCAGCTAGTACCCAGTAGTGCATTTCTGCTTCGGAGCCTAGCTAGATATACTTTTCTACAAAGAATACCAAGAGAACAAAGCACATTTGATATTAAAAGTTCATTGGAAAGTTGTTTTTTTGTTGTTGTTTTTTTTTTATTTTAAATTTACTGTCCCCTTTATCCCATTATTTCCCTGTAATTCTATGTATGCAGAATCAACCCTTTACTATGTTTAAAGAAACTCAATGAAAGAGGGTCTGGAGTGGAACAGATCTGTGCAATGGCCTAAGTATGATGAGGGAGGGGCAAATTGCTATTAGTAAGGCAATGATTATTTTTCTCCTTCCAATAAAGTACAGCTAAAAGTTGATCAAATATGAATGGTTAACCTAATTAAACTGGAGATAGTTCACCTCCCAATTTCATAATTGTTCTAAAAATTAAACCTTTTTGTAGAAAACCATGATTTAAATTGAGTATTATTGACTAGAGATTTAAAATATGAGTTACATTGATTTGATTTAAATCAAATCCACTCTGGCTTATAGTAAAGTTATTAATTCAGTGCCACAGTTTTAGTACTCCGGTTTTATCATTAGCACCAACAAAATACAGGAAGGGAAGTAAAGAATAGAAAAGAGAACAATAAATAAAACCATGACAAAGAGTATGAACAGTGTCAACAATCTACACACAAGTATCAGAAGAATATTAAATCCCTCTCCTCTCTTCTCTCTCCTCTCTTCTCTCTCCTCTCTTCTCTCTCCATACTTATAGACACTAAATACATTTCATGCAACTCCCTCTAATCATAGGCGCGGAATGTAGTGAATGATAGATTTCAACATGGCAGCACCCATGACTAGAGGGAGCCTAGGAATAACCTCAATACTTTGTATTTAGTGTTTAATGTCCCTTTAAGTCTGGTGGTGTAAGACTACATGTCTTGGAGTTTATAGCAAATATCAACTGCAACTATATTAGTCTTACTGTTACTTTTTCATACATTTTCCATAATGTGTCACTGACTTTCACCTAAATCTGAGTTTTTTTTTGTCTTATATTTACTTCATTAAGCTGTAAGCTTGAGAGCCTTTCTACCTGTAGCCTCTATTTCTCTTTAACCCTTTGAGTTTTAATGACGACTCTGAGCCGTCAGTTTCCCACTCTGGTGCTAATGACGGCTCAGCCGTTACTAGCACTCTCCCACATTGAGGGAGATCTGGGGGCTCCCACCCGCTCCTTCCCCGGCGATCGTGTCTGTAGAGTGACAGGCATCGCCGGTGCTTCCCGTTTTGCGTGGTAAAGTCACGCGCAATAACGTGATGACGTCACTGTGCAACTTTATTTGTACTTAACAATGTTAAGTATAGGAGCAGGGGGCATGCTGCTTAGAAGCCTGTATCTCAGGCATCTAAGCAGCTACAGACCCACCATTAGAAAGGTAATCGCCTAACTTTTCCAACAGTGTAAGTCTTGGGGGTCTGAAAAAAAAAGGTTAAAAAAAAAAAAAAAAAACTTAAACAATCTTAGTACCCAGGTGGGAAAGTGCTTAGCACTCAAAGGGTTGGGGCATGAAGCCCATTTTTTTCTTTCTTTCGTGATATAGAAAGAGTATGCAATTTTAAACACTTTTCTAATTTACTTCTGTTATCTATTTTGCTTCATTCTCTTGGTATCCTTTGCTGAAAAGCATATCTAGATAGACTTAGTAGCTGCTGATTGGTGGCTGGACGTAGATGCCACGTGTGACTGGCTCACCCCTGTGCATTGCTATTTCTTCAGCAAAGGCTATCTAAAGAATAAAGCAAATGAAATAATAGAAGTACATTTGAATGTTTATTTGTATTCTCTATCTGAATCATGAAAGACAAATGTTGGGTTTAGTGTTTCTTTAATTTTACAGCACTGTGTGAAATTTTGGCACTTAAATAACAGCAAACAAATTCCCTTTTTGGCTCTTAAAAAATAGGTCTGGCTCCTCTATTTTCTTACTGGCTTTTAAGTTCAAAATAAAATGATCAATTCCTGTTTTATGCTCTTCTTTCTATTTATAGTCTTCTTCACTCCTTGTTGTCTTTGTGCTTGAAAAGATGCAAGTGCTTTATTTCATTATATCTATTATTCAAAACAGACTATGAAGTTAATATTTTCATTGTAGATACCTGGTTGAGAACATAAAAGGAAATACAGAAATGTATAGGGGCATTAATCAGATTGACATAATATTGCATTCATGTCATGGTATGATATTACTATTGCTGAAGCTTTCATCTTTTTGAGCTTTCTTTGTATCTCTCTGAATATTTTTGGCAGATTATACTTTTCCTAGAAATTAAAATGTTCTATTTGTGATTTGAGAAACATGACTGAAAATTTGTTTTAGAAGGAATAAAAAAGCTATGTAAATGTAGGCACCATATCTATCTATACTAAAGTGTTACTGCATTTATTTATTTATAATGTGGTCTAAGAATTTACCCATTTTAGTTGCAGTTATTATGTCTTACTTGGTATTAAAACATTCTAACCTTTCTAATTCTAGAAAAGCATCTGGTTTACGTAAAACATTTTGTGCAGTCATTTTACTTGTTCAGTTATTTTTAATAAGAAAAGAAAGAAAACATGCACTTTCCAGCTGCAGCTCTCTGGGCCCTGACGTTTCTTCAGTGTGAAACATGTTGACTCTAGTGTGTGACTCCATTGAAGCAGGGTACCAGATAAGATGTCTTTGTCCAAAACATCACAGGGTGCTAATCTGACTAAAATGCACGGCATCTGTACACCTAGTGATATCAAAGATGATACTCATATAAGTTTTGGGGGAGATAAACATGTGAGATTAAAATCCTGCATTTCATAAAAGTAAGCGCCACAAAAAATATTTATCAAATTAGCAGATCTAGGCAAGAATCCTTGTTTGCTTTTCTCCTGAAGTATTCTGAATACATTGTTACCAATGCACCAAACAACTTACCCAGAGTTCATTGGTAAAACTGTATACAGAAAAATCCTGGTGAAAAGCAAACAGCGATTCTTGCCTCAGTGTGCTAATTGGCTATACAATAAATTTTGTGGCTCTAACATTAAAGATGATCAAAACAATACCTGCAACAGTGTAACAAGTGTTACATTATGCCCTACATCAGACTGGCACCTATTTGTAATGTGTCTCTTAGAGAGGACTTGACAGAATTTAGTAGCCAGCTCAAAAATGAAGGATCCAGCAATCTGTGGATGTCTACTTTCTTTTGTGCAGGTGGTGAGAGTCCAACAATCCATTACTCCTGGGAATTACTCTTTCTGGCCACTAGGAGGAAAAGATTCCAAAACCCCAAGAGCTCTATAAAACCCCTCCCAGCTTACTAGTAACTAGGCTTATCTTTGACTTTGCTGGAGGTAGGCAAATAATGAAGGTACTCCATATGTTCTTTTGTGAAAGGTGTTCTCAGACTGAGAAGGCCTGCAAGGGCTTAACTGCCAAAAGTTACCTCAGCCTACACCAAAACATAAAAAAGGATGATTTTGAATTAACTGTGGAAAAAAAATAAAGAATCTATTGATGCCCCCTCATTGAAATCTAAAAAGTAGACACAGAACGGGTCAAATATGCTGTAATATGTAAATGCAGCTATTAATCCGCCTCCAAGTGAGCTCTGAGAATTAGACGCCTCAACCCTGAAGCAAAAACCGAAGTAGCCTTCCGACCCTCACGGTAACTTGAAGACAAAATAAACTAGAAGATTGCTGAATGTCTTCAGAAATCAGTAGACAAAATTGGCAATGCTCCGTGTACCTCCAGAGAGAGCAATAATCATTCTGGCAAAGATTTCAAATGAATGAGGTTACCAAACTATGTGGAGAAGAAAGGGGCTTAACAACATTTCTGGTTCTGAGACGATACGCAGGGCACGTGAAAGAATGAATGAGCATAAATCTAGCATTAGGAGGGGGGGATCTAGATGCCCCTGTAGCACATTACTTTATCAAAGCTAAACATCAAATTTCGCAAATTAGGTTTCAAATTATTGAGCAGGTGCATAGACCAAGGAGGGGTGGTAACAGGGAGATTCTATTAAAAAGGAGAGAGGCTTTTTGGATATTTAAATTGGGAACTTTACAACCCAAAGGTATGAATAGGGACCTTGATTGGTCTATTTTTTTTTTTTTTACTGTGTGCTAATTTTTATTTTCATAGGCTGTTTTCTTTATTTGCAATTATGTATTTTTTAAGGAGTTAAGACACTTTGTTCTTCTTAGTATCCTTTAGTTGAAAAATGAGGATGTAATTTGGTAGAACCACCACTAGAGGGTGGTATGAATATGGAAATTGTACCTGTTTATTGATAATTGTGTGTTAATTACACCTGTGTATAAAAGGTAGAGATTTAGTGTTACTCTGTATCCACATGATTAAGGGGTGAATCCCCGAAACGTTGTGGGCTTTTTGTGCCAATAAAACATTGTGACAATTTATGCTGCTGCTTCCTTTGGTTTTTACAATTTTGTGGGATTGCAGTACCCTGGGCAGCGTGCAGGTTGGTGTATGAGTGCTGGACTTTTTTGACTTTCGTTTAGACTAAATAATACAAAATCCATTTGCCCCCAACAGCTCACCCAGACCAGTGTTGTGCATAATCACACAGTAAAATCAGCTGCACTGAGTATTTACTGTGTCTCTCCTCCTGTTTATAGTAATCTGACATACTGCAGCCTTGTTCCTCTCCTGCCCCTCTGGCCTCAGAGTGTCATTAGGAGTCCAGGATACATTAGGAACCATTGGTGCTGGCTATAAGTACAGTGGATGTAAGGCAGTATTGTGTCACTTCAGTCCTGCAATAGTGTAATGTATATATGTAATATATGTAATGTATATATATGTGTGTGTGTATATGTATGTGTATATATATATATATATATATATATATATATATATATATATATATATATATATATATATATACCGTCCATCTAGCTGTGTTACCCTCCTAGGGACATCCGCCTGGGTGCAAGAATGAACTGGATAATCTTTGAAAAGTAAATGCACTCACAGGTCTTTCTCAATCCAAGTGAAACCAAAGGTTTGTTTTATTTATGTAACGTTTTCAGGGATATCTTCCCCTTCATCAGCATAACATACAAGTGAGAATGTGTTCAATTTATACATATACACATAGTCAAAACAAATTAATTGGACAAGCAAAACCTGTGTGTAATCAGTTAATTCAAAAAACCTATAGGCATTGGAATGGAACGCAAGCCTTGCGTTCCGTTTTTTCACTCTGAATGGAAGTGTTATGTATCTAAGCACTACCGGTGTGCGAATGCCAAAATAATCTATTATCAAACTTTCAGCATATAACATTTGCAAATATTAGAATGTGATTTAGTTTGTAGCATCACTCTTAACTTAATATTGTTGTGCCGTTTCCAAAGGTGAATCAACCCGTGCTTTTATACACTACTAACATCGTACATCGTATACGTGTAAGTAAAAAGAGTACAAAAAATATATAGGATCCACTTAACGCATTAAGTGCACATCAGTAGTTCCTGTCTGTATCATACCCAAACGTGTGACCGATGATTGATTCGGGCATATTCTCCCAGGTCTGTCTCGTCCAACTCAGAATACTCATGCGTGCGGAGCTACCATTGGTTGCCATGGAAACCCGGGTTAACATAAACACTTGCGCACTTTTTCTACGGTGTCTGGGACAGCCCAAAAAAAAGCTTCGGTCTAATGGTTATGAATACCAACCGGGAGAGATACATGCTAATTATTCCAAAGGTCAGCCCCATTTGGCATGTCACAGAATGTTAAAACAGTATATACATAAAGAAGTTTCTTTCATGTAATTAGCAAGAGTCCATGAGCTAGTGACGTATTGGATATACATTCCTACCAGGAGGGGCAAAGTTTCCCAAACCTCAAAATGCCTATAAATACACCCCTCACCACACCCACAAATCAGTTTTACAAACTTTGCCTCCCGTGGAGGTGGTGAAGTAAGTTTGTGCTAGATTCTACGTTGATATGCGCTTCGCAGCAGGCTGGAGCCCGGTTTTCCTCTCAGTGTGCAGTGAATGTCAGAGGGATGTGAAGAGAGTATTGCCTATTTGAATTCAATGGTCTCCTTCTACGGGATCTATTTCATAGGTTCTCTGTTATCGGTCGCAGAGATTCATCTCTTACCTCCCTTTTCAGATCGACGATATACTCTTATATATACCATTACCTCTACTGATTCTCGTTTCAGTACTGGTTTGGCTTTCTACTACATGTAGATGAGTGTCCTGGGGTAAGTCTTATTTTTTGTGACACTCTAAGCTATGGTTGGGCACTTTTATATAAAGTTCTAAATATATGTGTTTAAACATTTATTTGCCTTCATTCAGGATGATCAATATTCCTTATTTTCAGACAGTCAGTTTCATTATTTGGGATAATGCATATGAATAATTCATTTTTTTCTTACCTTAAAAATTGACTTTTTTTTTCCTGTGGGCTGTTAAGCTCGCGGGGGCTAAAAATGCTTCATTTTATTGCGTCATTCTTGGCGCGGACTTTCTTGGCGCAAAAAAATTCTTTGTCATTTCCGGCGTCATACTTGTCACCGGAGGTTGTTTGTGATTGCGTCATTTTTTTGACGTTTTGCGCCAAAAATGTCGGCGTCACCGGATGTGGCGTCATTCTTGGCGCCAAAAGCATTTAGGCGCCAAATAATGTGGGCGTCTTTTTTGGCGCTAAAAAATATGGGCGTCATTATTGTCTCCACATTATTTAAGTCTCATTGTTTATTGCTTCTGGTTGCTAGAAGCTTGTTCATTGGCATTTTTTCCCATTCCTGAAACTGTCATTTAAGGAATTTGATAGATTTTGCTTTATATGTTGTTTTTTCTATTACATATTGCAAGATGTCTCAGATTGACCCTGGATCAGAAGCTACTTCTGGAAAAACGCTGCCTGATGCTGGATCTACCAAAGTTCAGTGCATTTGTTGTAAACTTGTGGTAACTGTTCCTCTGGCTGTAGTTTGTGATGAATGTCATGATAAACTTGCTAATGCAGATAGTATTTCCATTAGTAATGTTCCATTACCTGTTGCTGTTCCATCAACATCTAATACTCAGGGTGTTCCTGTTAATATAAGAGATAAATCTATTAGGAAGGCTATGTCTGTTATTTCTCCTTCCAGTAAACGTAAAAGGTCTTTTAAAACTTCTCATATTTCAGATGAATTTTTAAATGAACATCATCATTCTGATTCTGTTTCTGATGATGATTTTTCTGGTTCAGAGGATTCTGTTTCAGATATTGACACTGATAAATCTTCATATTTATTTAAAATGGAATTTATTCGTTCTTTGCTTAAAGAAGTCTTAATTGCATTAGAAATAGAGGAATCTAGTCCTCTTGATACTAAATCTAAACGTTTAAATTCGGTTTTTAAACCTCCTATAGTTATTCCGGAAGTTTTTCCCGTCCCTGATGCTATTTCTGAAGTAATTTCTAGGGAATGGAATAATCTGGGCAATTCATTTACTCCTTCTAAAAGGTTTAAGAAATTGTATCCTGTGCCATCTGACAGATTAGAGTTTTGGGACAAAATCCCTAAGGTTGATGGGGCTATCTCTACTCTTGCTAAACGTACTACTATTCCTACGGCAGATAGTACTTCCTTTAAGGATCCTTTAGATAGGAAAATAGAATCCTTTCTAAGAAAAGCTTATTTATGTTCAGGTAATCTACTTAGACCTGCTATATCTTTGGCAGATGTTGCTGCAGCTTCAACTTTCTGGTTGGAGGCTTTAGCACAACAAGTGACAGATCATAATACTCATAGCATTGTTAAACTTCTTCAACATGCTAATAATTTTATTTGTGATGCCATCTTTGATATCATTAGAGTTGATGTCAGGTATATGTCTTTAGCTATTTTAGCTAGAAGAGCTTTATGGCTTAAAGGGCAACTGTAGTCAAATATACTCTCGTGTTGTAACAATAGTATACTGTTAAATAAATCTTTTTTCAATGTACATCCTATTTGAAATCTTATTCGTTTTCAATATATAACTTTTTTAATTTTAATTGTTTTCCAAACCCACTGATTTATAGTCCGTAGCTGTATTCCAATCCTGGAGGACAACTCCAGTTGGAAGATGGCGACTACCGGGCGCAATGCACATGCGCAATTTCACGCAACGTCATCGGATAGATTGAAATTTAATGTGCGCATGCGTTATTTTCTGTCTGTTGTCAGCGATGTCGGCTTCTGTGCCAATATGCGCATGCAAGACTAATAGAAAACAATTGCGCATGCGATGAGTGACGAAAATGTATTTAAATTACATGCTAATACTGGCCATACGATTGGCAAGTATGTTATTGCTTAGACGGCCCACATTTGAGGGCTGGATAAAGACGTCATTGACAGAAAGTAAAAGTTTATTTTTATGCTAAAGGGAGCTTCGTTTTTCAAAATGAAAAGGTACCTTTTATTTATATTAACATTGTAATGTTTAATGTTGAGTGCGTTTTGCTTAAGGTCAGCAAAAGTTAGTATTCCTTTAAAACTTGGAATGCTGATATGTCTTCTAAGTCAACTTTGCTTTCCCTTTCTTTCCAAGGTAATAAATTGTTTGGTTCACAGTTGGATTCTATTATTTCAACTGTTTCTGGGGGGAAAGGAACTTTTTTACCCCAGGATAAAAAATCCAAAGGTAAATATAGGGCTGCTAATCGTTTTCGTTCCTTTCGTCAGAATAAGGAACAAAAGCCTGATCCTTCCCCTAAAGGAACGGTTTCTGTTTGGAAACCATCTCCAGTCTGGAATAAATCCAAGCCTTTTAGAAAGCCAAAGCCAGCTCCCAAGTCCACATGAAGGTGCGGCTCTCATTCCAGCTCAGCTGGTAGGGGGAAGATTACGATTTTTCAAAGAAATTTGGATCAATTCGATTCACAGTCTTTGGATTCAGAACATTGTTTCACAAGGGTACAGAATAGGTTTCAAGATAAGACCTCCTGCAAGAAGATTTTTTCTTTCTCACGTTCCAATAAATCCAGTGAAGGCTCAGGCGTTTCTGAAATGTGTTTCAGATCTAGAGTTGGCTGGAGTAATTGTGCCAGTTCCAGTTCTGGAACAGGGTCTGGGGTTTTACTCAAATCTATTCATTGTACCAAAGAAGGAGAATTCCTTCAGACCAGTTCTGGATTTAAAAATATTGAATCGTTATGTAAGGATACCAACATTCAAAATGGTAACTATAAGGACTATTCTGCCTTTTGTTCAGCAAGGGCATTATATGTCCACAATAGATTTACAAGATGCATATCTGCATATTCCTATTCATCCAGATCACTCTCAGTTTCTGAGATTCTCTTTTCTAGACAAGCATTACCAGTTTGTGGCTCTGCCGTTCGGCCTAGCAACAGCTCCACGGATTTTTACAAAGGTTCTCGGTGCCCTTCTATCTGTAATCAGAGAACAGGGTATTGTGGTATTTCCTTATTTGGACGATATCTTGGTACTTGCTCAGTCTTCACATTTAGCAGAATCTCATACGAATCGACTTGTATCGTTTCTTCAAGAACATGGTTGGAGGATCAATTTACCAAAGAGTTCATTGATTCCTCAGACAAGGGTAACCTTTTTAGGTTTCCAGATAGATTCAGTGTCCATGACTTTGTCTCTGACGGACAAGAGACGTCTGAAATTGGTTTCAGCTTGTCGAAACCTTCAGTCTCAATCATTCCCTTTGGTAGCCTTATGCATGGAAATTCTAGGTCTTATGACTGCTGCATCGGACGCGATCCCCTTTGCTCGTTTTCACATGCGACCTCTTCAGCTCTGTATGCTGAACCAGTGGTGCAGGGATTATACGAAGATATCTCAGTTAATATCTTTAAAACCGATTGTACGACACTCTCTGACGTGGTGGACAGACCACCATCGTTTAGTTCAGGGGGCTTCTTTTGTTCTTCCGACCTGGACTGTGATCTCAACAGATGCGAGTCTGACAGGTTGGGGAGCTGTATGGGGGTCTCTGACAGCGCAGGGGGTTTGGGAATCTCAGGAGGCGAGATTACCAATCAACATTTTGGAACTCCGTGCGATTTTCAGAGCTCTTCAGTCGTGGCCTCTTCTGAAGAGAGAGTCGTTCATTTGTTTTCAGACGGACAATATCACAACCGTTGCATATGTCAATCATCAAGGAGGGACTCACAGTCCTCTGGCTATGAAAGAAGTATCTCGAATACTTGCATGGGCGGAATCCAGCTCCTGTCTAATTTCTGCGGTTCACATCCCAGGTATAGACAATTGGGAAGCGGATTATCTCAGTCGCCAGACCTTACATCCGGGCGAATGGTCTCTTCACCCAGAGGTATTTCTTCAGATTGTTCAAATCTGGGGTCTTCCAGAAATAGATCTGATGGCTTCTCATCTAAACAAGAAGCTTCCAGGGATCCTCAGGCGGAAGCAGTGGATGCATTGTCACTTCCTTGGAAGTATCATCCTGCCTATATCTTTCCGCCTCTAGTTCTTCTTCCAAGAGTGATCTCCAAGATTCTAAAGGAGCGTTCGTTTGTACTGCTGGTGGCTCCAGCATGGCCTCACAGGTTTTGGTATGCGGATCTTGTTCGGATGGCTACTTGCCAACCGTGGACTCTTCCGTTAAGACCAGACCTTCTATCGCAAGGTCCTTTTTTCCATCAGGATCTCAAATCATTAAATTTGAAGGTATGGAGATTGAACGCTTGATTCTCAGTCATAGAGGTTTCTCTGACTCCGTAATTAATACTATGTTACAGGCTCGTAAATCTGTGTCTAGGAAGATATATTATCGAGTCTGGAAGACTTACATTTCTTGGTGTTCTTCTCATCATTTTTCTTGGCATTCTTTTAGAATTCCTAGAATTTTACAGTTTCTTCAGGATGGTCTGGATAAAGGTTTGTCTGCAAGTTCTTTGAAAGGACAAATTTCTGCTCTTTCTGTGCTGTTTCACAGAAAGATTGCTAATCTTCCTGATATTCATTGTTTTGTACAGGCTTTGGTTCGTATAAAACCTTTCATTAAGTCAATTTCTCCTCCTTGGAGTTTGAATTTGGTTCTGGGGGCTCTTCAAGCTCCTCCGTTTGAACCTATGCATTCTCTGGATATTAAATTACTTTCTTGGAAAGTTTTGTTTCTTTTGGCCATCTCTTCTGCTAGAAGAGTTTCTGAATTATCTGCTCTTTCTTGTGAGTCTCCTTTTCTGATTTTTCATCAGGATAAGGCGGTGTTGCGAACTTCATTTAAATTTTTACCTAAGATTGTGAATTCTAACAACATTAGTAGAGATATTGTGGTTCCTTCATTGTGTCCTAATCCTAAGAATTCTAAGGAAAGATCGTTGCTTTCTTTGGATGTAGTTAGAGCTTTGAAATATTATGTTGAAGCTACTAAAGATTTCCGAAAGACTTCTAGTCTATTTGTTATCTTTTCCGGTTCCAGGAAAGGTCAGAAGGCTTCTGCCATTTCTTTGGCGTCTTGGTTAAAGTCTTTGATTCATCATGCTTATGTCGAGTCGGGTAAAACTCTGCCTCAAAGGATTACAGCTCATTCTACTAGGTCAGTTTCTACTTCCTGGGCGTTTATGAATGAAGCTTCGGTTGATCAGATTTGCAAAGCAGCAACTTGGTCTTCTTTGCATACTTTTACTAAATTCTACCATTTTGATGTGTTTTCTTCTTCTGAAGCAAATTTTGGTAGAAAAGTTCTTCAGGCAGCTGTTTCAGTTTGATTCTTCTGCTTATAATTTCAGGTTTTTTTTTCATTATAAGATTTAAACTTTATTTTGGGGTGTGGATTATTTTTCAGCGGAATTTGCTGTCTTTATTTTTATCCCTCCCTCTCTAGTGACTCTTGCGTGGAAAGATCCACATCTTGGGTATTTATTATCCCATACGTCACTAGCTCATAGACTCTTGCTAATTACATGAAAGAAAACATAATTTATGTAAGAACTTACCTGATAAATTCATTTCTTTCATATTAGCAAGAGTCCATGAGGCCCACCCTTTTTTTGTGGTGGTTATGATTTTTTTGTATAAAGCACAATTATTCCAATTCCTTATTTTTTATGCTTTCGCACTTTTTTCTTATCACCCCACTTCTTGGCTATTCGTTAAACTGATTTGTGGGTGTGGTGAGGGGTATATTTATAGGCATTTTGAGGTTTGGGAAACTTTGCCCCTCCTGGTAGGAATGTATATCCCATACATCACTAGCTCATGGACTCTTGCTAATATGAAAGAATTGAGTTTATCAGGTAAGTTCTTACATAAATTATGTTTTTTTTATATACAAAGAGAACATATTTAGATAGACTCTGAATATGTTAGAAGTAGTGCCATTCACTTATTTATGGTACTATCGAAATGAGAGCGAAGCCCTCAATTGACATTCATCAACATATCGAAATATTGTTGCTGTTCCCCGGCACACAAGTTGCAACACTTTGATACAAGATAGAAAATGAATACGGATCAGGCTATTTAGCTCATGAGTAAAGAATTATATACTTTGTATCGTGACTTCCGTTCTATTGGGATTATTTCGTATAGTACTGAGAGCAGGTGTATTGCACCCCTACTATATCGTAACCCATATGCATAATTGTAGAGCTCCATTAGTATCACATAATTAGCACCATATATGAAATTATCACCATATACAAAATTATCAAGCTGTATCAATTTTTCATAAGTCCTCAATATATACCCAAAGGGTATCTTAAGGTTTTCACTAGAGAGATAGAGTTTAATCAAATACGCCCAGTTCGTTGGGTTTAGGAGAACTCTAAGTGGGTAACCTTAAGAGTAGAGACCCCATTGCATCATGGGGCTTGGTTTAGAAACAGTGGGTCTACCCTCCCTAGGGTCTGACCCCAAGCTTCACCAGTCCACACCAACATCTCATTCTTACGTACCCCAAGTATGTATCTCAACCCTAAATGAGCATTGTGTAGTCCGGTGTTTTTTTGAATTCACTGATTACACACAGGTTTTGCTTGTCCAGTTAATTTGTTTTGACTATGTGTATATGTATAAATGTATAAATTGAACACATTCTCACTTGTATGTTATGCTGATGAAGGGGAAGATATCCCTGAAAACGTTACATCAATAAAACAAACCTTTGGTTTCACTTGGTTTGAGAAAGACCTGCAAGTGCATTTACTTTTCAAATATTATATATATATATATGTGTGTGTGTGTATATGTATATATAATATATATGTGTATATATACAGGGAGTGCAGAATTATTAGGCAAGTTGTATTTTTGAGGATTAATTTTATTATTGAACAACAACCATGTTCTCAATGAACCCAAAAAACTCATTAATATCAAAGCTGAATAGTTTTGGAAGTAGTTTTTAGTTTGTTTTTAGTTATAGCTATTTTAGGGTGATATCTGTGTGTGCAGGTGACTATTACTGTGCATAATTATTAGGCAACTTAACAAAAAACAAATATATACCCATTTCAATTATTTATTTTTACCAGTGAAACCAATATAACATCTCAACATTCACAAATATACATTTCTGACATTCAAAAACAAAACAAAAACAAATCTGTGACCAATATAGCCACCTTTCTTTGCAAGGACACTCAAAAGCCTGCCATCCATGGATTCTGTCAGTGTTTTGATCTGTTCACCATCAACATTGCGTGCAGCAGCAACCACAGCCTCCCAGACACTGCTCAGAGAGGTGTACTGTTTTCCCTCCTTGTAAATCTCACATTTGATGATGGACCACAGGTTCTCAATGGGGTTCAGATCAGGTGAACAAGGAGGCCATGTCATTAGATTTTCTTCTTTTATACCCTTTCTTGCCAGCCACGCTGTGGAGTACTTGGACGCGTGTGATGGAGCATTGTCCTGCATGAAAATCATGTTTTTCTTGAAGGATGCAGACTTCTTCCTGTACCACTGCTGGAAGAAGGTGTCTTCCAGAAACTGGCAGTAGGACTGGGAGTTGAGCTTGACTCCATCCTCAACCCGAAAAGGCCCCACAAGCTCATCTTTGATGATACCAGCCCAAACCAGTACTCCACCTCCACCTTGCTGGCGTCTGAGTCGGACTGGAGCTCTCTGCCCTTTACCAATCCAGCCACGGGCCCATCCATCTGGCCCATCAAGACTCACTCTCATTTCATCAGTCCATAAAACCTTAGAAAAATCAGTCTTGAGATATTTCTTGGCCCAGTCTTGACGTTTCAGCTTGTGTGTCTTGTTCAGTGGTGGTCGTCTTTCATACTTTCTTACCTTGGCCATGTCTCTGAGTATTGCACACCTTGTGCTTTTGGGCACTCCAGTGATGTTGCAGCTCTGAAATATGGCCAAACTGGTGGCAAGTGGCATCTTGGCAGCTGTACGCTTGACTTTTCTCAGTTCATGGGCAGTTATTTTGCGCCTTGATTTTTCCACACGCTTCTTGCGACCCTGTTGACAATTTTGAATGAAACGCTTGATTGTTCGATGATCACGCTTCAGAAGCTTTGCAATTTTAAGAGTGCTGCATCCCTCTGCAAGATATCTCACTATTTTTGACTTTTCTGAGCCTGTCAAGTCCTTCTTTTGACCCATTTTGCCAAAGGAAGGGAAGTTGCCTAATAATTATGCACACCTGATATAGGGTGTTGATGTCATTAGACCACACCCCTTCTCATTACAGAGATGCACATCACCTAATATGCTTAATTGGTAGTAGGCTTTCGAGCCTATACAGCTTGGAGTAAGACAACATGCATAAAGAGGATGATGTGGTCAAAATACTCATTTGCCTAATAATTCTGCACTCCCTGTGTGTGTGTGTGTGTGTGTGTGTGTGTGTGTATATATATATATATATATGTATATGTATATATATATATATATATATATATATAAATAAAACTCCTACTGGAATATTGCTATTATTATTGAATGGGTTCACATACTATTTGTCTGGCTAATTCTGATGCTGTGTTGTAACAATAACCATATGCCTAAAATGTGTTCCAGAGACTGGTATTGTCAATATTATCGGGTAGTTGTAAGATCTTTGTGCTGTAATCTGTATAATAAGCAATGGATAGGTCTAAATTATACTGTTACTATAGGTGTGTTTTGATTGCAGAGCTGAGTGGGCTGAGCAGTTGAACAGTGGGTTGTCAATATTCCGGGTAACCTGTTTGCTTCCTCTGCTGCAACGTGTCCCTGGAAATTATTCCAATCTTTTTTTAACATAGAAGCCATACATTTAAAGGGACATTAAACACCTCTTGCGTTTGTGTAAAACAAAAAAAGTGGTGCTTTGTCCCACACTCCCTAGACAGGCCAGAAAACAAAATGTGTGATCTACGTTATCAAAATACTGCAAATTTACACAAAGCAGGAGGTATTTAAAGGCCATTATAGGTGAAAAGTTAAATGTTTTTTAATTTGTTAGAGCATGTTATTTATTTTAGGACTAGCAGACCCTGCACTCCATGTGCTCAACCCCTGCAAAGAGCGTCATGGAACTAGAGCTGCTGATTGGATCAGTGGCTGCTTCTGGTCGAGACCCGCAGAGCACTTCTGCTATGTTACTTTACTAAAAAATAAACCAATGGCACTGCTCAAATAGTTTATAGGAAGTGTAGACTCATTAAATGTGCACTGATTAAATTAATAGGAAACTGCAGTGTCTGCTTCCATAGTCAAGACTACAAAGGATACATATGTAAGCACTCAATGGTTCCTAAATAATACATTATTTTTATGTAGGTGTGATCTAAGTGTTTAAAACATAGCCTTTATTAAATTAAAAACACTAAATTAGCTAAGTTTGCTAAAGTTATTGCTTTGTAATAAGTTACATTAACTTCTAAGTTGCAAGCAGCTATTAAATATTGTAGATAAAAATATAAACTACTGTTAGAATAAAGCCTTTAATAATACTCTAGCAATGCCAGTTGCTCTCCTGTTCCACACCGAAACAGTATTGATTGCTCCACATATAAGCAGCAATTATATATTTAATTATCTCATTACACAGAGCTTGATGTGCTAATAGCTTAGCAATTTAAACATGTGGGGTGGGGGTCAATAGCATATTTAGCAAATAAAGGGATTGCACATCTTGTAAACAAGACTTGAGCACATTCATACCAAAACAGTTACACAATACAGACATGAACTAAGGAAAAAGACACATTCCCCTAGATCACGAGTTTGGCGTTAGCCTTAAAAAGCAGCGTTGAGAGGTCCCAGCGCTGCTTTTTAACGCCCGCTGGTATTAAGAGTCTGGCAGGTACAGGTGTACTGCTCACTTTTCTTCCGGGACTCGAGGTATTACGAGTCTTGGAAGAAGTGAGCGGTAGACCCTCTCCTGTCCAGACTCCTACCGCATTTAAAAGTCAGTAGTTAAGAGTTTTATGGGCTAATGCCGGAACATAAAGCTCTTAACTAAAGTGCTAAAAAGTACACTAACACCCATAAACTACCTATTAACCCCTAAACCGAGGCCCCCCACATCGCAAACACTAAAATAAAAATTGTTAACCCCTAATCTACCGACCGGACATCGCCGCCACCTACATTATACCTATGAACCCCTAATCTGCTGCCCCTAATATCGCTGACACCTACATTATATTTATTAACCCCTAATCTGCCGTCCCCAAAGTCGCCGCCACCTACCTACAATTATTAACCCCTAATCTGCCGACCAGACATCGCCACCACTTTAATAAATGTATTAACCCCTAAACCGCCGCACTCCCGCCTCGCAAACACTAGTTAAATTTTATTAACCCCTAATCTTCAGACCCCAACGTCGCCGACACCTACCTACATTAATTAACCCCTAATCTTCAGACCCCAACGTCGCCGCTACTATAATAAATTTATTAACCCCTAAACCTAAGTCTAACCCTAACCCCCCCCCCCAATTTAACATAATTAAATAAATTAATCCTATTTAAAACTAAATACTTACCGACAAAATAAACCCTAAGCTAGCTACAATATAACTAATGTAAATTTGTATCTAGCTTAGGATTTATTTCTCCAACATAGGTGTGTCCGGTCCACGGCGTCATCCTTACTTGTGGGATATTCTCTTCCCCAACAGGAAATGGCAAAGAGCCCAGCAAAGCTGGTCACATGATCCCTCCTAGGCTCCGCCTTCCCCAGTCATTCTCTTTGCCGTTGTACAGGCAACATCTCCACGGAGATGGCTTAGAGTTTTTTGGTGTTTAAATGTAGTTTTTATTCTTCAATCAAGAGTTTGTTATTTTAAAATAGTGCTGGTATGTACTATTTACTCTGAAACAGAAAAGAGATGAAGATTTCTGTTTGTAAGAGGAAAATGATTTTAGCAACCGTTACTAAAATCGATGGCTGTTTCCACACAGGACTGTTGAGAGGAATTAACTTCAGTTGGGGGAAACAGTGAGCAGACTTTTGCTGCTTGAGGTATGACACATTTCTAACAAGACTTGGTAATGCTGGAAGCTGTCTTTTTCCCTATGGGATCCGGTAAGCCATTTTTATTAAATAAGAATAAAGGGCTTCACAAGGGCTTTAAAGACTGGTAGACATTTTTCTGGGCTAAAACGATTGATTTATAGGCATTTTTAATACTTCATAGCTTTGAGGAGTTATTTTATTCTTGGGAATTATGTAAAATAACCGGCAGGCACTGTATTGGACACCTTTTTCACTGGGGGCCTTCTCTAATCATAGGCAGAGCCTCATTTTCGCGCCTCTATTGCGCAGTTGTTTTTGGGAAGCAAGGCATGCAGATGCATGTGTGAGGAGCTCAGATACATAGAAAAAGCTTACTGAAGGCGTCATTTGGTATCGTATTCCCCTTTGGGCTTGGTTGGGTCTCAGCAAAGCAGATACCAGGGACTGTATAGGGGTTAAATATAAAAACGGCTCCGGTTCCGTTATTTTAAGAGTTAAAGCTTTCAAATTTGGTGTGCAATACTTTTAAGGCTTTAAGACACTGTGGTGAAATTTTGGTGAATTTTGAACAATTCCTTCATACTTTTTCACATTTTCAGTAATAAAGTGTGTTCAGTTTAAAATTTAAAGTGACAGTAACGGTTTTATTTTAAAACGTTTTTTGTACTTTGTTATCAAGTTTATGCCTGTTTAACATGTCTGAACTATCAGATAGACTATGTTCTGTATGTGAGGAAGCCAAGGTTCCTTCTCATTTAAATAGATGTGATTTATGTGACACAAAATTTAGAGAAAATGATGCCCAAGATGATTCCTCAAGTGAGGGGAGTAAGCATGGTACTGCATCATCCGCTCCTTCGTCTACGCCAGTCTTGCCCACACAGGAGGCCCCTAGTACATCTAGTGCGCCAATACTCCTTACTATGCAACAATTAACGGCTGTAATGGATAATTCTATCAAAAACATTTTAGCCAAAATGCCCACTTATCAGCGAAAGCGCGACTGCTCTGTTTTAGAAAATACTGAAGAGCATGAGGACAGTGATGATAATGGTTCTGAAATGCCCCTACACCAGTCTGAGGGGGCCAGGGAGGTTTTGTCTGAGGGAGAAATTTCAGATTCAGGGAAAATTTCTCAACAAGCTGAACCTGATGTGATTACATTCAAATTTAAATTGGAACATCTCCGCGCTCTGCTTAAGGAGGTGTTATCTACTCTGGATGATTGTGAGAATTTGGTCATTCCAGAGAAATTATGTAAGATGGACAAGTTCCTAGAGGTCCCGGGGCCCCCCGAAGCTTTTCCTATACCCAAGCGGGTGGCGGACATTGTAAACAAAGAATGGGAAAGGCCCGGCATACCTTTTGTCCCTCCCCCTATATTTAAGAAATTGTTTCCTATGGTCGACCCCAGAAAGGACTTATGGCAGACAGTCCCCAAGGTCGAGGGGGCGGTTTCTACTCTAAACAAACGCACTACTATCCCTATAGAAGATAGTTGTGCTTTCAAAGATCCTATGGATAAAAAATTAGAGGGTTTGCTTAAAAAGATGTTTGTTCAGCAAGGTTACCTTCTACAACCAATTTCATGCATGGTTCCTGTCACTACAGCAGCGTGTTTCTGGTTCGATGAACTAGAAAAGTCGCTCAATAAAGATTCTTCTTATGAGGAGATTATGGACAGAATTCATGCTCTCAAATTGGCTAACTCTTTTACTTTAGACGCCACTTTGCAATTGGCTAGATTAGCGGTGAAAAATTCAGGGTTTGCTATTGTGGCGCGCAGAGCGCTTTGGCTAAAATCTTGGTCAGCGGATGCGTCTTCCAAGAACAAATTGCTTAACATACCTTTCAAGGGGAAAACGCTGTTTGGCCCTGACTTGAAAGAGATTATTTCTGATATCACTGGGGGTAAGGGCCACGCCCTTCCTCAGGATAGGTCTTTCAAGGCTAAAAATAAACCAAATTTTCGTCCCTTTCGCAGAAACGGACCAGCCCCAAGTGCTACATCCTCTAAGCAAGAGGGTAATACTTCTCAAACCAAGCCAGCCTGGAGGCCAATGCAAGGCTGGAACAAAGGTAAGCAGGCCAAGAAACCTGCCACTGCTACCAAGACAGCATGAGATGTTGGCCCCCGATCCGGGACCGGATCTGGTGGGGGGCAGACTTTCTCTCTTCGCTCAGGCTTGGGCAAGAGATGTTCTGGATCCTTGGGCGCTAGAAATAGTCTCCCAAGGTTATCTTCTGGAATTCAAGGAGCTTCCCCCAAGGGGGAGGTTCCACAGGTCTCAATTGTCTTCAGACCACATAAAAAGACAGGCATTCTTACATTGTGTAGAAGACCTGTTAAAAATGGGAGTGATTCATCCTGTTCCATTAGGAGAACAAGGGATGGGATTCTACTCCAATCTGTTCATAGTTCCCAAAAAAGAGGGAACATTCAGACCAATCTTAGATCTCAAGATCCTAAACAAGTTTCTCAAGGTTCCATCGTTCAAAATGGAAACCATTCGGACAATTCTTCCTTCCATCCAGGAAGGTCAATTCATGACCACGGTGGATTTAAAGGATGCGTATCTACATATTCCTATCCACAAGGAACATCATCGGTTCCTAAGGTTCGCCTTTCTGGACAAGCATTACCAGTTTGTGGCACTTCCATTCGGATTAGCCACTGCTCCAAGAATTTTCACAAAGGTACTAGGGTCCCTTCTAGCGGTGCTACGACCAAGGGGCATTGCAGTAGTACCTTACTTGGACGACATACTGATTCAAGCGTCGTCCCTACCACAAGCAAAGGCTCATACGGACATTGTCCTGGCCTTTCTCAGATCTCACGGGTGGAAAGTGAACGTAGAAAAAAGTTCTCTATCTCCGTCAACAAGAGTTCCCTTCTTGGGAACAATAATAGACTCCTTAGAAATGAGGATTTTTCTGACAGAGGCCAGAAAATCAAAACTTCTAAGCTCTTGTCAAGTACTTCATTCTGTTCTTCTTCCTTCCATAGCACAGTGCATGGAAGTAATAGGTTTGATGGTCGCGGCAATGGACATAGTTCCTTTTGCGCGAATTCATCTGAGACCATTACAACTGTGCATGCTCAGTCAGTGGAATGGGGATTATACAGACTTGTCTCCGACGATACAAGTAGATCAGAGGACCAGAGATTCACTCCGTTGGTGGCTGACCCTGGACAACCTGTCACAGGGGATGAGCTTCCGCAGACCAGAGTGGGTCATTGTCACGACCGACGCCAGTCTGGTAGGCTGGGGCGCGGTCTGGGAATCCTTGAAAGCTCAGGGTCTTTGGTCTCGGGAAGAATCTCTTCTCCCGATAAACATTCTAGAACTGAGAGCGATATTCAATGCTCTCAAGGCTTGGCCTCAGCTAGCAAAGGCCAAATTCATACGGTTTCAATCAGACAACATGACGACTGTTGCGTATATCAACCATCAGGGGGGAACAAGGAGTTCCCTGGCGATGGAAGAAGTGACCAAAATCATTCAATGGGCGGAGACTCACTCCTGCCACTTGTCTGCAATCCACATCCCAGGAGTGGAAAATTGGGAAGCGGATTTTCTGAGTCGTCAGACATTTCATCCGGGGGAGTGGGAACTCCATCCGGAAATCTTTGCCCAAATAACTCAATTGTGGGGCATTCCAGACATGGATCTGATGGCCTCTCGTCAGAACTTCAAGGTTCCTTGCTACGGGTCCAGATCCAGGGATCCCAAGGCGACTCTAGTAGATGCACTAGTAGCACCTTGGACCTTCAATCTAGCTTATGTATTCCCACCGTTTCCTCTCATCCCCAGGCTGGTAGCCAGGATCAATCAGGAGAGGGCATCGGTGATCTTGATCGCTCCTGCGTGGCCACGCAGGACTTGGTATGCAGACCTGGTGAATATGTCATCGGCTCCACCATGGAAGCTACCTTTGAGACAGGACCTTCTTGTTCAAGGTCCGTTCGAACATCCGAATCTGGCCTCACTCCAACTGACTGCTTGGAGATTGAACGCTTGATTTTATCAAAGCGAGGGTTCTTAGATTCTGTCATTGATACTCTTGTTCAGGCCAGAAAGCCTGTAACTAGAAAAATCTACCATAAAATATGGAAGAAATATATCTGTTGGTGTGAATCTAAAGGATTCCCATGGAACAAGATAAAAATTCCTAAGATTCTATCCTTTCTTCAAGAAGGTTTGGAGAAAGGATTATCTGCAAGTTCTTTGAAGGGACAGATTTCTGCCTTATCTGTTTTACTTCACAAAAAGCTGGCGGCTGTGCCAGATGTTCAAGCTTTTGTTCAGGCTCTGGTTAGAATCAAGCCTGTTTACAAACCTTTGACTCCTCCTTGGAGTCTCAATTTAGTTCTTTCAGTTCTTCAGGGGGTTCCGTTTGAACCCCTACATTCCGTTGATATCAAGTTATTATCTTGGAAAGTTTTGTTTTTGGTTGCAATTTCTTCTGCTAGAAGAGTTTCAGAGTTATCTGCTCTGCAGTGTTCTCCTCCTTATCTGGTGTTCCATGCAGATAAGGTGGTTTTGCGTACTAAACCTGGTTTTCTTCCGAAAGTTGTTTCTAACAAAAACATTAACCAGGAGATAGTCGTGCCTTCTTTGTGTCCGAATCCAGTTTCAAAGAAGGAACGTTTGTTGCACAATTTGGATGTAGTTTGTGCTCTAAAATTCTATTTAGATGCTACAAAGGATTTCAGACAAACATCTTCCTTGTTTGTTGTTTATTCTGGTAAAAGGAGAGGTCAAAAAGCAACTTCTACCTCTCTCTCTTTTTGGCTTAAAAGCATCATCAGATTGGCTTATGAGATTGCCGGGCGGCAGCCTCCTGAAAGAATCACAGCTCATTCCACTAGGGCCGTGGCTTCCACATGGGCCTTCAAGAACAAGGCTTCTGTTGATCAGATATGTAAGGCAGCGACTTGGTCTTCACTGCACACTTTTACTAAATTTTACAAATTTGATACTTTTGCTTCTTCTGAGGCTATTTTTGGGAGAAAGGTTTTGCAAGCCGTGGTGCCTTCCATCTAGGTGACCTGATTTGCTCCCTCCCATCATCCGTGTCCTAAAGCTTTGGTATTGGTTCCCACAAGTAAGGATGACGCCGTGGACCGGACACACCTATGTTGGAGAAAACAGAATTTATGTTTACCTGATAAATTACTTTCTCCAACGGTGTGTCCGGTCCACGGCCCGCCCTGGTTTTTTAATCAGGTCTGATGATTTATTTTCTTTAACTACAGTCACCACGGTATCATATGATTTCTCCTATGCAAATATTCCTCCTTTACGTCGGTCGAATGACTGGGGAAGGCGGAGCCTAGGAGGGATCATGTGACCAGCTTTGCTGGGCTCTTTGCCATTTCCTGTTGGGGAAGAGAATATCCCACAAGTAAGGATGACGCCGTGGACCGGACACACCGTTGGAGAAAGTAATTTATCAGGTAAACATAAATTCTGTTTTTTATTTTACAGGCAACTTTGTATTTATTTTATCTAGGTACAATAGTTATTAAATAGTTATTAACTATTTAATAAATACCTAGCTAAAATAAGTTCAAAATTACCTGTAAAATAAACCCTAACCTAAATTACAATTACACCTAACACTACACTATCATTAAACTAATTACCTACACTAACTACAATTAATTACAATTAAATTAAATAAACTAAATTACGGAAAAAACCCCCACTAAATTACAGAAAATAAAAAAAGAATTACAAGAATTTTAAACTAATTACACTTAATCTAATCCTCCTAATAAAATAAAAAAAGCCCCCCAAAATAATAAAATTTCCCTACCCTATACTAAATTACAAATAGCCCTTAAAAGGGCCTTTTGCAGGGCATTGCCCCAAAGTAATCAGCTCTTTTACATGTAAAAAAAAATACAATACCCCTTGGTATAGGATTGACCTTGCATTCTATTGGCTGATTGGAACAGCCAATAGAATGCGAGGTCAATCCTATTGGCTGATTGGAACCGCCAATAGAATGCAAGGTCAATCCTATTGGCTGATGGCATCAGCCAATATTATTTTTCCTACCTTAATTCCGATTGGCTGATAGGATTCTATCAGCCAATCGGAATTGAAGGGACGCCATCTTGGATGACTTCATTTAAAGGAACCTTCATTCTTCGTTAGGACTTTGTTTGAAGAGGATGCTCCTTCTCCGGAAGGATGAAGATAGAAGATGCAGCCTGGATGAAGCCTTCTGCCGTCTGGAGGACCTCTTCTGCCCCAATCGGATGAAGACTTCGGACCCTCTGGAGGACCACTTGTGCCCGGCTGGGTGAAGACGGCTCAAGGTAGGGTGATCTTCAAGGGGGTAGTGTTAGGCTTTATTAAGGGGGGATTGGGTGGGTTTTATAGTAGTGGTGTGTGGTTGGTGGGTTGTAATGTTGGGGGGGGGGTATTGTATTTTTTTTTACAGGTAAAAGAGCTGATTACTTTGGGGCAATGCCCTGCAAAAGGCCCTTTTAAGGGATATTTGTAATTTAGTATAGGGTAGGGAAATTGTATTATTTTGGGGGGCTTTTTTATTTTATTAGGGGGATTAGATTAGGTGTAAGTAGTTTAAAATTCTTGTAATTCTTTTTTTATTTTCTGTAATTTAGTGGGGTTTTCTTCTGTTATGTGTGATCAGTCCACGGGTCATCATTACTTCTGGGATATAACTCCTCCCCAACAGGAAATGCAAGAGGATTCACCCAGCAGAGCTGCATATAGCTCCTCCCCTCTACGTCACTCCCAGTCATTCTCTTGCACCCAACGACTAGATAGGATGTGTGAGAGGACTATGGTGATTATACTTAGTTTTTATAACTTCAATCAAAAGTTTGTTATTTTACAATAGCACCGGAGCGTGTTATTGCCGCTCTGGCAGAGTTTGAAGAAGAATCTACCAGAGTTTTTACTATGATTTTAACCAGAGTCGTTAAGATCATATTGCTGTTTCTCGGCCATCTGAGGGAGGTAAAGGCTTCAGATCAGGGGACAGCGGGCAGATGAATCTGCATTAAGGTATGTAGCAGTTTTTATTTTCTGAATGGAATTGATGAGAAAATCCTGCCATACCGTTATAATGACATGTATGTATACTCTACACTTCAGTATTCTGGGGATGGTATTTCACTGGAATTACTCTGTTAAAAGTACATTAAACCTTTTAATAGGTATTTATTATGTTAAACGTTTTTGCTGGAATGTAGAATCGTTTGCATTTTCTGAGGTACTGAGTGAATAAATGTTTGGGCATTATTTTTCCACTTGGCAGTTGCTTGTTTTAATTGTGACAGTTTCGTTTCTCTCTCACTGCTGTGTGTGAGGGGGAGGGGCCGTTTTTGGCGCTCTTTGCTACGCATCAAAAATTTCCAGTCAGTTACTCTTGTATTTCCTGCATGATCCGGTTCATCTCTAACAGAACTCAGGGGTCTTCAAACTTCTTTGGAGGGAGGTAGATTCTCTCAGCAGAGCTGTGAGACTTATATATTGACTGTGATTAAAAACGTTGCTCTGTAATTTTTATGTTTCAAATTTAATTATTGTTACTTTACTAATGGGAACAAACCTTTGCTAAAAGTTGTGTTGTTTTTAAGGATTGATGCTATAACTGTTTTTCAGTTCATTATTTCAACTGTCATTTAATCGTTTAGTGCTTCTTTGAGGCACAGTACGTTTTTGTTAAATAAGATTGTAACCAAGTTGCAAGTTTATTGCTAGTGTGTTAAACATGTCTGATTCAGAGGAAGATACCTGTGTCATTTGTTCCAATGCCAAGGTGGAGCCCAATAGAAATTTATGTACTAACTGTATTGATGCTACTTTAAATAAAAGCCAATCTGTACAAATTGAACAAATTTCACCAAACAGCGAGGGGAGAGTTATGCCGACTAACTCGCCTCACGTGTCAGTACCTGCATCTCCCGCCCGGGAGGTGCGTGATATTGTGGCGCCTAGTACATCTGGGCGGCCATTACAGATAACATTACAAGATATGGCTACTGTTATGACTGAAGTTTTGGCTAAATTACCAGAACTAAGAGGCAAGCGTGATCACTCTGGGGTGAGAACAGAGTGCGCTGATAATACTAGGGCCATGTCTGATACTGCGTCACAGCTTGCAGAGCATGAGGACGGAGAGCTTCATTCTGTGGGTGACGGTTCTGATCCAAATAGATTGGATTCAGATATTTCAAATTTTAAATTTAAATTGGAGAACCTCCGTGTATTACTAGGGGAGGTTTTAGCGGCTCTTAATGATTGTAACACTGTTGCAATACCAGAGAAATTATGTAGGTTGGATAAATACTTTGCGGTACCGGCGAGTACTGACGTTTTTCCTATACCTAAGAGACTAACTGAAATTGTTACTAAGGAGTGGGATAGACCCGGTGTGCCGTTCTCACCCCCTCCAATATTTAGAAAGATGTTTCCAATAGACGCCACCACACGGGACTTATGGCAAACGGTCCCTAAGGTGGAGGGAGCAGTTTCTACTTTAGCTAAGCGTACCACTATCCCGGTGGAGGATAGCTGTGCTTTTTCAGATCCAATGGATAAAAAATTAGAGGGTTACCTTAAGAAAATGTTTGTTCAACAAGGTTTTATATTGCAACCCCTTGCATGCATCGCGCCGATTACGGCTGCGGCAGCATTTTGGATTGAGTATCTGGAAGAGAACCTTAGTTCAGCTACGCTGGACGACATTACGGACAGGCTTAGAGTCCTTAAACTAGCTAATTCATTCATTTCGGAGGCCGTAGTACATTTAACCAAACTTACGGCTAAGAACTCAGGATTCGCCGTTCAGGCACGTAGGGCGCTGTGGCTAAAATCCTGGTCAGCTGATGTAACTTCTAAGTCCAAATTACTTAATATACCTTTCAAGGGGCAAACTTTATTTGGGCCCGGTTTGAAAGAAATTATCGCTGACATTACAGGAGGTAAGGGCCACGCCCTGCCTCAAGACAAAGCCAAAGCTAAGGCTAGACAGTCTAATTTTCGTCCCTTTCGGAATTTCAAAGCAGGAGCAGCACCAACTTCCACTGCACCAAAACAGGAAGGAGCTGTTGCTCGTTACAGACAAGGCTGGAAACCTAACCAGTCCTGGAACAAGGGCAAGCAGGCCAGGAAACCTGCTGCTGCCCCAAAGACAGCATGAACCGAGGGCCCCCGATCCGGGACCGGATCTAGTGGGGGGCAGACTCTCTCTCTTCGCCCAGGCTTGGGCAAGAGATGTTCAGGATCCCTGGGCGCTAGAGATCATATCTCAGGGATACCTTCTAGACTTCAAATTCTCTCCCCCAAGAGGGAGATTTCATCTGTCAAGGTTGTCAACAAACCAGATAAAGAAAGAAGCGTTTCTACGCTGTGTACAAGATCTGTTATTAATGGGAGTGATCCATCCGGTTCCGCGGTCGGAACAAGGACAAGGGTTTTACTCAAACCTGTTTGTGGTTCCTAAAAAAGAGGGAACTTTCAGGCCAATCTTGGATTTAAAGATCCTAAACAAATTCCTAAGAGTTCCATCGTTCAAAATGGAAACTATTCGGACAATCTTACCCATGATCCAAAAGGGTCAGTACATGACCACAGTGGATTTAAAGGATGCTTACCTTCACATACCGATTCACAAAGATCATTACCGGTATCTAAGGTTTGCCTTCTTAGACAGGCATTACCAGTTTGTAGCTCTTCCATTCGGATTGGCTACGGCTCCAAGAATCTTCACAAAGGTTCTGGGTGCCCTTCTGGCGGTACTAAGACCGCGAGGAATTTCGGTAGCTCCGTACCTAGACGACATTCTGATACAAGCTTCAAGCTTTCAAACTGCCAAGTCTCATACAGAGTTAGTTCTGGCATTTCTAAGGTCGCATGGATGGAAAGTGAACGAAAAGAAGAGTTCTCTCTTTCCTCTCACAAGAGTTCCATTCTTGGGGACTCTTATAGATTCTGTAGAAATGAAGATTTATCTGACAGAAGACAGATTAACAAAGCTTCTAAATGCATGCCGTGTCCTTCATTCCATTCAACTCCCGTCAGTAGCTCAATGCATGGAGGTGATCGGCTTAATGGTAGCAGCAATGGACATAGTACCCTTTGCACGTCTACATCTCAGACCGCTGCAATTGTGCATGCTGAGTCAGTGGAATGGGGATTACTCAGACTTGTCCCCTACTCTGAATCTGGATCAAGAGACCAGAAACTCTCTTCTATGGTGGCTTTCTCGGCCACATCTGTCCAGGGGGATGCCATTCAGCAGGCCGGACTGGACAATTGTAACAACAGACGCCAGCCTACTAGGTTGGGGCGCTGTCTGGAATTCTCTGAAGGCTCAGGGACAATGGAATCAGGAGGAAAGTCTCCTGCCAATAAACATTTTGGAATTGAGAGCAGTTCTCAATGCCCTTCTGGCTTGGCCCCAGTTAAAAACTCGGGGGTTCATCAGGTTTCAGTCGGACAACATCACGACTGTAGCTTACATCAACCATCAAGGAGGGACAAGAAGCTCCCTAGCAATGATGGAAGTATCAAAGATAATTCGCTGGGCAGAGTCTCACTCTTGCCACCTGTCAGCAATCCACATCCCGGGAGTGGAGAACTGGGAGGCGGATTTCTTGAGTCGCCAGACTTTTCATCCGGGGGAGTGGGAACTTCATCCGGAGGTCTTTGCCCAAATACTTCGACGTTGGGGCAAACCAGAGATAGATCTCATGGCGTCTCGCCAGAACGCCAAACTTCCTCGCTACGGGTCCAGATCCAGGGATCCGGGAGCGGTTCTGATAGATGCTTTGACAGCACCTTGGAACTTCGGGATGGCTTATGTGTTTCCACCCTTCCCGCTGCTTCCTCGATTGATTGCCAAAATCAAACAGGAGAGAGCATCAGTGATTCTAATAGCGCCTGCATGGCCACGCAGGACTTGGTATGCAGATCTAGTGGACATGTCATCCTGTCCGCCTTGGTCTCTACCTCTAAGACAGGACCTTCTGATACAGGGTCCATTCAAACATCAAAATCTAACTTCTCTGAAGCTGACTGCTTGGAAATTGAACGCTTGATTTTATCAAAACGTGGTTTTGCTGAGTCGGTTATTGATACCCTGATACAGGCTAGGAAGCCTGTTACCAGAAGGATTTACCATAAGATATGGCGTAAATACCTATACTGGTGCGAATCCAAAGGTTACTCCTGGAGTAAGGTTAGGATTCCTAGGATATTGTCCTTTCTACAAGAAGGTTTAGAAAAGGGTTTATCGGCTAGCTCATTAAAGGGACAGATCTCAGCTCTGTCCATCTTGTTACACAGGCGTCTGTCAGAAAATCCAGACGTCCAGGCTTTTTGTCAGGCTTTAGCTAGGATCAAGCCTGTGTTTAAAACTGTTGCTCCGCCATGGAGTTTAAACCTTGTTCTTAACGTTCTACAAGGAGTTCCGTTTGAACCCCTTCATTCCATTGATATAAAGTTGTTATCTTGGAAAGTGTTATTTTTAATGGCTATTTCTTCGGCTCGGAGAGTCTCTGAGTTATCAGCTTTACATTGTGACTCTCCTTATTTGATTTTTCATTCAGATAAGGTAGTTCTGCGTACAAAACCTGGGTTCTTACCTAAGGTAGTCACTAACAGGAACATCAATCAAGAGATCGTGGTGCCTTCCCTGTGCCCGAATCCTTCTTCAAAGAAGGAACGTCTTCTACACAATCTGGATGTAGTTCGTGCCCTCAAGTTCTACTTGCAGGCAACTAAGTATTTTCGACAAACGTCTTCCCTGTTTGTCGTGTACTCTGGTCAGAGGAGAGGTCATAAGGCTTCGGCTACCTCTCTCTCCTTCTGGCTTCGTAGCATAATTCGTTTAGCCTATGAGACTGCTGGACAGCAGCCTCCTGAAAGAATTACAGCTCATTCTACTAGAGCTGTGGCTTCCACTTGGGCCTTTAAGAATGAGGCCTCTGTTGAACAGATTTGCAAGGCTGCAACTTGGTCTTCGCTTCATACTTTTTCCAAATTTTACAAATTTGACACTTTTGCTTCTTCGGAGGCTATTTTTGGGAGAAAGGTTCTTCAGGCAGTGGTTCCTTCTGTATAATGAGCCTGCCTATCCCTCCCGTCATCCGTGTACTTTTGCTTTGGTATTGGTATCCCAGAAGTAATGATGACCCGTGGACTGATCACACATAACAGAAGAAAACATAATTTATGCTTACCTGATAAATTCCTTTCTTCTGTTGTGTGATCAGTCCACGGCCCGCCCTGTTTTTTTAAGGCAGGTAAATATCTTTTAAATTATACTCCAGTCACCACTTCACCCTTGATTTCTCCTTTCTCGTTGATTCTTGGTCGAATGACTGGGAGTGACGTAGAGGGGAGGAGCTATATGCAGCTCTGCTGGGTGAATCCTCTTGCATTTCCTGTTGGGGAGGAGTTATATCCCAGAAGTAATGATGACCCGTGGACTGATCACACAACAGAAGAAAGGAATTTATCAGGTAAACATAAATTATGTTTTTTTCGTAATTTTAGTTTATTTAATTTAATTGTAATTAATTGTAGTTAGTTTAGGTAATTAGTTTAATGATAGTGTAGTGTTAGGTGTAATTGTAACTTAGGTTAGGGTTTATTTTACAGGTAATTTTGTACTTATTTTAGCTAGGTAGTTATTAAATAGTTAATAACTATTTAATAACTATTGTACCTAGCTAAAATAAATACAAAGTTGCCTGTAAAATAAAAATAAATCCTAAGCTAGATACAAATGTAACTGTTATATTGTAGCTAGCTTAGGGTTTATTTTATCGGTAAGTATTTAGTTTTAAATAGGATTAATTTATTTAATTATGTTAAATTAATTTCGTATAATTTAAATTATATTTAAATTAGGGGGGGTTAGGGTTAGACTTAGGTTTAGGAGTTAATAAATTTATTATCGTAGCCGCGACGTTGGGGTCGGAAGATTAGAAGTTAATTAATGTAGGTAGGTGTCAGCGACGTTGGGGGGGCTGATTAGGGGTTAATAAATGTAATGTAGGGTTCGGCTATGTTAGGGGCAGCAGATTAGGGGTTCATTAGTATAATGTTGGTGGCGGCGGAGTCCGGAGCGGCAGATTAGGGGTTAATAGTATAATGCAGGCGGCGACGATGTCGGGGGTGGCAGATTAAGGGTTAATAAGTGTACGATTAGGGGTGTTTAGACTCGGGGTTCATGCTAGGGTGTTAGGTGTAGACATAACTTTTATTTCCCCATAGGAAACAATGGGGCTGTGTTAGGAGTTGAACGCTGCTTTTTTGCAGGTGATAGTTTTTTTTTCACCCAGCTCAGCCCCATTGTTTCCTATGGGGAAATCGTGCACGAGCATGTTTTGCCAGCTTACCGCTACCGTAAGCAACGCTGGTATCGAGGTGAGATGTGGAGCTAAATTTTGCTCAACGCTCACTTTTCTGAGGCTAACGCCGGCTTAAAGAAAACTCGTAATACCAGCGTTGTCTAAAGGGAGCGGTAAAGAAAAAAAGGCTTGTTAGCACCGCACAGCCTTACCGACAAAACTCGTGATCTAGCCGATTGTTTTTAGTAAGCAAACCTGTTCCTGTTACACATTGCAAAGACAGACCAGACTAAGGGAAAAGGTACATTTATTGCACAGGGGGCATATTCACATACCTGAAAATAACATAGAATAGGATCATATTGATGATGCAGATTTTATTTTTTTATAGCAGATTTCAGCAGGCAGGTCATAAGCTTAGCAGACAGCACTGTGTACAATATTGTGAATACAGTAGTCCCAAATCAACATACATGTCTATTAGTAAAAACTCCAGATCAAATTTATCTTATCTTTTTGTTTTAAAATATTGATAATCCCTTTATTACACATTCTCCAGTTTAGCATAACCAACACAGTTATATTAAAGGGACACTGAACCCAAAATTTTTGTTTCGTGATTCAGGTAGAGCATGAAATTTTAAGCAACTTTCTAATTTACTCCTATTATCAAATTTTCTTGATTCTCTTAGTATCTTTATTTGAAATGCAAGAATGTAAGTGTAGATGCCGGACCGTTTTTGGTGAACAACCTGGGTTGTTCTTGCTGATTGGTGGATAAATTCATCCACCAATAAAAAAAAGTGCTGTCCAGAGTCCTGAACTAATTAAAAAGCTTAGATGCCTTCTTTTTCAAATAGAGATAGCAAAAGAACGAAGAAAAATTGATAATAGGAGTAAATTAGAAAGTTGCTTAAAATTGCATGCTCTATCTGAATCGTGAAAGAAAAAAAAAGAAAAAAAAGTTCAGTGTCCACATGAACTAGCAGCCTCCTGTTGTGAAAAGCTAATAAAAAAGCATGCGATAAGAGGCTGCCTATAGAGCCTTTGAAACAGGCAGACATTTAGAGGTTTAAATGTTATAAAGTATATTAATCTAACAATGTTGGTTGTGCAAAGCTGGGGAATGGGTAGTAAATGTTATCTATCTTTTTAAACAATAATAATTTTAGTGTAGACTGTCCCTTTAAATCAAAATATAACCATGATATTACAAGTTACTGACTAGAATGTCATGTTTCACAAAGATATATGTAAAAGTCTCTCCCACTGCATTTATAGGTGGCACTGTAAGCTCTGCAGCATGAGCAGCAACACCTCAGTGGCAGATCAGTGATTGCTGTTGTCACATAATATCATGTGGGGATGTGTACACCAGATATTTGAATGCAGGTCTTGTAGTGCATTGTACAGTATGCATGTGTGAATCACTGTGACCTTGATACCGTTATCCTACTGTATGATATTTTACCATTTATTATACTACATACCAGATTTGTATAGGTTTTATAACCTGTTTAGGTTAATGAAAGTATAAGTAAAAATAACTTCAAAACCATACAACACCCCTTGATTACATGTTTTTCATAATTAATAACAAATTCATCTCTTCTACAAGATACGAGTCCATGGATTTCATCCTTACTTGTGGGATATTATCCTCCTGCTAACAGGAAGTGGCAAAGAGCACCACAGCAGAGCTGTATATATAGCTCCTCTCTTCCCCTCCAGTCATTCTCTTTGCCTGTGTTATACTAGGAAGAGGTAAAGTGAGGTGTTAGTTTTATTTTCTTCAATAAAGAATTTTTTTATTTTAAATGGTACCGGTGAGTACTATTTTCCTCAGGGGGTTATGGAAGAAGATTTCTGCCCTGAGGTTGATGATCTTAGCAGATGTAACTTATATCCACGCTGGTTCCCACAAGACTTCTGAAGGTAACACATGAGACATCTTCAGTGTGGAGACCGGTTTCATGCTTCAAGCAGCATTAAGGTATGTGCAGCCTTTTATTTCTGAGGAGACTTGATATATCAGATCTGGATGGCATTTATTTCCCTGTATGGGAATGGGGTCCCTTGTTTTTTATTTTTTTGCTAGTTGACATTATAAGGGCATTATATGACACTATGGGAGAGGCAAAGAAAAACGATTCATAGAGTTTTTATTTTGGCAATAACCAGTATGACTTACTGGGATGTGTTTTGGGGTGTATATTGTTTTTTGGATAAACCAACAAGTTTAAGTTAAATTTTGAGACAATTTAACGTTATTTAAGCAGTTTTGGAAAAATTGTTCACTTTTTAATTCCTTAAAGGCGCAGTACACGTTTTTCAAAAGTTTATTTTAAGCAATAAATAAAGTGTTTAAACGACTTCTGTGGTTATTACTAGTCTGTTCAACATGTCTGACATTGATGAATCTGAATCTCATTGTTCTATGTGTTTAGAAGCTATTGTGGAACCCCTCTAACATTGTGTACCTCTTGTACTGAAAGAGCCTTACATTGTAAAGACCCATATTTTAGGTCAAGAAAGTGTGCCTAAGGATGATTCTCAGTCTGAAGAGAATCAGGATATGCCATCCAATTCTCCCCAAGTGTCACAACCTTTAACGCCTACACAAGCGACGCCAAGTACTTCTAGTGCGTCTAATTCCTTTACTCTGCAGGAGATGGCTGCAGTTATGTCAACTACCCTTACAGAGGTGTTCTCTAAATTACCAGTGTTACAGGGTAAACGCAGTAGGTCAAGTATTAATGTAAATACTGAATCCTCTGATGCTTTATTAGCTATTTCTGATGTACCCTCAGTGTTCTCAGTTGGGGGTCAGGGAAGTGCTGTCTGAGGGTTAAATTTCAGACTCAGGGAATGTATTACCTCAGACAGATTCGGATGTTATGTCCTTTAAATTTAAGCTTGAACACCTCCGCCTGTTACTTCGGGAGGTTATGCGACTCTGGATGATTGTGACCCTATTGTAATGCTCGGACAGTGGAATGGGGATTATGCAGATTTATCTCCTCTGATATATCTAGATCAAGAAACCAGAGACTCTCTCTTCTTTGGTGGTTGTCGCCGGATCTTCTGTCCCAGGGGACTTGTTTCTGCAGACCCTCGTGGGTGATAGTGACAACGGACGCCAGCCTACTGGGCTGGGGGGCAATCTGGAATTCCCTGTAGGTTCAGGGTGTTTGGATTCAGGTGGAGTCTCTACTTCCAATCAATATTCTGGAACTGAGAGCAATATTCAATGTGCTTCAGGAGTGGCCTCAGTTGGCTTCGGCCAAATTCATCAGTTTCCAGTCGGACAACATCACGACTGAGGCATATATCAATCATCAGGGGGGAACAAGGAGTTCCTTAGCGATGATAGAAGTATCCAAGATAATCCGATGGGCGGAGGCCCACTTTTGTCATCTGTCAGCAATCTACATCCCAGGAGTAGAGAACTGGGAAGCGGATTTTCTAAGTCGACAGAACTTTCATCCGGGGAGTGGGGACTCCACACGGAGGTGTTTGCCTCATGATTCTCCGATGGGGCGGACCGGAATTGGATCTGATGGCATCTCGACAGAATGCCAAGCTTCCAAGATACGGATCCAGGTCGAGGGATCATCAGGCCGAACTGATAGATGCCTTGGCAGTGCCTTGGTCGTTAAGCCTAGCTTATGTGTTTCCACCATTTCCTCTCCTTCCACGCATGATTGCTCGAATCAAACAGGAGAGAGCTTCAGTAATCCTGATAGCGTCTGCATGGCCACGCAGGACTTGGTATGCGGATCTAGTGGACATGTCCTCTCTGCCACTATGGAAACTTCCTTTGAAGCAGGATCTTCTCATTCAAGGTCCTTTCCAACATCCAAATCTAATTTCTCTGCAGCTGACTGCGTGTAGATTGAACGCTTGATTTTATCTAATGAGGATTCTCTGATTCGGTCATCAATACTTTGATACAGGCTAGAAAGCCTGTCACTAGAAAAATCTATCATAAGATATGGCGTAAATATCTTTATTGGTGTGAATCCAAGGGTTACTCATGGAGTAAAGTTAGGATTCCCAGGATTCTGTCTTTTCTCCAAGAAGGATTGGAGAAAGGGTTATCAGCAAGTTCTTTAAAGGGACACATTTCTGCTTTGTCAATTTTGTTTCACAAACGTTTGGTAGACGTTCCAGATGTTAAGTCTTTTTGTCAGCCTCTATCTAGAATTAAGCATGTATTTAGACCAATTACTCCTTCCTGGAGTTTAAAGGGACAGTACACTGTAAAATTGTTTTTCCATAAATGTATTTTAAATGACTTGTTATACCAACTGCAGAGTATAAATTATTTGAGAAATTGCATTTTCGGGTTTATTTGTGTATCTGAAGTAGCTGGTTTTGTGCTTTGAAACCACAGCCTATTACAATGGGTTGAGCTTCAGGTAATATCAGATCTCATTGTGTTATCACTTTTATGTACACAGACTTGCTTCTTATCTTATATTTGTCTGGAACACCAAAGCTCAATACATAGAGTGAACAATGGAAAATGATAATTTCTCTTGTTAAGTGTATCCAGTCCACGGATCATCCATTACTTGTGGGATATTCTCCTTCCCAACAGGAAGTTGCAAGAGGATCACCCACAGCAGAGCTGCTATATAGCTCCTCCCCTCACTGCCATATCCAGTCATTCTCTTGCAACTCTCAACAAAGATGGACGTAGTAAGAGGAGAGTGGTGTATTCTAGTTAGTTTTTTAACTTCAATCAAAAGTTTGTTATTTTTAAATGGTACCGGAGTGTACAGTTTCATCTCAGGCAGCATTAGAAGAAGAATCTGCCTGTGATTTCTATGATCTTAGCAGAAGTAACTAAGATCCACTGCCGTTCTCACATATTCTGAGGAGTGAGGTAACTTCAGAGGGGGAATGTCGTGCAGGTTTTCCTGCAATAAGGTATGTGCAGTTAATATATTTATAGGGATGGAATTTGCTAGAAAAATGCTGCTGATACCGGATTAATGTAAGTTAAGCCTTAAATGCAGTGATAGCGACTGGTATCAGGCTTATTAACAGAGATACATACTCTTATAAAAGTGTAATATAAAACGTTTGCTGGCATGTTAATCATTTTTATATATGTTTGGTGACAAAACTTATTGGGGCCTAGTTTTTTTCCACATGGCTGGCTTGATTTTTGCCTAGAAACTGTTTCCTGAAGCTTTCCACTGTTGCAATATGAGTGGGAAGGGCCTATTTTAGTGCTTTTCTGTGCAGATAAAAATACTGACAGAGACATTCAGCTTCCCTCTGCATGATACAGGACATCTCTGAAGGGCTCAAAAGGCTTCAAAGTCGTGTTTGAGGAGGGTAACAATCACAGTAGACTGTGGCAGTTGTTGTGACTGTGTTTAAAAAACGTTTTTGTCATTTATTATTCTGTTTTTGTTATTAAGGGGTTAATCATCCATTTGCAAGTGGGTGCAATGCTCTGCTGACTTGTTACATACACTGTAAAAATTTTGTTAGTGTAACTGCCTTTTTTCACTGTTATTTCAAATTGTCAAAATTTGTTTCTCTTAAAGGCACAGTAACGTTTTTTATATTGCTTGTTAACTTGCTTTAAAGTGTTTTCCAAGCTTGCTAGTCTCATTGCTAGTCTGTACAAACATGTCTGAAACAGAGGATACTTGTTCATTATGTTTAAAAGCCATGGTGGAGCCCCATAGGAGAATGTGTACTAAATGTATTGATTTCACCTTAAACAGTAAAGATCAGTCTTTATCTATAAAAGAATTGTCACCAGAGGGGTCTGTCGAGGGGGAAGTTATGCCGACTAACTCTCCCCACGTGTCGGACCCTTCGCCTCCCGCTCAAGGGACGCACGCTAACATGGCGCCAAGTACATCAGGGACGCCCATAGCGATTACTTTGCAGGACATGGCTGCAATCATGAATAATACCCTGTCAGAGGTATTATCCAGATTGCCTGAATTGAGAGGCAAGCGCGATAGCTCTGGGGTTAGACGAGATACAGAGCGCGTAGATGCTGTAAGAGCCATGTCTGATACTGCGTCACAATATGCAGAACCTGAGGACGGAGAGCTTCAGTCTGTGGGTGACGTCTCTGAATCGGGGAGACCTGATTCAGAGATTTATAATTTTAAATTTAAGCTTGAGAACCTCCGTGTATTGCTTGGGGAGGTATTAGCTGCTCTGAATGACTGTGACACAATTGCAGTGCCAGAGAAATTGTGTAGGCTGGATAAATACTATGCAGTGCCGGTGAGTACTGATGTTTTTCCAATACCTAAAAGGCTTACAGAAATTATTAGTAAGGAGTGGGATAGGCCCGGTGTGCCCTTTTCCCCACCTCCTATATTTAGAAAAATGTTTCCAATAGATGCCACTACACGGGACTTATGGCAGACTGTCCCTAAGGTGGAGGGAGCAGTTTCTACTTTAGCAAAGCGTACCACTATCCCGGTTGAGGACAGTTGTGCTTTTTCAGATCCAATGGATAAAAAATTAGAGGGTTACCTTAAGAAAATGTTTATTCAACAAGGTTTTATTTTACAGCCCCTTGCATGCATTGCGCCTGTCACTGCTGCGGCGGCATTCTGGTTTGAGGCCCTGGAAGAGGCCATCCATACAGCTCCATTGACTGAAATTGTTGACAAGCTTAGAACTCCTAAGCTAGCTAACTCATTTGTTTCTGATGCCATTGTTCATTTGACTAAACTAACGGCTAAGAATTCTGGATTCGCCATCCAGGCGCGTAGGGCGCTATGGCTCAAATCCTAGTCAGCTGATGTGACTTCAAAGTCTAAATTACTCAACATTCCTTTCAAGGGGCAGACCTTATTCGGGCCTGGTTTGAAAGAAATTATTGCTGACATTACTGGAGGTAAGGGTCATACCCTTCCTCAGGACAGGGCCAAATCAAAGGCCAAACAGTCTAATTTTCGTGCCTTTCGAAATTTCAAGGCAGGTGCAGCATCAACTTCCTCTGCTTCAAAACAAGAGAGAACTTTTGCTCAATCCAAGCAGGCCTGGAAACCTAACCAGTCCTGGAACAAGGGCAAGCAGGCCAGAAAGCCTGCTGCTGCCTCTAAGACAGCATGAAGGAGCGGCCCCCTATCCGACAACGGATCTAGTAGGGGGCAGACTCTCTCTCTTCGCCCAGGCGTGGGCAAGAGATGTTCAGGATCCCTGGGCGTTGGAGATCATATCTCAGGGATATCTTCTGGACTTAAAAGCTTCTCCTCCACAAGGGAGATTTCACCTTTCAAGATTATCTGCAAACCAGATAAAGAAAGAGGCATTCCTAAGATGCGTACAAGATCTCCTTGTAATGGGAGTGATCCATCCAGTTCCGCGGACGGAACAAGGACAGGGGTTTTATTCAAATCTGTTTGTGGTTCCCAAAAAAGAGGGAACCTTCAGACCAATTTTGGATTTAAAGATCCTAAACAAATTCCTCAGAGTTCCGTCATTCAAGATGGAAACTATTCGAACCATTTTACCCATGATACCAGAGGGTCAGTACATGACCACAGTGGACTTAAAGGATGCCTACCTTCACATTCCGATTCACAAGAATCATCATCAGTTCCTGAGGTTTGCCTTTCTAGACAGGCATTACCAATTTGTAGCTCTTCCATTCGGGTTGGCTACAGCCCCAATAATTTTTACAAAGGTTCTGGGCTCACTTCTGGCGGTCCTAAGACCGCGAGGCATAGCGGTGGCTCCTTACCTGGACGATATCCTGATACAGGCGTCAAGCTTTCAAATTGCCAAATCTCCTACAGAGATAGTTCTGGCATTCCTGAGGTCGCATGGGTGGAAAGTGAACGAAGAAAAGAGTTTTCTATCTCCTCTCACGAGGGTTTCCTTCCTAGGGACTCTAATAGATTCTGTAGAAATTAAAATTTACCTGACGGAGTCCAGGTTATCAAAACCTCTAAATGCTTGCCGTGTTCTTCACTCCATTCTGCGCCCCACGGTGGCTCAGTGCATGGAAGTAATCGGCTTAATGGTAGCGGCGATGGACATAGTGCCATTCGCGCGCCTGCATCTCAGACCGCTGACAAGAGATTCTCTTCTCTGGTGGTTATCTCGGGCCCATCTGTCCAAGGGTATGACCTTTCGCAGACCAGATTGGACAATTGTAACAACAGATGCCAGCCTTCTAGGTTGGGGTGCAGTCTGGAACTCCCTGAAGGCTCAGGGTTCATGGATTCAGGAGGAGAAACTCCTCCCACTAAATATTCTGGAGTTAAGAGCAATATTCAATGCTCTTCTGGCTTGGCCACAGCTAGCAACACTGAGGTTCATCAGATTTCAGTCGGACAACACCACGACTGTGGCTTACATCAACCATCAAGGGGGAACCAGGAGTTCCCTAGCGATGTCCGAAGTCTCCAAGATAATTCGCTGGGCAGAGACTCACTCTTGCCACCTGTCAGCAATCCATATCCCAGGTGTAGAGAACTGGGAGGCGGATTTTCTAAGTCGTCAGACTTTTCATCCATTCATGGACTCTGCCTCTGAGACAATACCTTCTAATACAAGGTCCTTTCAATCATCCGAATCTACTTTCTCTGAGACTGACTGCATGGAGATTGAACGCTTGATCCTATCAAAGCGTGGCTTCTCCGAGTCAGTAATTGATACCTTAATAGAGGCACGAAAGCCTGTCAGCAGGAAAATTTACCACAAGATATGGCGTAAATATCTTCATTGGTGTGAATCCAAGAATTACTCATGGAGTAGGGTTAGGATTCCTAGGATATTGTCCTTCCTCCAAGAGGGTTTGGACAAAGGATTATCAGCTAGTTCTTTAAAGGGACAGATTTCTGCTCTGTCTATTCTTTTACACAAGCGTCTGGCAGAAGTTCCAGACGTTCAGGCATTTTGTCAGGCTTTAGTTAGAATTAAGCCTGTGTTTAAACCTGTTGCTCCTCCATGGAGCTTAAACTTGGTTCTTAAAGTTCTTCAAGGGGTTCCGTTTGAACCCCTTCATTCTATTGATATCAAACTTCTTTCATGGAAAGTTCTTTTTCTGATGGCTATTTCCTCGGCTCGAAGAGTCTCGGAATTATCTGCCTTACATTGTGATTCTCCTTATCTGATGTTTCATTCAGATAAAGTTGTTCTGCGTACAAAACCTGGGTTTTTACCTAAGGTGATTTCTAACAAGAATATCAATCTAGAGATTGTTGTTCCATCATTATGTCCTAATCCTTCTTCAAAGAAGGAACATCTTTTGCATAATCTAGACGTAGTCCGTGCCTTGAAGTTTTACTTACAGGCTACTAAAGATTTTCGCCAAACATCTAACCTGTTTGTTGTTTACTCTGGACAGAGGAGAGGTCAGAAGGCCTCGGCAACCTCTCTTTCTTTTTGGCTTCGGAGTATAATCCGTTTAGCCTATGAGACTGCTGGACAGCAGCCTCCTGAAAGGATTACAGCTCATTCTACTAGAGCTGTGGCTTCCACCTGGGCCTTTAAAAATGAGGCCTCTTTTGAACAGATTTGCAAGGCTGCAACTTGGTCTTCGCTTCATACTTTTTCCAAATTTTACAAATTTGATACTTTTGCTTCTTCGGAGGCTGTTTTTGGGAGAAAGGGTCTACAGGCAGTGGTTCCTTCCGTTTAAGTTCCTGCCTTGTCCCTCCCATCATCCGTGTACTTTAGCTTTGGTATTGGTATCCCACAAGTAATGGATGATCCGTGGACTGGATACACTTAACAAGAGAAAACATAATTTATGCTTACCTGATAAATTTATTTCTCTTGTAGTGTATCCAGTCCACGGCCCGCCCTGTCCTTTTCAGGCAGGTCTAAATTTTAATTAAACTACAGTCACCACTGCACCCTATGGTTTCTCCTTTTCTCGGCTTGTTTCGGTCGAATGACTGGATATGGCAGTGAGGGGAGGAGCTATATAGCAGCTCTGCTGTGGGTGATCCTCTTGCAACTTCCTGTTGGGAAGGAGAATATCCCACAAGTAATGGATTATCCGTGGACTGGATACACTGCAAGAAAAATAAATTTATCAGGTAAGCATAAATTATGTTTTTATTACTTAACTATCCTGCATCCCACTGGGAGTGTAATCTATTCTGCTGGCTGTGTTTACTTAGGCTTGTAAATAGCGTATACGCCAGTATCAAAACTTTCAGTATAGGTTGGGAAACCACAAGCTAAATCAGCTATTTCAAATGCTGACATGTGAGTAAAGGAGCTACTTGCAACCAATTTAAAGGGACAGTATACACTCATTTTCATATAACTGCATGTAATAGACACTGCTATAAAGAATAAGATGCACAGATATTGATATAAAAAGGTAGCTGGAAAGCCCACTGTGAGTGGCAAATAAGACACTCCCCCCCTCCCCCTTCTTTTGCATATGAAAAGAAACTTTACACAAACAGGAGCAAGCTGGAGAAGGTAGCTGACGGTATTCACATAGAACTTTGGGGCTTGGTTAGGAGTCTGAAAATCAGAGCAATGTTATTTAAAAATAAGCAAAACTATACATTTATTTTAAAATAAAACTTTATGGGCTATATAAATAGATCATCTACAAAACATTTATGCAAAGAAAAAATGAGTGTATAATATCCCTTTAATACACTTTAGCAGGTAAAAAGCATCATTGGGAATAATTTAAAGGGGAGAAAGTTCTTGGGTAAACTGTCCCTTTAAATTTAGTTCTTAGAGTTCTTCAAGGGGTTCCGTTTGAACCTATGCATTCAATAGATATTAAATTGTTATCTTGGAAAGTTCTGTTTTTGGTTATTTCTTCTGCTCGAAGAGTTTCTGAGCTTTCAGCTTTACAGTGTGATTCGCCTTATCTCATATTTAATTCTGATAAGGTGGTTTTACGTACCAAACCTGGTTTTCTTCCTAAGGTTGTTTCAAATAAGAATATTAATCAGGAAATTGTTGTTCCTTCCTTCCTTGTGTCCTAATCCTTCTTCTAAGAAGGAGCGTCTGTTACATAACCTGGATGTGGTCCGTGCCTTAAAGTTCTACTTAAAGGCAACTAAGGATTTCCATCAATCATCTTCATTATTAATTGTTTATTCTGGAACGCGTAGGGGTCAGAAAGCTACGGCTACCTCTTTCTTTTTGGCTGAGGAGTATCATCCGCCTGGCATATGAGACTGCTGGACAGCAGCCTCCTGAAAGAATTACGGCTCATTCTACTAGAGCTGTGGCTTCCACATGGGCCTTTAAAAACGATGCATCTGTTGAACAGATTTGTAAGGCTGCGACTTGGTCGTCCCTTCATACTTTTTCCAAATTTTACAAATTTGATACTTTTGCTTCTTCTGAGGCTGTTTTTGGGAGAAAAGTTCTTCAAGCAGTGGTGCCTTCTGTTTAGGTCTCTGTCTTGTCCCTCCCTTTCATCCGTATCCTGTTGCTTTGGTATTGTATCCCACAAGTAAGGATGAAATCCGTGGACTCGTCGTATCTTATAGAAGAAATGGAAATTTATGCTTACCTGATAAATTGATTTCTTCTACGATATGATGAGTCCACGGCCCTCCCTGTCATTTTAAAACAGATTATATTTTTTATTATTTACAACTTCAGTCACCTCTGCACCTTTTAGTTTTTCCTTTCTCTTCCTATTACCTTCGGTCGAATAACTGGAGGTGGAGGGGAAGGGAGGAGCTATATATACAGCTCTGCTGTGGTGCTCTTTGCCACTTCCTGTTAGCAGGAGGATAATATCCCACAAGTAAGGATGAAATCCGTGGACACGTCGTATCGTAGAAGAAATTAATTTATCAGGTAAGCATAAATTTCCTTTTTTTTTTTTGTTTTAGGTTTCCAAATGCAGGAAAATCCTCTTTATTGACCAAAGTTTCTCATGCAAAACCCCAGGTCGCTGACTATCCATGTAAGTAATGATCAGCCTAAAAATACAATGCTTACTGTAATATTGGTTCCTGTTTCTCCAACATAGGTGTGTCCGGTCCACGGCGTCATCCTTACTTGTGGGATATTCTCTTCCCCAACAGGAAATGGCAAAGAGCCCAGCAAAGCTGGTCACATGATCCCTCCTAGGCTCCGCCTACCCCAGTCATTCTCTTTGCCGTTGTACAGGCAACATCTCCACGGAGATGGCTTAGAGTTTTTTAGTGTTTAACTGTAGTTTTTATTATTCAATCAAGAGTTTGTTATTTTAAAATAGTGCTGGTATGTACTATTTACTCTGAAACAGAAAAGAGATGAAGATTTCTGTTTGTAAGAGGAAAATGATTTTAGCAACCGTTACTAAAATCGATGGCTGTTCCACACAGGACTGTTGAGAGGAATTAACTTCAGTTGAGGGAACAGTGAGCAGAATTTTACTGCTTGAGGTATGACACATTCTAACAAGACGATGTAATGCTGGAAGCTGTCATTTTCCCTATGGGATCCGGTAAGCCATTTTTATTACAGACAATAAATAAGGGCTTCACAAGGGCTTTTTAAGACTGTAGACATTTTCTGGGCTAAATCGATTCATATAATAAACATATTTAGCCTTGAGGAATCATTTTAATCTGGGTATTTTGTAAAATAATATCGGCAGGCACTGTTTTGGACACCTTATTCTCTAGGGGCTTTCCCTAATCATAGGCAGAGTCTCATTTTCGCGCCGGTATTGCGCACTTGTTTTTGAGAAGCATGACATGCAGTCGCATGTGTGAGGAGCTCTGATACATAGAAAAGACTTTCTGAAGGCGTCATTTGGTATCGTATTCCCCTTTGGGCTTGGTTGGGTCTCAGCAAAGCAGATACCAGGGACTGTAAAGGGGTTAAAGATAAAAACGGCTCCGGTTCCGTTATTTTAAGGGTTAAAGCTTCCAAATTTGGTGTGCAATACTTTTAAGGCTTTAAGACACTGTGGTGAAATTTTGGTGAATTTTGAACAATTCCTTCATACTTTTTCGCAATTGCAGTAATAAAGTGTGTTCAGTTTAAAATTTAAAGTGACAGTAACGGTTTTATTTTAAAACGTTTTTTGTACTTTGTTATCAAGTTTATGCCTGTTTAACATGTCTGAACTACCAGATAGACTGTGTTCTGAATGTGGGGAAGCCAAGGTTCCTTCTCATTTAAATAGATGTGATTTATGTGACACAAAATTTAGAGAAAATGATGCCCAAGATGATTCCTCAAGTGAGGGGAGTAAGCATGGTACTGCATCATCCCCTCCTTCGTCTACACCAGTCTTGCCCACTCAGGAGGCCCCTAGTACATCTAGCGCGGAGGAGATTATGGACAGAATCCGTGCTCTCAAATTGGCTAATTCTTTCACCCTAGACGCCACTTTGCAATTGGCTAGGTTAGCGGCGAAAAATTCTGGGTTTGCTATTGTGGCGCGCAGAGCGCTTTGGTTGAAATCTTGGTCAGCGGATGCGTCTTCCAAGAACAAATTGCTTAACATTCCTTTCAAGGGGAAAACGCTGTTTGGCCCTGACTTGAAAGAGATTATCTCTGATATCACTGGGGGTAAGGGCCACGCCCTTCCTCAGGATAGGTCTTTCAAGGCCAAAAATAAACCTAATTTTCGTCCCTTTCGTAGAAACGGACCAGCCCCAAGTGCTACGTCCTCTAAGCAAGAGGGTAATACTTCTCAAGCCAAGCCAGCCTGGAGACCAATGCAAGGCTGGAACAAGGGAAAGCAGGCCAAGAAACCTGCCACTGCTACCAAGACAGCATGAACTGTTGGCCCCCGATCCGGGACCGGATCTGGTGGGGGGCAGACTCTCTCTCTTCGCTCAGGCTTGGGCAAGAGATGTTCTGGATCCTTGGGCACTAGAAATAGTCTCCCAAGGTTATCTTCTGGAATTCAAGGGGCTTCCCCCAAGGGGGAGGTTCCACAGGTCTCAATTGTCTTCAGACCACATAAAAAAACAGGCATTCTTACATTGTGTAGAAGACCTGTTAAAAATGGGAGTGATTCATCCTGTTCCATTAGGGGAACAAGGGATGGGGTTCTACTCCAATCTGTTCGTAGTTCCCAAAAAAGAGGGAACGTTCAGACCAATCTTAGATCTCAAGATCCTAAACAAGTTTCTCAAGGTTCCATCGTTCAAAATGGAAACCATTCGAACAATTCTTCCTTCCATCCAGGAAGGTCAATTCATGACCACGGTGGATTTAAAGGATGCGTATCTACATATTCCTATCCACAAGGAACATCATCGGTTCCTAAGGTTCGCATTCCTGGACAAGCATTACCATTTCGTGGCACTTCCTTTCGGATTAGCCACTGCTCCAAGGATTTTCACAAAGGTACTAGGGTCCCTTCTAGCGGTGCTAAGACCAAGGGGCATTGCAGTAGTACCTTACTTGGACGACATTCTGATTCAAGCGTCGTCCCTTCCTCAAGCAAAGGCTCACACGGACATAGTCCTGGCCTTTCTCAGATCTCACGGATGGAAAGTGAACGTAGAAAAGAGTTCTCTATCTCCGTCAACAAGGGTTCCCTTCTTGGGAACAATAATAGACTCCTTAGAAATGAGGATTTTTCTGACAGAGGCCAGAAAAACAAAACTTCTAAACTCTTGTCAAATACTTCATTCCGTTCCTCTTCCTTCCATAGCGCAGTGCATGGAAGTAATAGGTTTGATGGTAGCGGCAATGGACATAGTTCCTTTTGCGCGCATTCATCTAAGACCATTACAACTGTGCATGCTCAGTCAGTGGAATGGGGACTATACAGACTTGTCTCCGACGATACAAGTAAATCAGAGGACCAGAGATTCACTCCGTTGGTGGCTGTCCCTGGACAACCTGTCACAAGGGATGAACTTCCGCAGGCCAGAGTGGGTCATTGTCACGACCGATGCCAGTCTGATGGGCTGGGGCGCGGTCTGGGGACCCCTGAAAGCTCAGGGTCTTTGGTCTCGGGAAGAATCTCTTCTACCGATAAATATTCTGGAACTGAGAGCGATACTCAATGCTCTCAAGGCTTGGCCTCAGCTAGCAAAGGCCAAGTTCATACGGTTTCAATCAGACAACATGACGACTGTTGCGTACATCAACCATCAGGGGGGAACAAGGAGTTCCCTGGCGATGGAAGAAGTGACCAAAATCATTCAATGGGCGGAGACTCACTCCTGCCACCTGTCTGCAATCCACATCCCAGGAGTGGAAAATTGGGAAGCGGATTTTCTGAGTCGTCAGACATTACATCCGGGGGAGTGGGAACTCCATCCGGAAATCTTTGCCCAAATTACTCAACTGTGGGGCATTCCAGACATGGATCTGATGGCCTCTCGTCAGAACTTCAAGGTTCCTTGCTACGGGTCCAGATCCAGGGATCCCAAGGCGACTCTAGTAGATGCACTAGTAGCACCTTGGACCTTCAAACTAGCTTATGTATTCCCGCCGTTTCCTCTCATCCCCAGGCTGGTAGCCAGGATCAATCAGGAGAGGGCATCAGTGATCTTGATAGCTCCTGCGTGGCCACGCAGGACTTGGTATGCAGATCTGGTGAATATGTCATCGGCTCCACCATGGAAGCTACCTTTGAGACGAGACCTTCTTGTTCAAGGTCCGTTCGAACATCCGAATCTGGTCTCACTCCAACTGACTGCTTGGAGATTGAACGCTTGATCTTATCAAAGCGAGGGTTCTCAGATTCTGTTATTGATACTCTTGTTCAGGCCAGAAAGCCTGTAACTAGAAAAATTTACCACAAAATATGGAAAAAATATATCTGTTGGTGTGAATCTAAAGGATTCCCTTGGGACAAGGTAAAAATTCCTAAGATTCTATCCTTTCTTCAAGAAGGATTGGAGAAAGGATTATCTGCAAGTTCCTTGAAGGGACAGATTTCTGCCTTGTCTGTGTTACTTCACAAAAAGTTGGCAGCTGTGCCAGATGTTCAAGCCTTTGTTCAGGCTCTGGTTAGAATCAAGCCTGTTTACAAACCTTTGACTCCTCCTTGGAGTCTCAACTTAGTTCTTTCAGTTCTTCAGGGGGTTCCGTTTGAACCCTTACATTCCGTTGATATTAAGTTATTATCTTGGAAAGTTTTGTTTTTGGTTGCAATTTCTTCTGCTAGAAGAGTTTCAGAATTATCTGCTCTGCAGTGTTCTCCTCCTTATCTGGTGTTCCATGCAGATAAGGTGGTTTTACGTACTAAACCTGGTTTTCTTCCGAAAGTTGTTTCTAACAAAAACATTAACCAGGAGATAGTCGTGCCTTCTTTGTGTCCGAATCCAGTTTCAAAGAAGGAACGTTTGTTGCACAATTTGGATGTTGTTCGCGCTCTAAAATTCTATTTAGATGCTACAAAGGATTTTAGACAAACATCTTCCTTGTTTGTTGTTTACTCTGGTAAAAGGAGAGGTCAAAAAGCAACTTCTACCTCTCTCTCTTTTTGGATTAAAAGCATCATCAGATTGGCTTATGAGACTGCCGGACGGCAGCCTCCTGAAAGAATCACAGCTCATTCCACTAGGGCTGTGGCTTCCACATGGGCCTTCAAGAACGAGGCTTCTGTTGATCAGATATGTCGGGCAGCGACTTGGTCTTCACTGCACACTTTTACCAAATTTTACAAGTTTGATACTTTTGCTTCTTCTGAGGCTATTTTTGGGAGAAAGGTTTTGCAAGCCGTGGTGCCTTCCATTTAGGTGACCTGATTTGCTCCCTCCCTTCATCCGTGTCCTAAAGCTTTGGTATTGGTTCCCACAAGTAAGGATGACGCCGTGGACCGGACACACCTATGTTGGAGAAAACAGAATTTATGTTTACCTGATAAATTACTTTCTCCAACGGTGTGTCCGGTCCACGGCCCGCCCTGGTTTTTTAATCAGGTCTGATAATTTATTTTCTTTAACTACAGTCACCACGGTATCATATGGTTTCTCCTATGCAAATATTCCTCCTTTACGTCGGTCGAATGACTGGGGTAGGCGGAGCCTAGGAGGGATCATGTGACCAGCTTTGCTGGGCTCTTTGCCATTTCCTGTTGGGGAAGAGAATATCCCACAAGTAAGGATGACGCCGTGGACCGGACACACCGTTGGAGAAAGTAATTTATCAGGTAAACATAAATTCTGTTTTCTTTCTGTTTCTTCTTCATTTATGAGTTTGTTCTGAAGATATTTTGTGCCTCTTTATTTTCATGAAGTCTTTCTCTATTGTATAAGATACCTAAAGGTACAGTAAACACTTTGCTTTAGATAACTATTGTATTCAAATTTCAAAGCATCTTTGCATTATACTTTCATTATTATTTTTTACCCCTTTTCATGTAATTGAAAACTGAGGCTTTTCTAATTCTCATGATAAAGGGAAAAAAAGCACATTGCAGGTTTATCAAGGCTAACCCTCTACATATGTTTCCCTATTTGGCTTTAACAGATATAAACTGCAAAAAAAAAAATTATACTAACATTATGACCATGGCTAGCCTTGTCAGCTGCAGACTCAAGCTTGGCTCCTTCAAATGGGGCATTTGGTAGGTGGAGTCTCAGTATTGAAAAACAATTGCAGCAAACAAGATGTTTATTTAAAAAAATGTTTAGACTTATATATAACTAATCAACAGAAATTACTTGTTAATTACAAGGAGTTCAGTGTCCCTTTAATGGGACAGTAAATGTTGATATATTTTTAATACATTTTTAATTTTATATTTTAATCGTAGTTACAACTGTGAAACCAGAATTGGGCAAAATGATGTATCCTGATTTTAAGCAGGTGAGACTTTTATCGTTGTTAGTATAATTAAGCTTAATTTCTAACAATGTTTTAGTTTAGGATTCTGAATTTCAAGTTTTTTTAACACTTTATCTGTTATATAGAAAAAATTATATATTTTAATATTTGATGATTAAGTATCGGATACTAATGTTAATGGTTTGAAAATAAAATTCTGTAATTTGTGCATTTCTCCAACATAGGTGTGTCCGGTCCACGGCGTCATCCTTACTTGTGGGATATTCTCCTCCCCAACAGGAAATGGCAAAGAGCCCAGCAAAGCTGGTCACATGATCCCTCCTAGGCTCCGCCTACCCCAGTCATTCTCTTTGCCGTTGTACAGGCAACATCTCCACGGAGATGGCTTAGAGTTTTTTAGTGTTTAACTGTAGTTTTTCATTATTCAATCAAGAGTTTGTTATTTTCAAATAGTGCTGGTACGTACTATTTACTCAGAAACAGAAAAGAGATGAAGAATTCTGTTTGTATGAGGAAAATGATTTTAGCAACCGTAACTAAAATCCATGGCTGTTCCACACAGGACTGTTGAGAGCAATTAACTTCAGTTGGGGGAACAGTTTGCAGTCCCTTGCTGCTTGAGGTATGACACATTCTAACAAGACGATGTAATGCTGGAAGCTGTCATTTTCCCCATGGGATCCGGTAAGCCATGTTTATTACGATTGTAAATAAGGGCTTCACAAGGGCTTATTTAAACTGTAGACTTTTTCTGGGCTAAATCGATTGATTATTAACACATATTTAGCCTTGAGGAATCATTTTATCTGGGTATTTTGATATAATAATATCGGCAGGCACTGTTTTAGACACCTTATTCTTTAGGGGCTTTCCCAAAGCATAGGCAGAGTCTCATTTTCGCGCCGGTGTTGCGCACTTGTTTTTGAGAGGCATGGCATGCAGTCGCATGTGAGAGGAGCTCTGATACTTATAAAAGACTTCTGAAGGCGTCATTTGGTATCGTATTCCCCTTTGGGTTTGGTTGGGTCTCAGCAAAGCAGATACCAGGGACTGTAAAGGGGTTTAAAGCTTAAAACGGCTCCGGTTCCGTTATTTTAAGGGTTAAAGCTTCCAAAATTGGTGTGCAATATTTTCAAGGCTTTAAGACGCTGTGGTGAAAATTTGGTGAATTTTGAACAATTCCTTCATGTTTTTTCGCAATTGCAGTAATAAAGTGTGTTCAGTTTAAAATTTAAAGTGACAGTAACGGTTTTATTTTAAAACGTTTTTTGTACTTTCTGATCAAGTTTATGCCTGTTTAACATGTCTGAACTACCAGATAGACTGTGTTCTGAATGTGGGGAAGCCAGAATTCCTATTCATTTAAATAAATGTGATTTATGTGATAATGACAATGATGCCCAAGATGATTCCTCAAGTGAGGGGAGTAAGCATGGTACTGCATCATTCCCTCCTTCGTCTACACGAGTCTTGCCCACTCAGGAGGCCCCTAGTACATCTAGCGCGCCAATACTCCTTACTATGCAACAATTAACGGCTGTAATGGATAATTCTGTCAAAAACATTTTAGCCAAAATGAACCCTTGTCAGCGTAAGCGTGGCTGCTCTGTTTTAGTTACTGAAGAGCATGACGACGCTGATATTAATATCTCTGAAGGGCCCCTAACCCAATCTGAGGGGGCCAGGGAGGTTTTGTCTGAGGGAGAAATTACTGATTTAGGGAACATTTCTCAGCAGGCTGAATCTGATGTGATTACATTTAAATTTAAATTGGAACATCTCCGCATTTTGCTTAAGGAGGTATTATCCACTCTGGATGATTGTGAAAATTTAGTCATCCCAGAGAAACTATGTAAAATGGACAAGTTCCTAGAGGTGCCGGGGCTCCCAGAAGCTTTTCCTATACCCAAGCGGGTGGCGGACATTGTTAATAAAGAATGGGAAAGGCCCGGTATTCCTTTCGTCCCTCCCCCCATATTTAAAAAATTGTTTCCTATGGTCGACCCCAGAAAGGACTTATGGCAGTCAGTCCCCAAGGTCGAGGGAGCGGTTTCTACTTTAAACAAACGCACCACTATTCCCATAGAGGATAGTTGTGCTTTCAAAGATCCTATGGATAAAAAATTAGAAGGTTTGCTTAAAAAGATGTTTGTTCAGCAGGGTTACCTTCTACAACCCATTTCATGCATTGTCCCTGTCACTACTGCCGCATATTTCTGGTTTGATGAACTGCTTAAGGTGCTCGATAGTGACTCTCCTCCTTATGAGGAGATTATGGACAGAATCAATGCTCTCAAATTGGCTAATTCTTTCACTCTAGACGCCTCTTTGCAATTGGCTAAGTTAGCGGCTAAGAACTCTGGGTTTGCTATTGTGGCGCGCAGAGCGCTTTGGTTGAAATCTTGGTCGGCTGATGCGTCTTCCAAGAACAAGCTACTAAACATTCCTTTCAAGGGGAAAACGTTGTTTGGTCCTGACTTGAAAGAGATTATCTCTGATATCACTGGGGGTAAGGGCCACGCCCTTCCTCAGGATCGGCCTTTCAAGGCAAAAAATAGACCTAATTTTCGTCCCTTTCGTAAAAACGGACCAGCCCAAGGTGCTACGTCCTCTAAGCAAGAGGGTAATACTTCTCAGGCCAAGCCAGCTTGGAGACCAATGCAAGGCTGGAACAAGGGAAAGCAGGCCAAGAAACCTGCCACTGCTACCAAGACAGCATGAAATATTGGCCCCCGATCCGGGACCGGATCTGGTGGGGGGCAGACTCTCTCTCTTCGCTCAGGCTTGGGCAAGAGATGTTCTGGATCCTTGGGCGCTAGAAATAGTCTCCCAGGGTTATCTTCTGGAATTCAAGGGACTTCCCCCAAGGGGGAGGTTCCACAGGTCGCAGTTGTCTTCAGACCACATAAAAAGACAGGCGTTCTTACATTGTGTAGAAGACCTGTTAAAAATGGGAGTGATTCATCCTGTTCCATTAAGAGAACAAGGGATGGGGTTCTACTCCAATCTGTTCATAGTTCCCAAAAAAGAGGGAACGTTCAGACCAATCCTAGATCTCAAGATCTTAAACAAATTTCTCAAGGTCCCATCGTTCAAGATGGAAACCATTCGAACTATCCTTCCTTCCATCCAGGAAGGTCAATTCATGACCACGGTGGATTTAAAGGATGCGTATCTACATATTCCTATCCACAAGGAACATCATCGGTTCCTAAGGTTTGCATTCCTGGACAAACATTACCAGTTCGTGGCGCTTCCTTTCGGATTAGCCACTGCTCCAAGGATTTTCACAAAGGTACTAGGGTCCCTTCTAGCGGTGCTAAGACCAAGGGGCATTGCAGTAGTACCTTACCTGGACGACATTCTGATTCAAGCGTCGTCCCTTCCTCAAGCAAAGGCTCACACGGACATTGTCCTGGCCTTTCTCAGATCTCACGGCTGGAAAGTGAACGTGGAAAAGAGTTCTCTATCCCCGTCAACAAGGGTTCCCTTTTTGGGAACAATTATAGACTCCTTAGAAATGAGGATCTTTCTAACAGAGGCCAGAAAAACAAAGCTTCTGGACTCTTGTCGGATACTTCATTCCGTTCCTCTTCCTTCCATAGCTCAGTGCATGGAAGTGATCGGGTTGATGGTGGCGGCGATGGACATAGTTCCTTTTGCGCGCATTCATCTAAGACCATTACAACTGTGCATGCTCAGTCAGTGGAATGGGGACTATACAGACTTGTCTCCGAAGATACAAGTAAATCAGAGGACCAGAGACTCACTCCGTTGGTGGCTGTCCCTGGACAATCTGTCTCAAGGGATGATGTTCCACAGACCAGAGTGGGTCATTGTCACGACCGACGCCAGTCTGATAGGCTGGGGCGCGGTCTGGGGATCCCTGAAAGCTCAGGGTCTTTGGTCTCGGGAAGAATCTCTTCTACCGATAAATATTCTGGAACTGAGAGCGATATTCAATGCTCTCCAGGCCTGGCCCCAGCTTGCGAGGACCAGGTTCATACGGTTTCAATCAGACAACATGACGACTGTTGCGTACATCAACCATCAGGGGGGAACAAGGAGTTCCCTAGCGATGGAAGAAGTAACCAAAATTATTCTTTGGGCGGAGTCTCACTCCTGCCACCTGTCTGCTATCCACATCCCAGGAGTGGAAAATTGGGAAGCGGATTTTCTGAGTCGGCAGACATTGCATCCGGGGGAGTGGGAACTCCATCCGGAAATCTTTGCCCAAGTCACTCACCTGTGGGGCATTCCAGACATGGATCTGATGGCCTCTCGTCAGAACTTCAAAGTTCCTTGCTACGGGGCCAGATCCAGGGATCCCAAGGCGGCTCTAGTGGATGCACTAGTAGCACCTTGGACTTTCAAACTAGCTTATGTGTTCCCGCCATTTCCTCTCATCCCCAGGCTGATAGCCAGGATCAAGCAGGAGAGGGCGTCGGTGATCTTGATAGCTCCTGCGTGGCCACGCAGGACTTGGTATGCAGATCTGGTGAATATGTCATCGGCTCCACCTTGGAAGCTACCTTTGAGACGAGACCTTCTTGTTCAGGGTCCGTTCGAACATCCGAATCTGGTTTCACTCCAGCTGACTGCTTGGAGATTGAACGCTTGATTTTATCGAAGCGAGGATTCTCAGATTCTGTTATCGATACTCTTGTTCAGGCCAGAAAGCCTGTGACTAGAAAGATTTACCACAAAATTTGGAAAAAATATATCTGTTGGTGTGAATCTAAAGGATTCCCTTGGGACAAGGTTAAGATTCCTAGGATTCTATCCTTCCTTCAAGAAGGATTGGAAAAAGGATTATCTGCAAGTTCCCTGAAGGGACAGATTTCTGCCTTGTCGGTATTACTTCACAAAAAGCTGGCAGCTGTGCCAGATGTTCAAGCCTTTGTTCAGGCTCTGGTTAGAATCAAGCCTGTTTACAAACCTTTGACTCCTCCTTGGAGTCTCAATTTAGTTCTTTCAGTTCTTCAGGGGGTTCCGTTTGAACCCTTACATTCCGTTGATATTAAGTTATTATCTTGGAAAGTTTTGTTTTTAGTTGCGATTTCTTCTGCTAGAAGAGTCTCAGAATTATCTGCTCTGCAGTGTTCTCCTCCTTATCTGGTGTTCCATGCAGATAAGGTGGTTTTACGTACTAAACCTGGTTTTCTTCCGAAAGTTGTTTCTAACAAAAACATTAACCAGGAGATTATCGTACCTTCTCTGTGTCCAAGACCAGTTTCAAAGAAGGAACGTTTGTTGCACAATTTGGATGTTGTTCGCGCTCTAAAATTCTATTTAGATGCTACAAAGGATTTTAGACAAACATCTTCCTTGTTTGTTGTTTATTCAGGTAAAAGGAGAGGTCAAAAAGCAACTTCTACCTCTCTCTCTTTTTGGATTAAAAGCATCATCAGATTGGCTTACGAGACTGCCGGACGGCAGCCTCCCGAAAGAATCACAGCTCATTCCACTAGGGCTGTGGCTTCCACATGGGCCTTCAAGAACGAGGCTTCTGTTGATCAGATATGTAGGGCAGCGACTTGGTCTTCACTGCACACTTTTACCAAATTTTACAAGTTTGATACTTTTGCTTCTTCTGAGGCTATTTTTGGGAGAAAGGTTTTGCAAGCCGTGGTGCCTTCCATTTAGGTGACCTGATTTGCTCCCTCCCTTCATCCGTGTCCTAAAGCTTTGGTATTGGTTCCCACAAGTAAGGATGACGCCGTGGACCGGACACACCGATGTTGGAGAAAACAGAATTTATGTTTACCTGATAAATTTCTTTCTCCAACGGTGTGTCCGGTCCACGGCCCGCCCTGGTTTTTTTTTTTAATCAGGTCTGATATTTTATTTTCTTTAACTACAGTCACCACGGTACCATATGGTTTCTCCTATGCAAATATTCCTCCTTAACGTCGGTCGAATGACTGGGGTAGGCGGAGCCTAGGAGGGATCATGTGACCAGCTTTGCTGGGCTCTTTGCCATTTCCTGTTGGGGAGGAGAATATCCCACAAGTAAGGATGACGCCGTGGACCGGACACACCGTTGGAGAAAGAAATTTATCAGGTAAACATAAATTCTGTTTTTATTTATACGAAATGTAGATTATTATTTTTCTATAAAATACAAAAGGGAAAGTAGTATCCTTTGCAGCATTCCTGTTCTGTTTCAGGAACCAGTGCATTGTAGCTCCTGAAATGTTTATATGACATCTCTTACAGAAAAGTAAACCTAGGTAGGCTGATAGATTAGGAGCGTGCATGTGTCTTTAGAATTCAATGGCAGCAGTGTTTTCAACTATGTCTGACATTGCTATAACCATTGTTGCAAATACACGTGCAAGCTCGCTAGTTCACAGCGAAATATGGACATTTTAGTAAATTGTATATAATTTTTGCATTTTTTATCTTTTTATGGGTGTCTCCAATACATGGAACAAGACATTGTGGGTCTACTGGTTCACACATAAACATCAACCTCCTAAGTCCAAAATTATTTTGTTTCAGTATGAAATCCTCTATTTCTTGTGTTCAAAATATCTAGGAAGAGATAATTAATGTGTTATCTAAAGCTCTCTGGTCTGGCTAGGTTCCAAAAGATGCCTCATCAGTATTACAAGGCCCCTTAGGGATTATTTTAAAGGCACTTTTTACCTTGGTAATCTTGTGTCTCATAAAGAGAGCTCCCTAATATTCTTTAAGTGAAGGAAAGACACTTACATTACAATATAGTGCTTAGTAAAAGAAGCTGACTTATTTCAATGCATGTGATTTACATGGTTTTATAAAGCCTCTATGAC